>NC_073377.1:84067870-84371412 GCF_028641065.1 Leucoraja erinaceus
AAGGACCCGTTTACTCCTACTCTTTGCTTCCTGTCTGCCAACCAGTTCTCTATCCACATCAATACTGAACCCCCAATACCATGTGCTTTAAGTTTGTATACTAATCTCTTATGTGGGACCTTGTCGAAAGCCTTCTGAAAGTCCAGATATAACACATCCACTGGTTCTCCCCTATCCACGCTACTAGTTACATCCTCGAAAAATTCTATAAGATTCGTCAGACGTGATTTACCTTTCATAAATCCATGCTGACTTTGTCCAATGATTTCACCACTTTCCAAATGTGCTGCTATCCAATCTTTAATAACTGATTCTAGCAGTTTCCCCACTACCGATGTTAGACTAACTTGTCTGTAATTCCCCGTTTTCTCTCTCCCTCCCTTTTTAAAAAATGGTGTTACATTAGCTACCCTCAAATCCTCAGGAACTACTCCAGAATCTAAAGAGTTTTGAAAAATTATCACTAATGCATCCACTATTTCTGGGGCTACTTCCTTAAATACTCTGGGATGCAGCCTATCTGGCCCTGGGGATTTATCGGCCTTTAGCTCAGACCGTCTTGGCAACATCCTTGTAAATCTTCTCTGTATCCTTTCCAGCTTGACAACATCTTTCCTATAAAACAGTGCTCAGAACTGAACACAATACTCTAAATGTGGCATTACCAACGTCTTATACATCTGCAACATGACCTCACAACTTCTATACTCAACACTATGGCCTGTGAAGGCCAATCTGCCAAAATACTTTTTGACCACCTGATCTACCCATGATTCCACCTGCAGGGAACTATGCGCCTGTACTCCTAGATCCCTCTGCTCCACAACACTCCCCAGAACCATACCATTCACTGGGTATATCCTGTCCATGTGAGACTTCCCGAAATGCAACACCTCACATTTTTATGCTTTAATTTCCATCAGCCCACGTGGTCAATCGATCAAGATCCTGCCGCAATTTTTCACAACCATCTTGACTACCTGCGAATCCGCCCACTTTTGTATCATCTGTAAACTTGCTAATCTTGCTGTATATGTTCTCATCCAAATCATTGATGTAGATGCCAAACAATAACAGGCCCAGCACCGAACCTTGAGACACGCCACCAGTTACAGGCCTCCAATCCATGAAGCGACCTTCCACCATCACCTTCTGCTTCCTTCCTGAAACCAATTTTCTATCCATTCAGCTAACTCTCCTTGTATCCCATGCGATCTAACCTTCCAGAGCAGCCTACCATGAGGAACCTCATCAAATGCTTGACTGAATTCTATATGTACAACATCTACAACTCTGCCCTCATTGACCTTTTGGGTCACATCTTCAAAAAACTCAATCAGATTTGTGAGACACGACCTCCCATATACAAAAACATGCTGACTGTCCCTAATCAACCCATGTCCATCTAAATGCCTGTATATCCTATCCCTCAGAATACCCTCTAGTAACTTTCCAACTACAAATACTCACAGGCCTATAGTTCCTAGCATTTTCCCTGCAGCCCTTCTTGAATAAGCACAACATTTTCCACCAATGAATACCTATTTTTCTGATCCACACTTATAGCTAACAAATTACCAGAAACTTTAGGAAATAAGGACTAGTAAAGAAATAGCATGCAAGCTGAAAGGGCAAAACAATATAAATGTACAGTTCTGATGTTCTGAAACTCTGGAGGGATTCTTCAAGTCTCCCATGGATATTTGAACAAGAGACCCGAGCTTCAAGGCCTGCATACTTGGATAAAGCTATAAGTAATTACTGGATTTTATCATAGAAAAATTCTCATGAAAAGTTATCAGAATCATAGAAGTGTCAGAACCAAAACGGAGCTCATTTTGTCTGTTGTTTCATTACAAGAAATCCCCACAATATATTACATATCTAGTTCTCTCCTCCAGTGCCCTGTCTTTCTATGTTTGAATTTTTCTCTTAAACTTTAGTCAGTTTTGCCGCGACTGCTCTCCAAGGCAAAAGATTCCACTTTATAATAAAGTAATTTCCTCCACTCACATTCACCTCATGATTATTTTTGTCTTATAATTAACAATTTATTATATTTTAATTATCCAATTTTTTTTTTGGCTGACCATGGGTGTCTCAGATTCAGATTCAGACTCAAACTTTATTGTCATCGTGCAGTGTACAATACAGTACAGAGACAACGAAATGCAGTTAGCATCTCCCTAGAAGAGCGACAGAATATGAGCAATAAATATATTTACGTACATACAGTCATAGTAGTGTAATTTTTCCTGGTGGAAGGAGTGTCCGGGGGGGGGGGGGGGGGGGGGGGTTGGCAATCACCAAGGTACAGAGTACAGCGGTAGACGTTCACCTGAATCTGAGGAGACAGATGGACCTTCTTTAGTCTCCACAGGAAGAATCCGGTGGGCGGCGCGACTCTCGTCAGCAGCGGCCTCTGCAGCCTGTCCGCGTTTTATTATTTTCTGTCTATGTTTTTATGTAGTTTTTGTTATTTTTTGTTGGGGTGTGTGTGTGGGGGGGTGGGGGTGGGGTGGGAGGGGGGGGGAACTTTTAAATCTCTCCCTGCACGGGAGACCCGACCTTTTCTCGTCGGGTTTCCGTTATCGTTGGGGCTGCAATGAGGAGCGGCCTCCAACAGGAAGAGACCGGGGACTCTGGTGCCGACGACTCACCGTCGCCGTCGCGGGGCTGGCCGAGTCCGGAGCGGGTGGAGCGGTGGAGGAGCGCTGCTGCTGCTGCTGCTGCGGCCCGACCAGAGAGTCGGAGGCTTCAACTGCAGGTCTGTGGACGGCGGCACTGGGAGCCCGCGGGTCCCTGGAGGGAGACCGCTTTTCAGGGCTCTCGCAACGGCGACTTCCCCCACCCGAGTTGCGGGGTTGAAGAGCTCCTGGAGCGGGGCCTACATCACTGCCCCGCGCGGCTTGGAATGGCCGCGGGACTCTGCGAGTGCACGCCGGGGGCTCTAACATCAAGAACCCGGTGTGCGACCTCGCACCACCCGGCGTGGCTTTAATGGCCGCGGGACAATTGCCATCGCCAGCCGGGGGCTTTGACTTTGACTCTGACATCGGGGGGGGGGGGGGGAGGCAGGGGAGAGATAAGTTTATTTGGCCTTCCATCACAGCAATGTGATGGATGTTTATGTTAATTATGTTGTGTCTTGGGTCTATTTGTTTGTAATGTATGGCTGCAGAAACGGCATTTCGTTTGGACCTCAAGGGGTCCAAATGACAATTAAATGTATCTTGTATCTTGAAGAGACGCTGGTGAGCCTTCCTGATCAGAGTTGAGGTATTGTGGGTCCAAGAGAGGTCACCGGAGATGTTGAGCCCCAGAAACCTGAAGCTGGAAACACGTTCCACCTCCGTCCCGTTAATGTGGATGGGGGTGTGCGTGCCGCCCCTAGACTTCCTGAAGTCTACAATGAGCTCCTTGGTCTTCTTGGAGTTAAGGGCCAGGTTGTTGTCAGCGCACCATGCTGCTAGGAGCTGGACCTCCTCCCTATAGGCCGACTCATCGTTGTTGCTGATGAGGCCAATCACCATTGTATCATCTGCATACTTGATGATGGTGTTAGTACCATGTACAGGTGTGCAGTCGTAGGTGAAGAGGGAGTAGAGGAGGGGGCTCAGCACACAGCCCTGTGGAACGCCGGTGTTCAGGGTGAGGGTTGAAGAGGTGTGCTTGTCTAACCTCACAGACTGGGGTCTGTTGGTTAGAAAGTCCAGTATCCAGTTGCAGAGGGAGGGGTCGATGCCCAGGTTACCGAGTTTGGTGATCAGTTTTGAGGGTATAATGGTGTTGAATGCTGAACTAGAATCGATGAACAGAATTCTTATGTAAGTGTCTCTGTTGTCGAGGTGGGAGAGGGCATCCTCCGTTCTCCTGTTCTTGCAGTAGGTGAACTGATAGGGATCCAGTGTGGGAGGTAGGCAGTCTTTGAGGTGTGCCAGGACCTCTCCAGGGTGTTATTCCCTATATGAAGGACACCTGTGCGTGACTTTGTTTAACGTGAGGAGACTGGTGCACAGGCAACCATCCCACGGTCCTTGACAGATCTGGGTCAGGATCCAGTGGCATGGAGTCCAAGATGACCAGAGACCCTTTTCTGCTGCAGACTTCATCAGCCTTCCCAGCCGTTGTGCCGCTCCACTAAGGTCAGCCATCATCCTCCGCCTGTTCCACCGTTGAGGTCTTGTCCAATAACACCTAATAAAATGTAGGAAATGGCCAGTCTGTCCCTCATGTAGCAATGTTACAAAATTTTGAGATTTAAAAAATCAAGTCTGTAATTTATCCCATCAGATAAAGCATAAAAATAAGTTTAATTTGACACCTAATTCACTTTCATATCTCAAGTATTTAAAAAGTTATGGCCATATTCATACTCGGAAATTAGCATCTTGTTCCCTATTGATTTTATATGGACATAACAAAAAAGCTGTGATCATGGACAGTCAAAAGGCCATAACCTTCTTAAAAATTAAGAGAACTGAATGAAATTTTCAGTTATCGTAGGTTGAACCATTCTGAAACAAACATAAAATAATCTAACTTGGATGACCTGAAATTAAAGCATATAATTAGTTAGTTACCCAAATGTAGCAAATTTCAAACTTCAATTACTAGATCTAAACATCTATCCATTTCTTAATAAATGATTAACGTTTTTAAATAGCCCAAGTGTCCAAATAATATTCATAAATAATTCACAATAAAACATGATTTTAAAATCTCATTTACATTAATTTATAGGCCAAATGGAAGGAATTTAGTGTTCAATTGCTGTAAATTAAAGTCCATTTTAAATCAGCTTTCTAGTGGGTTCCTGTGAACGCGCTGGTTTAGAACGTTCACATTGCAGTGGATTTGTGCCCTCAAATGCCCAGAAAAATACTGCGGGATATAAAGAGCCCAAAATTAGCTACTCGCTATAGAAAACTTTATTTACAGGGTTCTTAAGAAGCCCCTTTTAATGTAAAAATAAGGTACATACCTTTAATTGTTTGCTTTATAAAACCCTGGGGCTGCGAGAGGTCGCGGGTTTAGAGAGTGATTTTTAAACTATTATAACTATTATACAAGGCCATAAAAACTAATAATACCTTTTGCGACGGGGTCTTTCAGCGATTTTTCGTTAATGATTTACTAGGCTGAACATTTTCGATTGCAACAGCCTAGTAAAAATCGCGTTTTAAACCCGCCTCCTCTAAACAGCGTCAAAATCGCGCACACGGGGTGGGGCAGATTCTCAGCCACGATTCAGGTAGGTTTTGTAACATACCTACCTCATGTCACCATTAAATAAGATCATGGCTGATCTTTTACCTCAGCACCAGTCCCTCTGATTCCCATCACATGTACAAGATGTTTATTGGTAGCTTTATCTTAAGTCACTTTAACTTGATAATATCCAATTAACCAATTATATAGCTAGATAAAGCTTTCATCAATTATCACAGCTCCCTTTCCTTAAAGTGGTTGGACTAAACCTGTTACTTCATTGTGTACAAAATGGTTCCTTCGCATCAATTCAGGACTGATTCACTTATTTCTCCATGGCCAATCAGCATAGTACAATGGATCATTGCAACTCATTTTATCAACATTTCTCAAACCCTGGGACATTCAGGAAGAAATATTTTAGTCTATTCCCCCATGCAAATGATTGTTACTGTTTTACTGGCACTGAACTTCCCATTGAATTTGGAGTGCATTATGTAGCATGTGGAGAACTTTTAGAAATAATATATCAAGAGATAGCTAATTATACGATTTGAAATGGCCTAATGTAACTGCTGAGCCCATATCTTTCTATTTCTCTCCATGCACCTGCCTAAATGTCTTTTAAACAACATAATCTCCACAGCTTCCATTGGCAGTTTGTTCCATATTCACACCACCCTCTGTGTGAAGAAATTGCCCCTCAGGTCTCTTTTAAATAATTTCCCTCTCATCTTATGCCCTCTAGTTCTGCACTCCTCAAGTCTGGGAAAAAGATTGTGAACGTTCTATACCTCATGATATTGTACACTTCTATAAGGTCACACCCAACCCAGCCTGTCTCAATGGCTTTCGTCCAGTGGCTCTCACACCCATACTAATGAAGTGTTTTGAGCGGCTGGTTATGCAGCACATTAAAAATTGTGCCCCTGCCGACCTAGACCCACTGCAGTTCGCTTATAGAGCCAACCGGGCCACAGAGGATGCAGTCTCTACAACACTCAACCTCGCACTGCCACATCTCGACCGGAAGAATACCTATGCCAGGATCCACTTTATAGACTTCAGCTCCGCTTTTAATACAATCATTCCACAGCAGCTGGTGGAGAAGCTGAAGCTGTTAAAGGTGGATACTGGCACTTGCAACTGGGTCCTTAACTTTTTATCACAACGGCAGCAGACAGTCAGGGTGGGCAGTCGGACGTCAAGAACCATCGCCGTGAGTACTGGCTCACCCCAAGGCTGTGTCCTAAGCCCCCTGCTGTTTAGTCTGCGTACACATGACTGTACTGCTAGACTCAGTAACAACTATATCAACAAGTTCGCTGATGACACAACAGTGGTGGGTCTCATCAGCGACAATAATGAGTCGGCGTACAGGATGGAGGTGGAGCTGCTCACAGGAATAGCAGATCCCACAACCTCACTCTCAATGTGGAAAAAACTAAGGAGATGGTGGTCGACTTCAGGAGGGCGGGAAAACAACACCACACACCGCTGTACATTAATGGAGCTGCTGTGGAGAGGGTCAGCAGTGTGAAGTTCCTAGGATTCCACTTGTCGGATGACCTGACCTCTATGACCAACACCACAGCAGTGGTCAAAAGAGCCCAACAGCAACTCCACCCTCTCCGGAGACTAAGGAAAGCAGGTCTCCCCACTGCTCATCTGAGAACCTTCTACAGGGGCACCATCGAAAGCATAATAACCTATGGCATCTCTACATGCAACCTCCGGCAACCACCTGCAACCTCCGGGAACCGTACGGAAACCTTGGGTGGGGCGCAAAGTCTCTAGAGGTTTCAGTTCAGGGTTAAGTGGAACAGGGGCATAAGGAAGATGAGAGCCCGTAGTATCAAAGGGCAGATACTAGCATGGATAGCAGGTTGGCTGGAGGATGTTTCTACTAGTGGGAGAGTCTAGGACTAGATGCCTTAGGCTCAGACTTAAATATGTATATTAATGATTTAGATGAGGGGATTGAAAGTTTTGTGGCCAAATTTGCTGATAATACAAAAGTAGGTGGAAGGGCAGGCTCTGCAGAGAAAGCAGGAACTCTGCAGAAGGACTTAGACAGGTTGGAAGAGTGGGCAGAGAAGTGGCCAATGGAATATAATGTAGCGGTGTGGAATCATGCATTTTGATAGTAGGAAAAAAGGTGTAGACTATTTTCTAAATGGGGAGAGAATCCAGAAATCGGAGGTTCAAAGGGACTTGGGAATGCTGGTGCAGGATTCCCAAAAAGTTAACATGCGTCGAATCGGTAGTAAAGAAGGTAAAAGCAATGCTAGCATTTATTTCAAGAGGGCCAGAATACAAAAACAGGGGTGTAATGCTGAGGCTCTCTCAGGCGCTGGTCAGGCTGCATTTGGAGTATTGTGAGCAATTTTGGACACCATATCTGAGGAAGGATGTGCTGGCTCTGGAGAGGGTCCAGAGGAGGTTTACAAGAATGATCCCAGGAATGAATGGGTTAACATGATGAGCGTTTGACAGCACTGGGCCTCTACTCGCTGGAGTTTAAAAGAATGAGGGGGGGAACCCTCATTGAAATGTACCAAATAGTGAAAGGCTTAGATAGAGTTAATGTGGAGATGATGTTTACACTTGTGGGAGAGTCTAGGACTAGAGATCATCGCCTCAGAATTAAAGGACTTTCCTTTAGGAAGGAGATGAGAAATAATTAATTATGCCAGAGGGTGGTGAATCTATGGAATTATTTGCCACTGAAGGCTGTGGAGGCCAAGTTAATGGATATTGTACAACACAACTGGTCGTTACAAAAGATACCTGAGGAACAAATGGTAAAAGAGACTGGAGGGGTAATTTCTTCATGCAGAGGGTGATGTGTGTATGGAATTAAGTGCCAGTGGAAGCAGTAGAAACGGGGCATTGCTGAGACTGCATTTGGAGAATTGTGTTCAGTTTTGTTCACCCTTCAAAAGGAAGTATATCATTAAGCTGGAAAGAGTGCAGAGATGATTTATGAGGATGTTCCCAGAACTTGAGGGGCTGAGGGAGATTGGACAGGCTAGGGCTTTATTCCCTGGAACACAAGAGACTGAGGGGTGATGTTAAAGATGTATATTTTATCATGAGGGCAATAGACAGGCTGAATGCAGTCTTTTACCCAGAGTAAGGGAATCAAGAACTAGAGGACATCATCATCGGCGGTCACTCGAAACGAGTATGACTGTCCTCTCATGGAGGATGCCTGTGCGTGACTTTGTTTAACGTGGGGAGACTGGTGCATAGACAACCACCACACGGTACTTGACAGATCTGGGTCCGGATCCAGTGGCACGGATTCCAAGACGACCGGGGACCCTTTTCTGCTGCAGCCTCCATCCGCCTTCTCAGCCATTGTGACGCTCCACTAAAGTCAGCCATCATCCTCCGCCTGTTCCACCATTGAGGTCTTGGTTGGATTGCTCTTTGTCAAAGACCTCCACCTCGACCTTACCACCATGGGTGCCCCTACCAGGAGCATAGCTCCAGACGCCATTGATCTCATGAGCACACAAGCCTCTCCACCACGGCAAGGTGACAATCCACGGAGAAGACCAGAGAACATAGGTTTAAGGTGAGAGATTTAATATGAACTTCTTCACTCAGAGGGCAGTGGAAACATGTAATGGGCTGCCAGAGGAGATAGGTACTGTAACAATATTTAAAATACACTTGGCCATGTATACAGATAGGAAAGATTAAACCAGTGTTGGTGTCGCCTACAAATCTGCCCACTGTGTTAACTAAATTGTTATCCACATCATTAATATTGATTAGTAGGAAGGAATTGCAGATGCTGTCTTAGACCGAAGATAGACACAGAATGCTGGAGTAACTCAGCAGGTCAGGCAACATCTCTAGAGAAAAGGAATAGGTGCCATTTTGGGTCATAAACTCACATTGTCCTCTCTGGGACATGTTTGTGTGCATTTTTGTAAAATGGCAATAAATGCATATGCTCTGCATAGTTGCAAACTACAAATATCTTGATTTAGTAATGATCCTAACGAGTAAATTTCTATTAAAATCATTTGTTACATTTTGTGTCAATTCTTTTATAATAAACATTCAATAATATATTGTTTTCAGCACTTTTCCAATTCAAACATTGGACCAAATAAATTTCCATTGACTATAATTAAATATGCCCACAAATTATCCTCTTATTCAATGGTGCTTATTATTTACTTAAGTGTCAGAATACATATCAATGATTTGCTTTGGATTAATTTCTCACAGCTTACAGTTAATAAAATGAATTAAGTTTAAGTTTAAATAATTGATGTTGAAACCTTCTGAATGCAAATGATGACTGTGTTCCATTATTCCCACCCCTTCATCTCAACAGTATCGGACTCGCCATTCAGCAATCAAACTGAACAGATAGAGTTCCATAATTTACAGATTAAAATAAGAATGGCAAGTAGAAACACAGAAACTCTTGTTTTTTAAAGTACCCTTCTGTAAGAGCATGCAATGCTGTAAGAGCTTGCAATCTGCGCCATTAGCCAATAAATGGATGATAAAATGTACAGCATGTTAAAAAAAACCATTCACAGTCCACAATGGCTCTGGAGGAGGCTTCTTGATTCTTATTTGAACCATATTGCTGCACTGTAAAAAACATGTTCACATTAAATTAGTTGCAGTTACTGAGAAGCCCCTTGTGCTAACTAGTCTGTAATCTTGTTCACAAGTCAATTCTAACGCAACCTGGATTTTGGATTCTTGAATATCAGGTAAATGCATCAAGATGATTTTTTGATAATTAAAATCATCGTCAGATTCAGTGTCTAAAGATGGTTGGGCTGAAGGCATGGCTCTGAGGAACATATGCAACAAAGAATTGAAGGTCTTCAACCACATTTAACTCTCTTCCTTCATGTAAAATATGACTCCAGCCATTGAGGATTTTTCCCTTTGATTCAATTGATCTCAGCTATATCTGGGCTCGTGGCTGCTGGACTGAGTCATAAGCTGATCATCAAAAACATTCCAGAGGCTGAAATCTGAAATAAACCAGAAAATGCTGGAGACACTCAGGAAATCAGGCAGCATCTGTCAAAGGGAAGCACTTACAATTTCAGAACAAAGATCCTTCATCAGAAATTTGAAAGCGGAAAACAAGCTGGTTTTCAAAAATAGAGAAGATAGGGAAGACATTGGCTGATGGAGTTAGACCAAATTACTTGTGGGGGCGGGGGGTGGGCTGGGGTGTGGGTGTGGGGTGTGTTTGGTGTGTGTGTGTGTGTGTTTGGTTTGGTGTGTTTGTTTGGTTGTGTGTGTGTTTTGGTGTGTGTGGGTGTGTGTGTGTGTGTGTGTGTGTGTGTGTGTGTGTGTGTGTGTGTGTGTGGTGCGCGGGGGGAGTGGTTGTGTGGGGGCGCGGGGGTGCGGGGCGGGGGAGTGTGTGGGGGGGGTGTGTATGGGGGTGGGGGTGTGGGCAGGGGGAGGGAGGGGGTGTGGGGCTCAGGGATGCGTGGGGCGGGGGAGTTGTGGGGGGGTGTGTATGGTGGTGGGGGCAGGGGGGGGGAGGGGTGGGGGGGGGGGAAGTTGTGGGGGAGGGGTGTGTGGGCGGGGGGGTGAGCTCGGGGAAAAGGTGGGGTAAGAGCCATGGGGAGAGGGGGGCATCATGGGGGAAGGGGGAGGAGCCAACGAGGGGGAACAGAGGAGTAGTAGCTGGGATTGGAGGTGCGATGAGGACTCGCATCGGGTGCTGGTCGTTGGTCGTTCTCCTTCGCCGCGATCAGGGTCTCCGCTTTCTGTTTGGCGACATCGACGACATTTCCGTCTCCAGGCTGGGTCTCCGACTTTGGGCTGGGTCGGGTCTCTGATGCTGGGCTGCTGTTGGGGCGGGGCGGCTGCTTGGGGCGGGGCTGGGCTGCTTCATCCATCCTCAGTTCCAGTAAAGACGCAATGGCTCAGGAAGGGGCGGACCATCCCGGGGAGTGACAGGAGAAGAGACTAATCTGCGTGGCGCTGACTGGCAGGAGAAGAGATCCATCTGCGCACACGCGGTTTTTAAGATTTTTAAACCTCGCTAACTTTCACGACATTCAACCGATCGGAACAAAACTTGGGGCACTCGCAGCATAGGGGAACGGTGAGTGAATTGGCAAAAAATCGTAGTGCTATCGCGAACCGTTTTTGTGCAAATAGAAAGACCACCAAAATGAAAGATAACAAGATCAGAGTTTTAGAGAGAGAGAGACAGACAGACAGACAGACGGACGGACGGACGTGTCTTTTGTTCTACCCAATCTAGGGCTCATTCTGTGTTCTTGCACCACTGAGAAATTCTTACAACTGATGGTCAATTGATTTATCACCTGATGGAGGACAGTGCATAGTGCCCAACAGATGTTGCCTTGCCAACATCTGACCTGAAGTCATGAGACTTCACAAGGTCTATATTTGATGCAAAAGACAGACAGAGCCCAACTGGCCACCTTATTGCCACCAATTGTAACACATGTCTATTATTTTCATCTATTTCGCCTTGACTGGCAGTGGGCAGAGGTGTCTTGGTGCACATCCATTTGTAAAGCAGTTCATCGTCCCTTTCAGTGGTCCAACTGCGTCCAAGTAGTAATCGTCCATCACAATAACAGGAGTTTTGCTGATTGAAACAGTCAAAGAACAGAGTGGATAACAAACAGCAGCCATGTAAAACAGCAGGTATCCTGCTGGAAATATAATGAATAGACATGGGTTACTTACAAACTGCAATGCCCATCACATTTTGCAACATTTCCAATATGTTACATATGATTTCCATTAATAGGTGGCCAGCATATTGTTGAATTATTATTTTGCATCAGCTGTATAAAAACAACATTCACTTTTTATAAATGTAAATATCATTCTTATTGTGAATGGCGCATGTTATCCATATAACATGACCCCATCCTTATTTTCAGGGGTTAGTCAATTCTTACCCCAATGGATTAAATGCGTTTTTTAAAGCAAGATGTATCTTGTAGAGGGAGAGAATACTTGGTCTGGGCATGAGGTTTTAGGTTCATTCAGCAATAAATGCACCCCAGAGAACATATGGTAAAAATACTTTAACCAGGTCATAACACTTTATTCACATTTTAAATAGTAATTAATTGCCTGAATGCTGATGCCATGCTCCCTTCACAAAGTAGTCAATGGTGGAAATGTTGATCATTGCACATTTTAACATTTAAAAATCTGAAAATGTGTTGTTTTTTTTTTTACACAGTTGATGCATAATAATTCAACAAACATCTACTTTATAGTGAGTTTGCTGCTGGTCACTTGCACAAACAATTTGTTAGGAGCTGTTGGTTCTGGAGGATGTAGCAATTATTGTTGCATATAAATGAAATTGTCACACATTTCTCTCATCCTAATACACATTACACATTAAACAAATAATGGCTTTTATGCATTTGAGTTTTGGCTATCATGAAACAGAGTTATTAAGGGAACATTACTGTGTCAGGAGTTTTATAGGCAGGTGAAGTGATGCATGAAAACTGCTATTATTCAGTGGGGAGATTCTCAATTGATTGAGAGTTTTGAATTGCAATGATATGAACACTTAATGCTCCTTCCAGAGGCACAGAGATCAGGCTCACATTCTGGTAGTTCCCACTGTGTCGTCGCAGTCAATATTAAACAAATAGTGTTGACAGAGCTTGGGGATTAGGTTACACTACAAACATGTTGTTCAATTCATCTCAAGAGGCATTTTCCTTAGGCAAGCACACATTTTTTACAAATTGAACATTAACCTTATGAGTAAGTAAGTGACGGGAAGAATGCAGGTTTGTGTATGAAACAAATGCTTATTTATAAAATGCCTTTAACTGAAACTTACCTTCGGTACTTCACAGAAACATTAGTAATTACAATTTGAAATTAAGCCACATAAAGAAAATGTACGGTAGATGACCAGAAATGTAATGAAAGCAGCATCTCTAAAAAAAAAGCACTAAGATGAGAATAGAATTTATAATTAAGGACGTTCCGTTCCTTTCCAATATTTAATGAAAGAAAATCTCTGATGATTCTGTCCTCACATTGCAAGCAAGTAATCTGGCGATTCAGAAATAATGGAGAATTTAAGAGAAATGGTTGCAAGGAACTGGGTGTTTTCCCTATTCATGGAAATTGACATTATCCTTTCCTTTGATGTTCTATAATCAGACAGCCAGGAAGTCAATGCATGGAAACAGAACCCCATCCCACTAATGAGCACGACTCCTATTTAAATTTCATTTCATTCTTCCTACTGTGATACTACTTCACACCTCCAGCTTCCTGTGCCAAAATAACTTATCTGAACTTTTTTTTCACGTTTACAGAGTATATGTTTACATATTCTGTTGTGCTGCTGCAAATACGAATTTCATTGTTCTATCTGGGGCACATGACATTAAAAACTTGACTCTTGACTTCACTCTACCTACTCCCATGTCTATGACTGCAGCGCACAGATAAATAACTAGGAAGTGTCAAGAGAAAATGTTTGATTACAATGGGAACAAAATCCTCTGCCTATCACTAAATATCCCAATAATAGTAAACAATCAAGCATCAACAGAGACATTGACATATAAAGCCATCTCAATTCCAAGAGAAAATGTACAAAGCAAATGGAAGACTAATATGTCCCTAGACTTGATGGCCTGCAACACAAGGTCTTAATTGAAGTGGCTACAGAGAAAGTGGAAGCATTGGTTTTAATCTGCCAAAGTTTTCTAAATTCGAGTGAGATTCCAGAGACCTCACGTGTAATTTCACTGTTGAAGGGAGCAGATATCTGGAGCCTATATAGCCTAACATCTGTCATTAGAAAGATGTTGGAATAAATTACAATTAAAACACCAAGTACTTGTGCTAGAACTCCACATTAAGTGCTCAACTAAGAAAACCAAGCACAAATCTGAAGTATTATCTAACTAAATATACCAACTTTAAATAAATGACTCCATACGCACAAAACAGCTACCTACATATTAATTAGCTCTTAAAAAAAATAATAATCCTGTAGAAGCAATTATATAATTGGGGTTATCAAGTGGGCACCTCCCTTCATTGAGTTTTGCCCACGACACCTCAGGAAGGCTCAACAGTTGGATCTGGCACCCCTCCGCCTCAATCCCTGCTCTCACCACCTATGATACCAGTATCTACAAAATGAAGGAAGCTGCACCCAATTAGCTCACACCTGCATCCTATCTTCCACTAATCCTAGCCCATCATTAAGCTTGTAACATCCCAAATATCGTACGTCCTCCGGCCTAAGTCGACCTTCGAAAAGAACTTAGCCCAGCCGGAAGGGAGAAGAAGTCCTGGATGTGGGGAATGGGGTAGCGGATCCGTGATGGTGGCATCGTTCAGGCGGCAGTAGTCGCCACAAGGCCTCCGGCCCCCGGTACCATGTGCAGCAGGGAAGCCCATGGGCTATCCGAGCGCCGGACAATTCCCATAGCCATCATGTTGCGGAACTCCACTTTGGCGATCTGGAGCTTGTCAGGAGGCAGCCTGCGGGCACGGGCGTGGAGCGGTGGTCCCGAAGTAAGAATGTGGTGCACCACAGCATGTTTCGGGCTGGCTGAGTGGAATTGTGGAGTCAAAATTTCAATAAAGTCTGGCAAAATGTGGCCGTAAATGTTGTCCACTGCAGGCACCGTGGCATGGCAGATGCAGTAGGGCGCAAGGAGATCGCTTCCAATGTGAAAGCACGGACGAGGCTTTGCCCCCTCATGTCTACTAAAAGTGATTGTGCCCGCAGGAAATCGGCGCCCACCAATGGCTGGGACACGTCTGCAACGGTGAAAGGCCAGGTGAAGTGGCAAGAGACAAAGATAAGTGCGGAATGGTGCAGATGCTGAAAGTTCGTACAGTGCTGCCATTCGCGGCTGATAACAGGGGCCCCCGCTTCCCAGAACGAGTGTCCACCACCGATGGGGGCAAAACACTGCCCACCCCCAAGTCCACCAGGAATCGTCATCCTGTGCGCCCGTCCCATGCATATGCTGTGTATCTGGCCGACCGCCGAGGCGATTACTGGCGGCCGGCTCCGGCATTTCCTGGAAACCACCAGGGCGAGCGGCATTGGCGTGCTGCAGAAGCCCAGCATTGGTGGTAGAAGCACCACTTCTTCCTACGGCTTCTTCTGGAGCAAAAGCAACAGTGGACACGGCCCTAGGTCACTGTGTCTTCCAAGGCGCTGTTGACACCTGATTGAGCGAACCTCCACCCTGCTGCCTGGCCAGCCGCGCTCGTCTGCGCGTTCCGCTAGTTGCAGGGGGTCATCGAAACGCGCCCCTGAAAGGAGCAAGCGGATGTCGTCGGACAACTGCTCTAGGAAGGTATACTCAAAAAGCAGGCAGGGCCGGTAGCCAACCATGAACGTGAGCATTTCACTCACGAGGGCCGATGACTTGCAGTCGCTGAGCCCACCCATGTGAAGGATCCTCGCCGCTCACTCCAGGTGGCTGAGCCCAAAAGTGCAGAGAAGCAGCGCCTTGAGGCCTCCGTATTTGTTGGCCGCTGGCGGCTCGTGCATGTAAGGCACCAACTGACCGGCCGTTTCCTGGTCGAGCGCGCCGACGACATAGAAGTAGCGGGTGTCATCGGCTGTGATTCTGAGGATGTGGAATTGAGCCTCAGCCTGCTGGACCCACACCTGGGGCTGCGAGTTCCAGAAGACCACGCTTTGTTGGGCCTGGTTGGCGGCAACGGTGAGTTGAGCACTGGCGGCATCCATTATTACCTATTTTGGACCGTCGGGGTCACCAATAAAGCGGGACACAATTGTCAAGCAAAGCCACTGAGGCGGGACATGAGTGTCAAGCAAATAATTCATTAATCGTAATGCACTATACAGCTCCAGAAACCACTGTAGTGGTCATTTGGCCTGTTTTGCATGTCATTGATGATGACATGTGCCTTTAAATTTTACTGCCCATTATATTGTGGGTGGGATTTATGACATGTTTTTGGGCGTGTTTGGAGCTGAGATGCTCATGCAGAAGCTTAGTTTTTAGTGTAGTTTGGAGCGAGTAGGGAGAAGGTTAGCCCTTTGACCATGCGAGATATTAGGGAGACCATGCAAAGTGTAACGGAGACACGAGGAGTTTTCAATGTGCGAAGCAATAAGCCAGGAGTTCGATGAAGATTGTAGTAATGAGTCGGAAGAAATTTGGATGTATCTTACTGTTTTCTATCAACAATAAAGCATTTATTCATCAAAAGACTGTTTTGAAGCCATATCTGTGAAGAAGCTCTGAAGGTCTCTGTGTGAGAGCTCGCATGTGTATCGAAGACACCCCCTTAACCATGCTCATCCATTTAGCGGCTAGGGAGTTAATTTCTCGAAAGATATGAAAATCTGCCGCTACATTAAGTCGAAGGAGACCTCCATCACAGGGGTGAAGCCAGTCCCAGAGATTGGGACAGGGGTGAAGCCAGGCTAAGATCTCGGGGATGCTTAGCCAGGAAGAACTGAAGAAAATAGATCTCGGCCAGATGAGGCCTTGAGGCCTATCGACAGCATCGAGACTTATGTGAAGACATATCACAAGATTTGTGAGTGTAAATTGATTATATTTCTTTCAATTTGAAGCTACAAGCTTTAATTTTAAATGGCAAATGTAACAGAGACTCAGGATGTGTTTTTCCAGTCTGTAAGGAGATTCCAGCCAGACCAACCACGGATTGTGTTCATTCTTGTGACAAGCGCATTCCATTTGAATTATCGTCATCTTTTAGTCCATGGATGTTGGAGAGATGTTCTCTACATTATCAGTATGTTATGGTTCTGAAAAAAATGTTGACAAAACAAAGCCAGAGCTATTAGCGGAACACTCTGTTCGATTAATTGAAAGACTTGGCGATCTGCCAAGACCTCTTTAAAATAATGGAAGCAAAAGATGAAGAAAGTGCCACGCCTGAGGAACCACGAGGTGGTGGAGAAAGACCAGCCAGACAACTTACAGAAACCTAGAAAAAGGAAAACTCGGTATGGGAACAGGATAACGAATCCATAGATAGCTACAGAGAACTCGTGTATCGAGAAGATACAGATATTTCACAAGCTGCCTACTTGAAAGAAACCGAGAAAGAAAGAAACAACTTATGGAATCAGGTTACCAGATTAATTGAGAAACAGAAGAAGCTAATGGAATCAGAACAGAACGTGATCAAGGTGAAATCTAATACGAGCCAACTATGAAACCTCTACCACGAGGTCGGCAAGAAACAAGATGTACTGCTGTGTTCAGAGCCGTCTTGGGAGAACCACAACTCACGGCTTAGGAAGTGCGAAGCAACAGGAGCCAGAATATATCTTCATGAGGATCAAGACATGAATCTGGTTCTTCTGCCAGTTTGGATTCGAGGGCTACACAAAAAATCTGGAGAAACTCAGGCAGCATCTATGGAGCGAAGGAAATGCAACGTTTCGGGCCGAAACCCTTCTTCAGACTGATCGGGGGCGGGGGTGGGCGGGGACAAGAAAGGGAACCCGAAGGCTGAAGAAAATAGATCTAACGGCCATGATGAGGCCTTGAGGTGCTATCAACAGCATCGAGACTTATCTGAAGACATATCACAGGATTTGTGAGTGTAAATTGATTATATTTATTTCAATTTGAAGCTACAAGCTTTAATTTTAAACGGCAAAAGGGAAATGTAACAGAGACTCAGGATGTGTTTTTCCAGTCTGTAAGGAGATTCCAGCCAGACCAACCACGGATTGTGTTCATTCTTGTGACAAGCGCATTCCATTTGATTTATCGTCATCTTTTAGTCCATGGATGTTGGAGAGATGTTCTCTACATTATCAGTATGTTATGGTTCTGAAAAAAATGTTGACAAAACAAAGCCAGAGCTACTAGCGGAACACTCTGTTCGATTAATTGAAAGACTTGGCGATCTGCCAAGACCTCTTTAAAATAATGGAAGCAAAAGATGAAGAAAGTGCCACGCCTGAGGGACCACGAGGTGGTGGAGAAAGACCAGCCAGACAACTTAAAGAAACCTAGAAAAAGGAAAACTCGGTATGGGAACAGGATAACGAATCCATAGCGAGCTACAGAGAACTCGTGTATCGAGAAGATACAGATATTTCGGAAGGGCATTTGAAGTTGGTGATGGTGCTGGAGATGGTGACCTGGTGCTCGTCAGTGGGGTCATGGTCCAGGTAAGTAGGAGGGGTGTCCGATAGTTTGGCAAGCTGCCTACTTGAAAAAAATCCGAGAAAGAAAGAAAAAACTTATGGAATCAGGTTACCAGATTAATTGAGAAACAGAAGAAGCTAATGGAATCAGAACAGAACGTGATCAAGGTGAAATCTAATACGAGCCAACTATGAAACCTCTACCACGAGGTCGGCAAGAAACAAGATGTACTGTTGTGTTCAGAGCCGTCTTGGGAAGAACGCAGAAGACAACACCCAGTGGGATGAAGACAAGAAGAAGATATTCAATGGTTTCATGAAAAAGGCAGAGAAGTGGTTATCTGAAATTATGTCACAACTCACAAGCTTAGTAGCTGGAAGTGCGAAGCAACAAGGTGCCAGAATGGAAGATTAAATTACACGACGAGATAATATCTCCAATATATCTTCACGAGGATCAAGACATAAATCTGGTTCTTCTGCCAGTTCGGTTTTGAGGGCTTCTGCTCAATTGGGAGTTAAAGCTGAGCTAGGTGCTCTCTCAATAGATGCCATGAAGAAGAAACATGAGATTGAGGAAGAACAAGAACAGATGACGCAACAGCTGATGCGACAGCAACAGGAGACGACGCGACAAAATGAAAAGCTGAGAAGACGTAAGGAACAACTGGAAATAGACACAAAGATGGCGGTGGCCAAAGCAAAGGAGAAGATACTGAAAAGTGAGGGGTCAAGATGCAGCTCTAGATCATCAAAGACGATGAGCTCAGGACCAAGAAGAAAACCTGCTCGAAGTGAATCAGCAGTTGGATCAATTCCAAATCGAGGTCTATAGAATTTCTAGGCTTTGAAAACCCATTGGACCAGAATAAAATGGGTAAAACTTGAAAAGTGGGATAACATTAGCTATCCTCCAATCCACAGGAACTGATCCTGAATCTATTGAACATTGCAAAATGATCACCAATGTGTCCACTATTTCTAGAGCCACCTCCCTGAGGACCCTGGGATGCAGACCATCAGGTCCAGGGGATTTATCATCCTTCAGTCCCATTAGCCTACCCAATACTATTTCTCGCCGAATGAAAATTTCTTTCAGTTCCTCTACCCCCTTCAATCCTCTGTCCTCCAGTACATCTGGGAGATTGTTTGTGTCTTCCTTAGTGAAGACAGATCCGAAGTACCTATTCAATTCTTCTGCCATTTCCTTGTTGCCCATAATAATTTCACCTGTGTCTGCCTTCAAGGGACCCACATTTGACTTTGCTACTCTTTTTCTCTTAACATATCTAAAGAAGCTTTTACTGTCCTTCTTTATATTCCTGGCCAGCTTCCCCTCATACTTCATCTTTTCAGCCCGTATTGCCCGTTTTGTTTCCTTCTGTTGTCCTATGAAAGTTTCCCAATCCTCTGGCTTCCGGCTACTCTTTGCTGTGTTATACATCTTTTCTTTCAGTTTTATTCTATCCCTAACTTCTCTTGTCAGCCACAGTTGCCTCCTACTCCCCTTAGAATCTTTCTTCCTTTTTGGAATGAAATGATCCTGCGTCTTCTGGATTATGCCCAAAATTCCTGCCATTGCTGTTCCACCGTCATTCCTGCTAGGATCCCTTTCCAGTCTACTTTGGCCAGCTCCCCTCGTTTATGAATTCTATGTGTTTTATAATCCCAGATAAATTTTGTAATCAGAGAATCAAGACTTGAAAAAAATTTTAGGAAGGTATATCGGTATTGATTGAAATAGATACAGAATTTGTGGGAGGAAGGTCATCTTTATAGCATTTATTCTGTCTATTAGAGACAACGGGAGTGTTTTCCAAAATTGAATAAGAGCATTTAATTTAGTAACTAAAGGCGAGAAGTTTGCATTGAATAGAGAGGTATATTTTCAGGTTACCTGAACACCCAGGTATTTGAATTTGTCCGTAGCAATTCTGAAAGGGAATTTTAGAAGGTGTGTCGACTTTTCAGGTTTTATTGCCATGATTTCACTTTTGTTCCAGTTTATTCAAAATCCTGAAAAGGAACTGAATTCCTCTATAAGATTTAATATATTTGGAATACTAACTTGAGAGTTGGTGATATATAATACTACATCTGCATATAATGAGATTTTATTATTGGAGTATTTAAATTATAGCCGTGAATTTTCGGATGTACTCTTATTCTTTCCACAAGGGGTTCAATCGCAAGGGCAAATAACAGGGGTGATAATGCACATCCTTGTCTATTGCCCCTGGATAACTGAAATTTAGGAAAGAGTATATGGTTAATCAGTATTCTGGCTGTCTGCTTATCGTATAACAATTTTATCCATGAAGTAGAATTTTCTCCCATCTGATATTTTTGCAGTACTGTGAAAAGATACTTACATTCTACTTGGCCAAATGCTTTTTCTGCATCTAATCAAATAATTGATGTCTTTTTCTTTATTCTGTGCGAGTACATTATGTTAAAAAGGCATCTCAAATTATTAAACGAATGTCTCTTGGGTATATACCCTGTTTAACGTATTTACTTAATCTTCTTGCCAAAGTTTTCACTAATATTTTCTGATCTGTATTTAACAGGGCGATTGCTCCGTGTGATCCCGGGTCTTCTAGATCTTTAACTTTTTTGGGTATAAGTGTGATAGTTGATTCAGCTAGTGTTTGTGGTAAGGTCTGTTCTTTAAATGCATATGTATAAAGATTGTACAAACGTGGGGAAATTACCTCGTAAAATCTTTTATAAAATTTGTTACTGAACCCGTCTGGTCCTGGTGTTTTACCGTTCTTCAGTGAAATGATTGCCTCTTCTATTTCTTTCATTGAAATCTGTGCTCCTAATTCCTCTTGTTCCAATGGATTAAGTGTTGGAAGTTTACAGTTATCAAGAAAGTTTGTAAGTTTTCTGCTTTCTATTGATGTATTGGAAGTGTATAAATTTTGATAAAATTGGGCAATTCTTTCATTAATGTCTTTTGGAAGCGTTAACAATTCACCTTTATCTGATTTGATTTTTAGGATAGTATGGTCCTTTTCACCTTTTCTCAACTGGCATGCCAAAAGTTTGTGTGGTTTGTCGCCGAATTCGAAATGTTCCTGTTTTGTAATTTGAAATAATCTAATAACTCTTGCTTTGATCTGGCAGTTTCTGGAAGCTTGCCCCCACAAATAGATATTAACCATATTTTTGATATATACCGATACAATGAACATTAACTAGAGGTTGTAAATCTAGAAGCTATTCAGTGTTAGCTTTAAAGAGGAACGGATTATTATTGGGTTATAACATTTGGTTTTAGGTTAAAATAAATGATTTAGTACAATTGTTAATTTTTTTATGTGTTAATGATATAATTAGTTATATAATTTGTTAGTAGATTATTACTTTCCGATTGG
This sequence comes from Leucoraja erinaceus, assembly GCF_028641065.1. Classification (NCBI taxonomy): domain Eukaryota; kingdom Metazoa; phylum Chordata; class Chondrichthyes; order Rajiformes; family Rajidae; genus Leucoraja; species Leucoraja erinaceus. The sequence goes on from NC_073377.1 coordinate 84,089,630, forward strand.
TTTAATTTGTTTTCTATGCTGCATGATTCAAGCATCTTGAACCTTTCCTTAGTAAACACGAGGGCCTTGAACATTCTATCCGCTTACGTTCCATTCTATCCATAATAAGGGTGTCTAGACATTAGCACATGCGAGTTTGTCGGCCATCTTATTTGCAACTTTTATATATCTTTTTATGTAAAGAAACATATTCTCTCAATCTACCCATTATAAATATATATAAAAGGTATACATTAAACACGTAGCTTAACCCACAAAATCAGCAAGCATTCAGTAGTCCTGCTGATCAAGCAGAGCCGTAGCATTCTACTTATCCTTTAGAGTGCTTTTTTAAAGTGCTGGGCGAATTTGAATGTGGCTTCTGGGTCAATAAAGAAACGCTCCGAGTCTTCATATGTGACCCTCAGTTTGGCGGGAAACATTATTCCATATCTCAGGTTTGGAACGCCTTTAAGAATCAGACGGATCTTCTTAAAAAGGGCACGTCTCTTCGCCACCTCTGCTGCGTAATCTCTGAAGAATCTTACACTTTCTCCTTCAAACATCAGTTTTTTTTCCCGATTGACACTTTCTTCACGATGTCTTCAAGAACTTCTATGTCGTTAAATTTCTGGATAATCTGTCTTGGTGGAGCTCCAATCCCCGAGTGTGCTCTCTGAACTCGATGTGCTACATCAATTTTAGGTCTGATTGAATACCTGTTGAAGTAAGTTGGCAGTGAAAACCCGAGGGTCTTTTCCAGTTTCCTTCCCTTCTTTCACTCCAACAATTCTTAAGTTTTGGCGTCTGGACTGGGCTTCGAGATCTAGGCACTTGTTGGTCATTCTGGCCAGTTGCCCAGAAACTCGGTCGAGGTCTTCTTTCATTCTTTGCATCGTATCAGACATGTCCGTAGTTGTACCTTCCAGATCTTTAATAGTTTTATTTTATTCTTTTGAAGTAAGGAGAACGGGCTCCAGCTTTTTGCTGAGATCTTCGACCCGTTTGATTTCTTCATGTAAATGGGTATTTACTTCTTCAATACGATCATGTAGAATACCGATTTTTTTCACAAATATCCTTGTTCCCGACCTCCACATTTGTTTCTAACTTTCCCAGCCGAGTAGTGAAATTTCCCAGCTGAATAGTCAACTGATTAGTCAGAATCTCACCAAAGTCCTTTGCCACAGTTTGTCTTAAAGATTGTACTTCTTCTTTTATATTTTCCTCCTTAGTGGCAATAAATCCTTCTCCTTCCGATTCCTCCTCAGATTCTTCAGGGGTTTTTTTTCCTCAGACTCTTGAACGGCCAGCAGTCCGGTTCTTGGTCTTGTCTGAGGTACACCCGGTAAATTCCATTTATTCATTTAAAAATACCGGTATCCCGTCATTGAGCGATTTCTGATTTCGTCACTTACCCGACGTCAGGTATCTTCCAGTGAGTATTTTTAAATCGGTCCCGTTCTTCCCTTCAGGCTTTTCAAGTGTTTTTTAGTGTATTTCAAGAGCGGAGCTGAAGCGGTCGCCTGCTTCCTACTCCATGGCGCCACTGGAAGTCCACTTTTTAATGTTTATTAGTAATTGCCTCGTTACATGCTCGGAACAATTAGGGGCCGGTATGTAGTGGCCATTTGGCCTGTTTTGCATGTCATTGATGACGGCATATGCCTTTAAATTTTAGACTGCCCGTTATATGGTGGGTGGGATTTATGACGTGATTTTGGTTGCGTTTGGAGCTGAGATGCTTGCGCAGAAGTTTTGTTTTTAGTGTTGTTTGGAGCGAGTAGGGAGAAGGTTAACCCTTCGATCATGCGAGATATAAAGGAGACCATGCAAAGTGTAACAGAGACACGAGGAGTTTTCAATGTTTGAAGTAATGAGCCAGGAGTTCGATGAAGATTGCAGTAATGAGTCGGAAGAAATTTGGATGTATTTTCTATCAGCAATAAAGCATTTATTCATCAAAAGACTGTGTTTTGAAGCCATATCTGTGAAGAAGCTCTGAAGGTCTCTGTGAGAGAGCTCGCATGTGTATCGAAGACACCCCCTTAACCATGCTCATCCATTTAGTGGCTAGGGAGTTAATTTCTCGAAAGATATGAAAATCTGCCGCTACAACCACAACGAGGGGCACAGGCTTTCCCGACCCTATATATATATATATATATCCCCAGTGGAGCCCCGTGACCCACACCAACTGCCAAACCAAGTCACGCGACCCAATCCCTAGAGCCGAGGGTTCGCACCAAGCGTGGCTAACCACCAGGGACCGCCACAACCCTTGCATAAGACTGGGATTCACTTACACAGACTACATTTACAAATAAATACACATACTGCATGTCATACATTTCCTTTCTGCCCCCAACTGACACTATTTATTCTCCACTAAATCCACCTACTGCCTTGCTCTGCTGCCTCTGACATTTGCTTTACAGCCTCATGCAAACTCTGTCTGCGAATTCCTAGCTCTCCAAATGGCGACGTGGTTGATCTCGCTACGAAACCTCTAAAACCCACCTCTACCATGTGTACACTTGCTCTCCATCCTCACTGCTCAACTTCTGCTGCCAACTCTACATATCTAAGTCTTTTCCCTTTCATAAGCCTCATCCACTAAGTTCTCCCAAGGCACTGTCAGTTCTATAAAATACACTATCTGCCGACTAACTGACCATAACATTATATCAGGCCTCAAACTAGTAGTAATTATTTCCTGCAGAACAACAAGCTTTCCTTCTACATCTACCAGCATCTCCCAATCATTGGCTCCCCATAACTGGCCTGACTGATACCTATCTGCTAACTTCCCTCCACCTCATCACGACACTCCCAGTCCTGATGCCTACCTGTACTCTCCTCCTCTCAATTGCTGCAGCTATGCAATTCAATACTTGGTTATGCCGACCCTGAGAAAGACTAGTCCTACATCATGATAAAATATGCCTCAATGTTGCTACTTCTGAACACAAAGGACACGCCGGGTCCCCACTTTCCCATTGCTTGAGGTTCTGCGGAGATGGCAGCACACCATAAATAGCCCTTATAACTAAATGTATATGACCTGCCTCCATAGGTCTCTCCAGCTAAACCTCCTCTTTTCTACACCTGCTCAGTTCATCCACTGTCCCTGTTTAACCTGAACTACTGCCCTTACACATCTCACTGCTTCCTCCAGACGACATACTTGCTCTACAACCAATTAGTCCTCTCTGTTGGACCTGCCTTACTCCACACTGGTTTCTCTGTGCTGGGCCCTAAGCCTCATTTCCCTTGCTGCACCCTATCAACAATGTCTGTATGCCTCAGTGCTGTTTGTGCTTCTTGTACTGCCTGCTTTGAGTTCCACTTTCTCCCTCTACTTACACTTGGCACCAGGTTACTAACTAAGGTATCCTTACTCACTGATAATTGTAACTCTAACCTCACCCGAGTACACTTAAACTCCTCTGTTAGGCTAGACTATGGTAAATGGAGAATACCTTTCCCATTTAAGCCACATTATTGAGACACCGTGGAACTCCTAACCATTTCCTAATATATGAATGAACCAATTCCACCTTAGAAATTGGATACTCTACAAATGACAGAAGAAGGTTCAGAAGAAGAAGAATCTTACAGCCAAGGGTCTCTGCTTGAAATGGCAACAAAAGGAGACAAGAAGGAGAAAGAGTTAAAGCAAATGCTTTTAGATATGACTGCTACAATCAACATTACACTGGAGAAGATGCAAAGTATGGAGTCTCATATGGAGAGTAACAAGCTGAGTATGGAGACTAGCATGGAGGGAATTTCTCAAAAAATTGATGATACTTGCAGTGAGTTAAAAGAACTGAAAAAGCAGTATAAGGAATTTGATAAGAGATTAAAATCAGAGTGTGTCAGAATTGAAAATGATTACAACAAGAAATTTAAAGGTGTAAAGGATGATATCAGAAAGGTGGATGAGATAATGGAAGAGATGGAGAATGAGATAAAAGTGATTGTCTCGGAAGTAAAGAGTTTGAAACAATCACAGAAAACTGAAGAGGAAAAACTTGGAAGAATGACTGATAAATGTCTGGACCTGGAAGCAAGAACTCGAAGATATAACCTGAGGATTCTCGGAGTAAAGGAACGACAAAAGGGACATGAATCTCAAGCATGTACTTTCGTTACTGATTTACTCAAAGATGTCTTTGAACTGTCGGAAGAACCAAGAATAGACGTCGCTCACCGAGTTGGGTATGTGGCAAGAGGAACAAATTATTCAAGACAGATAATTGTGAAATTCCATGACATCTCTTCAGTGGAATTTGTATTGAAAAAGATCACTCATGGGAAGAAGCTGACATACCGTGGGGATAATGTGCGAATATTTTGCGATTACTCTCCCGAGGTAGTCCAGAAAATGAGATTGTTTACACCGGCAAGACACACTTTGAGGGATGTCCCGGGAGTAAGATATGGAATTTACTTTCCCGGAAAAATGAAGGTATCTTATAACGGCGTTGAACGCTCATTTGCAGATCCCGGAAAAGCTTTAAAGTATGCAGAGGATATCGTTAAGAAAACATCGGGGCAAGCTGCCGACAAGGACGAAGATTAAACTTTTTACAGAGTTTTGAACTGATTAAAATGGCCAAGCTACCCAGACAATTATAAAGCTTATCTCGCTGGAATGTGTTATTCAGAGAGCTTGGTTATATTCAACCTTGGAAGAAAAGCTCAAAGTTTAACCCTTTGGCACCTGCTTGTACGGTAGTTAACCCTTTGGTACCGGCTTGTATGATGTATGGTAGTTATAGAATGGGATATTATGTATGAATCCTGGGTGGATATATATGGGAAAGTTTAGATTAGATTAAGATTGGATAAATTGGAAGGACATATATATTATATAATTGTGTATATGTTGTGTTCTATATTTGTTTTTTTTTACTCCTTATGTCTCTTCCTGATAATTTATTATTTTTATTTTTTCTCTCGGCTTTCACTGGCGCTGGTTTGATAAACTCGTATAAGAAAAGACAAAATATGAAATGGTATGTAACCTTTTATGAGGATTCACCAAGGGGGAGGAGCTCAATGTATAACAACATCACGGAGGTCAATACATTTTTTGCCATCATTGATGGCTATTCGTCCTTAAGGTATCTTCCCTTAGATACCTTAATAGCACCTTTTTGTTTTAAAGCACAATCAAGATTTTTATCTGATTATTTTTTTTGAAAGTAATTGTATATCACATTCTTTCTTTCTTTTTCTAAGGCACTTTACAAGAAGGAGATGCAATATAAATCTAATAACCCGGGATGACCACCCAACTCCTAAAATTCTGAGGTATTTGGTTACACCATATGATTCAGGAATATTACCTTGATTTACAATGCAAGACGATAGACAAATAAAGAATGGAGGAATTACATTTTGTAGTTGGAATATAAAGGGTGCCAACGAACCAATTAAGAGGGGTAAAATTTTTGCCCAACTAAAATCGTTGAAAAGCGACATAATGTTTTTGCAGGAGACACACATGAAACAACAAACACAAATGAGATTAAAGGCGAATTGGATAGGACAAACATACTACTCCTCATTTACTTCTAAATCTAGGGGTACGGAATTAGAAAATATTAGAAAAGGTATTCCTTTCAAATTAAAGAATACTATATCAGATAAAGAGGAAAGTTATATTATAGTTTCGGGAGAAATTTATGCAACCCCACTAACTTTGATAAATATTTATGCTCCGCATTTTGATAACCACCAATTTTTGGATAAAATTATTGACATAATATCATATAACCATATAAACATATAACAATTACAGCACGGAAACAGGCCATCTCGGCCCTACAAGTCCATGCCGAACAATTTTTTTTCCCCTTAGTCCCACCTGCCTGCACTCGTACCATAACCCTCCATTCCCTTCTCATCCATATGCCTATCCAATTTATTTTTAAATGATACTCATGAACCTGCCTCCACCACTTCCACTGGGAGCTCATTCCACACCGCCACCACACTCTGCGTAAAGAAGTTCCCCCTCATATTACCCCTAAACTTCTGTCCCTTAATTCTGAAGTCATGTCCTCTTGTTTGAATCTTCCCTATTCTCAAAGGGAAAAGCTTGTCCACATCAACTCTGTCTATCCCTCTCATCATTTTAAAGACCTCTATCAGGTCCCCCCTTAACCTTCTGCGCTCCAGAGAATAAAGACCTAACTTATTCAACCTATCTCTGTAACTTAGTTGTTGAAACCCAGGCAACATTCTAGTAAATCAGAGTTTAATTACCAAAATGTGATAATAGAGGGGGACTTTAACTATGTTTTAGATTCATATCTAGATAAATCAGCAAAACAAAAGAAGAGTAATTTAAAATCTAAGACTAGCAAACTTCTAAATACATATATAAAAAATACTAATATAATAGATGTAGGGAGATCTGCTAATCCAGTTGGAAGGGAATACTCGTTTTACTCTTCGGTACATAAAACTTAATCAAGAATTGATTATTTTTTAGTGGATATGAAATTAATGCCATATACAAACAACCCAACATACCACATTAGTAGTATCTCAGATCACCCTCTGTTGACATTTTCAGTAAAATTTGAGGGAATGCCGGGTAAAAAAGTTTTTTTGGAGGTTTAATACACATATTTTAAATGGCTTGCAAGGCTATCAATATTTAAAACAACAAATGAAACTTTTTTTCGATACAAATGATATACCAGGTACTTTTCCTTCTTTATTATGGGAAACTTTTAAGGCATTTATGAGAGAAATTATAATTTCATATCAAAGTTTTCAAAATAAAAAGAGTAAGACAGAACAAATGTTGTTAGAACAAGAAATGAGACAGTTAGAGTTGGATAATGCCAAAGATTCCACGACAGATAAACGCAATAAGATAATATTACTGAAATTTAAACTAGATCGAATTTTATCGGCAAGAGTAATAAGACTATTCTAAATTACAAAGCAGGAACATTTTGAGTTTGGTGACAGACCACATAAGCTTTTAGCTCACCAATTGAAAAAAACAAGAAAAGGAAAATACTATAACCAAAATTAAATCAGAGAAAGGTGAATTACTAATACTACCTAAAGATATTAATAATAGATTTGCTCAATTTTACCAAAACTTATATACATCTAAAATTAAAATAGAAGATAATAAAATAAAAACAATTCTAGATAACTGTAATCTTCCAATACTGGACCTTTTGGAACAAGAGGAACTAGGAGCTCAAATTACAATCAAAGAAATAGGTGAAACAATAAAATCGCTGAAAAATGGTAAGACACCGGGACCAGATGGTTTTAATAATGAATTTTATAAAACATTTCATGAGATAACGTCCCCTTACTTATTTAATTTATACTCCCATGCTTTTAAAGAAAACAAACTACCTGAAACACTAACAGAATCAACTATTACGCTTATTCCAAAAAAAGATAAAGATTTAGAAGATCTGGGCTCATACAGAGCTATATCACTTTTAAATACAGATCAGAAAATTTTAGCAAAGATTTTAGCAAGAAGATTAAGCAAATATATTAGTAACTTGATAAACCCTGATCAAACGGGGTTTATACCCAAAAGATACTCATTTAATAATCTGAGACGCCTGTTTAATATAATGTACTCGCATAAAGTAGAGGAAGAAGATATATCAATTATTTATTTGGATGCAGAGAAAGCATTTGATGAGGTAGAGTGGCAATACTTATATAAAGTACTACAAAAATTTAATATGGGAGAGAATTTTATAACATGGGTAAAATTATTATATGATAAACCGATGGCAAGAATTTTAATTAATAACATGTTATCTCAAAAATTTAAATTATCAAGGGGTAATAGGCAGGGATGTGCATTATCACCCCTGCTATTTGCCCTTATGATAGAACCCCTGGCTGAAAGTATAAGAATTCATCCGAATATTCAGGGCTATAATACCAGGGACTCAAAGAATAAAATCTCATTATATGCAGACAATATACTTTTATATATTACAAAGTCACAAACAAGCATACCAAATGTATTAAACTTAAGAGGAATTTGGGTCTTTTTCTGGATATAGAATAAACTGGAATAAAAGTGAAATCATGACATTAAAACCTCAAGAACCTACACACTTATTGAAATTCCCCTTTTTTAGTATGTTTTGAAGTATGTGCTTAGTGTTCCTTTGTGTGTCTTGTGTGGGAGGTGGTGTGGGGGGGTAAGGGGGAAACCGCTTCGGTCGCCTCCTCCACGGAGAGGTGACTTTTTCCAGGTCGCCTCCCCCGTGGCCTAACAACAAGGATCGGCGCGGCCTTTCCTGGAGACAGGCCCCGGGCTTCAGCAGCGGACGCAGCGTGGACTCTCGTTGTGGAGCGGGTGAGCCCTCGCTGGGGCTCGCTAGAGGGGAGCGCTCCATTTCGCTGGCCCGGGGCAGCCGGCAGCCTGAAGTCGCAGCCTGAAGCTCCAGCTGGTGTGGCGTCTACATCCCTCGTGGGGGACCCGGGGGAAGAAGAAGCCATCACTGCCGGCCCGCGGCCAACTTCTACCGCGGGTCCGGCATGGACTTACCATCACCCCTGGAAGGGAGCTTCGACCGCCGCCCTGCAATCTACGGTGCTTCTGGCTGCGGCGGAGACTTTAAATCTCGACCGCCGGCCTGCGGCCTACAACAACTTAAAGCCGCGGTCTCCGGTGAGGAAGAGCCGATCCTGGACTGACACTGGACTCTGGTCCTGTCCACAGGGGGGGAAATGGAGGAGGACAGGCCAAACTATTTTTTGTGCCTTGCACCACAGTGATGAATGATGTGGTGGATGTTTGTGTTACATTCTTATTGTGGTTGTGTGTTCTTTATTATTGTACCGCTGCTGACAACCCAAAATTCCACTGACCCTGGTTGTGTGGTAATAAATTCTATCTATCTAAAATCGCAACAGAAAAATTTAAATAGTTGGATATTCAGATTACTAGAAAATATAAAGCATTATTCAACGCTAATTTCATACCTTTAATAAATAAACTTAATACGCTGATTAAATTTTGGAAAACACTTCCCTTATCTTTACTAGGTAGAATAAATGCAATAAAAATGATCTTCCTACCACAATTACTATACCTATTTCAGTCTATACCGGTATATATATATTTTTTTTAATTAGACTCTAGTATTACTAATTATATTTGGGACTATAGATCACATAGAATCACAAAAAAACACTTATGTAAACCAAAAGAGGCCGGGGGACTTTCACTTCCGAATTTTATGTATTATTACTGGGCAGTGCATATTAAGAATATGATTTATTGGTTGGATAGTTCTACCCAACAGACAGAATGGATAAAAATGGAGAAGGAGGATTGCCATCCTTGTAATATAGGAACGATCCTCTTCTCTCCAAAAAACTGAATAACACAATATATAAGAAGAACCCAATTATATATGGTACAATAAGAATTTGGAAACAAATAAAATTATCTTTAAAATTAACAAATCTATCACTGTTAATGCCAATAGCGAATAACCCTTTATTTAAACCATCTCTTATTGATAAGACATATAACCAATGGGAAAGTCTCGGAATTAGAAGGATCGGGGATATGTACGAAATGGGAAACCTACTATCATTCCAACAATTACAATTAAAATTTAAATTGAAAAACAACCAATATTTTAAATATCTTCAGATTTGCAATTTCATGAAAAAATATATACAAGGATATCAAAAAATAACCTCTGAAGTATTGGAAGAAGCAATGAATATTGAAGCGGACTCGAAAATTAATATCATATTTATATAATAGTATTCTAAGTATAGACCTACCATCGACAGAGGTACTTAGAGAAGAGTGGGAACGGGAACTAATGATAAAAATCACGAAGGTTACATGGGAAAAATACTTGATATATATTCACAAATGTTCAATTAATGTAAGACATAATCCAATTCAATTTAAAATTATACATAGATTATATTATTCAAAAACAAGATTGAACAAATGTTATCCAAATATATCCGCCACTTGTGATAAATGTCTAGCCCAAAAAACTATAACACTCCTTAGTTTCCTGCATAAAACTTTATAGATTTTGGAATGATATTTTTGAAATATTTACAAAATTATTCAGGACAAGAATGGAACCCAATACTGAAATGATTATATTTGGCATAATGGAAGATGGGAATAAATTGAACACATCTCAAAATCTATTCCTTAACTATGGTTTAATAATAGCAAAAAAATTAATCCTTAAATTTTGGAAGGGTACATAAATACCAACGCTTAAAATGTGGATTGCAAGTATGTTGGACACCGCTCATCTTGAGGAAATGCGATTCCTCCTAATGGATAAATCAGACCAATTCAAAACGAGTTGGTCTCCATTCGTCGTTTTTTTGGAATCATATGGTGCAACACAATTGTAAAATAACTGTTTCAGGACTGGACGAGGGTTGGTCAAGATTATAAATAATGATCTCCTTTTCTTTTTTATTTTATTTTCTTTTCTTTATTTTCTCTATTTTCTCTTTCTCAATTTTCTTCATTTACTCATTTTCTTTCTTCACACACTATATATTTCACATCTTTCTATCCTTTATTATCTAACTTCTTTGTCTTATTCTAATCTTTTTTCAATGTAACAAAAAAAAAAAGAAGTTGTACATAAAATGTATTATGAAAATATATATTAGGCACTTTGGTGCCATATGATTGTACTTCTAATAAAATTAAAATTAAAGAAAAAAAAAAAAAAAAAAAAAAGAAATTGGCATCTCATATACTGTCAATGGCCACATCAACCTAGTGAATAGCCCAAACTGCAAACACCACAACTTCAACTTGCCTGGAACCCCTGACTTCGCTATCCTTTCTAACCCGTCAGTAACATCCTTTCTAAGTTGCTGAACCTGTCCAGTGTCATCCAACTTCCTGTTATATCACCTACCCAAATTTTAACTGGCTACTCCATTACAGACGGGATTTCTTCTTCATCTATATAAAACCTTTCCTCTTGCCAAATAAATACTCCGTGACTTACTAGGTTTAAACTTCAATAGCCCATTTAAGATTATCATTTAACTTCACTAACAACCTTCTTGCACAAGCTGCTGTTGTGGTCACCAAGGTCATATCATCCATATAGGCCCTGATTGGAGGGAGATGTAGTCCATCCTGCCGTCTCCCGCCGATGACCCACCGTGATGCTCTAATCACTAGCTCCATCGCCATTGTAAATACTCACAGGGAAATAGTACACCCTGCTATAATGCCTAACTCTCGTTCTCTGCCATGCTGTCGTAAAGGCCGCTGTCATAAAACATATTCGGACATTTGGAAATATGCCTTCACTAAATTTACTATTGATCCTGGAGCTCTAAAGAAATCAAAAGCACTCTAAATAAGACTACGTGGCACAGATCCAAATACATTAACCAGGTCCAAAAACACTACATGCAAATCTCTTCTCTCGAGCTTGGCTGTCTGAATCTGGTGCCATAATGTGTTCTAAGCAACCTGCAAAACCTGTGATTCCTGCTTTCTGCACTGTGGTATCTATTAGCCTGTTCCTTTCTAAATAACTTGCCAGCCTCTGTGCCACTATGCTAAAGAAAATCTTGCCTTCTACATTTAGGAGACACACTGTATGGGCCTAACCGACTTAACTCTGAAGGCTTTCTCCTTGGGAATGGATAGTCCCCTCTGCACTACGCCAAACCCTTGATTGGTATGATCTGCTTCTCTCAAACTATACGCAAGAGCCTCCACAAGAATCTACGCACATCAGGTGCACTTTTAAAAACCCGGTAAGGGACTCCATTCAGCCCTGGGGCTGAAGAAGCTTTTGCACACCTCATTACAACTTCCACTTCCTTCCACCTTGGTGGCAAAACATCTAACATACTCTATCTTTCCTATGGGTGGTATATCTGGAGGGCAACCCATTCCCCTTTTTATTTCTGGATCCGAGTATGTCTTTTTTTAAATATTGCTCTCTCTTCCTTTGAAGCTTTGAGCTTTCCACTTATTTCCTGACAAAACAGTATTGTAACAAATTTAAATGTATCCCTATAAAATACTGACCCGACTTCTTCTTTCTCTCCCTCCTAAGGTGTTCTGCTCTCCTTAATATTGCTAACCGATTTCTTAACTCATTGCTAAGGAGGTCATACCAGAGATTTAAAAATCACAAGATGAACAATCAGAGAATAAACTCAACATAGTTTGGGTTGAAAGGGAAGTTATGTTTGACAAATATGTTGTTCTTTGACGGTTACAAAAGGATGAATGAAAGGGAACCAGCAGATAAAGTGTATTTGGATTTCAAGGCATATAATAAGATGTCCCATAAAAGTTACAGTACAATTTATGGATACACAGGTTGATGGCACTATATTTGCATAGATTTCGAACCAGCAAAAAAAAAAAGGAGATTGTTATAAATAGATAATTTTCTAATTGGCAGTCAATAACCTGGAGAATGCCTCAGGGATCAATGCTGGGCCTCAACTATTTACAGTCAATATTAATACTTTGGCTGAAGGGACCAAGCAGGCTGTTGCCAGATTTGCTGGTAATATACAGTTAGGTGAGCTAAGCAAGCTATGGGAAGAACATAAAGGGCTTGCAAAGGATTATAGAAAGGATAAGTGAGCAGTACAAATGTAAATACTATGTGGAAATATGTGAGGTTGTCAACTAGGAGGAAAAAACAAAATACAAATTACAATTCAAATGGAAAGAGACCACAACATATCATGGTGCATACATGAATAATCATGAAAAACATATGTAGTTGCAGTTAACAAATCCAATGGAATATTGGCCTTTATGGAAACGGGTAAGTAGGAAAGTTTTAGGCAACCAAGGATGTGAATGAGACTGCATGCATGTAAACGGCATCTCCATATTATGGAAGGGAATGCTTGCATTGGAGGCAGTGTATAGAAGGTTCACCGGATGATTTCCTAGGATGAAGGCAATGTCAGATAAAGAAAATTTGATCAAGTTGGGCCTATTCACATGAAAGTGTAAAATAATGAGAGGTGATTTGATTGTAACATAAGAGATTCTGAGGGGGGTTGACAGACTGGGTGCTGAATGTTTCCTCCGTGGGGATATCTAGAACCATTCTTTTGTCTCATACTTCTGTTTAATGCCTGGCCTTCATTCCAACTATCTGTCTATCAAAACCTCCCTCGCTTGTGTTCACCTATTCCCTGCCCAGCTTTGTCCTGCCTCTCCCCTCTCCCAGTTTCCTTTCTGCCACTCCTACAATCAATCTGAAGAAGGGTCCTGACCCCAAAGTGTCACCTATCCACGTTCTCCAGCGATGCTGCCTGACTTTGCTGAGTTACCCTGTCATTTTGTGCCTTTTCCAGAATACATCGGAGTGGTTGTCATAAAACTTACCAAGCAGTGTCCAGTGCGGAGAAATGTAACACACAGGCAATAGCATTGTGCAGTCAAACATAGAGCATGTAGTTAGCTCTGTCTTCTACACAAGCATCTGTGGCACAAGCACCGATATCTCTTAGCAAAGCTGATATTAGTGTCTTGCATCCACTGGCCTGTCTATATTTTTTCATGGACTTTGTCGGGATGCAAATTAGGTTTCAGTCACATCGCAGACCACCTGGAATCTCGTGTCAGATTAACAAGTGCGAGCTGCAATTTCAAGACACTTTCAGAATTACATAGATTTTCTTCACTTTGCATAATTGACCACCTGCTTCCCCATCAGATCCTTAACGCATTCATTTAGCTGCGGAAGACCAATGCAACAAATATGCAGAAGATGCTGGAGACACAAGATGCTGGAGTAACTCAGTGGGTCATTGAAGAAGGGTTCCAAACCGTTTATTACTGCAGAGATGCTGCATGATCTGCTGAGTTACTCCAGCCTGTTGCCTATCTTCGGTATAAACCAGCATCTGCAGTTCCTTTCCTCACAACGAATTTGCAGACTGTGGTTACTCCTTCCAGAAATGTTTATACTAATAAAAATTAGTGACCTGTATATAACATTGTGAGCCTCTGTGGATTGTGGAGCAGTATGTCTCTAGACAACATAATTATCGCATCAGAAGGTTTAATCTCCCTGCCAGCACTGGATATAACACATCTCCTTGATTAGACAACCTTTGATATGTCCACCTGATTTAAATAATGTGTGTGTGTTTGTGTGAGAGAGTGTGAGTGTGAGCATGTGCATGTGTGCGTGTGTAGGGAATTAAGAGTTTGAGGTTATTTTTCAGAACCCTGATTTTTTTTATTCTGCCAATGTACCGCTGGTTCCGAGAAACTAAAAGGTCTCCAAAATATTGATAAACAATAATATGTGTACGCTAAAATTGCAAATAATTTGAAAATAATACAACTGCAAGAGGTAATATTTGTACAACTTAAGTAAATTGATATTGCATTTTTTTGTAGAACAGTTGCTAAGCAAATAATTATATTCGCGTTTCAAATGAATTAGTGGTGTTATTAAAGAAAGACACCGCAGCTAGTAGAAACTTACCCATATTTGAAAATCATGTCATTTTGATTTTTATTGCTTTGATCATTATTGATTACGAGAGTTAATGTTTCATAACTGCACAAAGCTGACTTTAACATCTGAATTAAGAGTTAACGCTGCTTTAGGAATTCTTCAGACGGTGACTGCATGGCCGCAGCTTATGAAATGTTTAACCGCATGGCAAGATGAATACCGAATATTTCACTAGCAATGGTTTTCAAGATCAGTCATTAGATTAGATTAATGTTTAGAGTTAAATGTTCGACACAGACATTGTGAAAAGAAGGGCCTGTTCCCGTGCTAAAATGTTTTATGTTCAGCCATTATGTCTGATAAAACTCCCAGTCATGTTAAATAGCTACAGAGTTAAATGCCCATGTTCCACGATTCCGTTAATTGCCAGAGAAATACATTACACAACCAAAATAATGATTGTGTTAGCAATTATACATTTACAGATTTACTTTGCTATTGTAGGGTGTATCTCGTTGGTTGAGGTACACAAGGAACATTATCCATAAAACCAATGTTAATTACTCAGTGAGTTAAAATTCAACATGTTCACAAGCTAAGAATAACTTGTCAGAGAAGTCTCTCATGCGATCTCGTAACTTAAATGAAAAGGCAAAGAATCGCTTAAGATAGAAACAAAAACTTTATTTGTTTACATTTCCATTTTCATGGTTAAGGCTAGATTACTAGAACAATCATCGTGGTTTAAGAAAGAATTGTGAAGCCTACATCTGGTATAAGTTTGTTAATGACTCTTGCAGCTGTGTTTTAGAAATAAACTTTCAGATTCATGTGAGACAATGACGCCTCCTGACAAAAAATGTAACTATTCAGCTGAATGTGTAGGGAGGAACTGCGGATGCTGGGTTAAACCGAAGATAGACACAAAAAGGTGGAGTCAGCGGGTCACACACACCATCTCTGGAGAAATGAATAGGTGCGTTTCGGGTCGAGACCCTTCTTTAGACTAGAGTCACGGGAAAGGGAAACGAGATATATAGACAGTGATATAGAGAGATAGAGAACAAATGAATAACATATATACAAAAAAGTAACCATGACAAAGGAAACGGGACATTGTCGAGTCTCATTGTCTGTACTCGTTCTTAGCTAATACACAGCTAACGACGATATGTTTCATATATCACCGTCACATTCTGGCATATATTTCATTCATTTGTTCTATATCTCTCTACATCACCGTCTATATCTCTCGTTTCCCTTTCCCCTGATTCTCAGTCTGAAGAAGCGTCTCGACCCGAAACGTCACCTATTCCTATTCTCCAGAGATGCTGTCTGACCCGCTGAGTTACTCCATCATTTTGTGTCTATATTCGGCTGAATATCGTGAGACCCTATCTTGAATATGGACACTCGCGTCAGTGAGAACGCTGTACATTTTCAACCAGTCATCTAATTACAATGGATTTCGGCTCATCGGCTGTTATCTATTGCGGGATTATTTCTGGATTAGGATTTTTTTTATATCCGAGAATAGTCTAACAGAAAATATCAATGAGACACAAGACTATCCAGTAACGCCTGATGCAATAAACGCAAGATATCAGGCGTTTCACTTGTTGCTGTTAGCCGTCTAAATCTAAGTAAATTTAACACAGGTGGCTTAAAACCACGTGGGAAATTCAAACAGCAAGAGTTAATATTCGGGTACTTCCGAAGACTGCAAAGAAAGAATTAGGTTCTTGTAACAAACCCATCTTTGCAATTGTTTGCCTAATCGTTACTTTTTCAAACATTATGCGTGCATGAAGGGTGCACAGGCGCTATGTACTAAACTATTTGTCGCAGTGAAGGAAGGATGAACAGTAAGAAAGGATAACAGGTTGAATTGCCGAACTGGTCGCCTGGCGTCGGAGACCCGCTGCCTCACATGTGGGGCTGCATTTCTTTCCAAAGGTCGCCGTTGCTGCGCAGGATGGTCCCACACGCCAGCCTCCTGCCCGAATTCCCCGTCTTCAGACTATCCTGGTTGCTGCCGAGCCCCAGGTCATCCGCCTTCTCGTGAAGCACCACGGCACGGCCGAGGATGGAGTCAAGTCCGAACAGGTTGGCTCTGAGGTTGGGCAAATACTTCACGATCTTCCCGTCCAAGACTTCGAAATTGTTGAAGTCGCCGGGGTGCTGGGGATGGTTGACATTTTGGGGATTGTAATGCGGTCCGCTGTAGGGGCAGCTGCCGTTCACCACCCCGTACTGGTGGACATGCATGGCACGGAGGGACTTTGTAGCAGACAGCGGGAACCCCCTCAGGTTGACATAGGCTTGGAGTTTGCCTTGCGGGTAGCTCTGGGAGAACAGCACGAAACCGCTGACCGAGGGCAGGTCGGTGGCGAGGTCCGAGCTGGGCTTCATTTGACATATGGCGAAGACCTGGTTTGGGGACAATGAAGGTTTCAGCAGCTCGATATAAACGTCCTTAGTTTGGTTTCGGATCTTATACAGCTGTTTGTTCAGATTCCCGTAAAAGCCGCCCATCTGAACCATGAGCGAACTGGCTAGGAGCAGCAGGTTGCTCATAGAACCATAAAGGCCGTTCAGATCTGTGACCAACGCTCCCCGCATTTCCCCAGCATCGATATTGGAGTTGGTGTAAATCAGAGCGCCCATGTGTGCAGCTGATCTCGAGTGATAACTCGAAGCAACTGATTGTGTTAGGAAGAGTTCCGGACATAAGAGTCGTGTTTGTTCCTGAAATTGGACACCCAGAGAGGAGGGGAAATTGGAGACTTGTGCCAACTCCTATCCAATGCCACCAGCGCCAACCCCGCGCACCCTTTGCAGCGATTTGGTGACTGGAGTCAGAATCGACCCCCCAGGTGGTCGTGGTGAACACTTCATGTAAGTTTCTCTTGAACTGGCACCGGTTTGCCAGTCGAGTGCTCAAATCGGTCGTCCGCCGGCAATCAATACAGCGGCCAGGTTGAGCGGCCAGGAGCAGCGGCTTGAGATAAATGGAAATTAAAAATCACCAAAAGGCAAACTCAATGCCGCCTTTTGCCCCCCCGCCCCCGCCGTCTAGTTTCAGTCAAAAATCATTGAGTCAAGCACGAGCAACTAATCTTTATTTTGACAAAACACAATTAGAGTTCCCACTACTGTACCTAACCACCGCGGGTTCGAGCCTCGTTTCTGCCTGACAAAGCCCTCCAAGCCTTGCTCAAACAGAGACACTCCAGAAGGTCACGCAGTCCCAAACGATCGACACAGGACCTCGTAGGAGCGGACATTTATAAGTCCCAAAACCTTGAGGGGCCGAACCACATGGGGTGGTCTCTTTACAGTCCAAGAACAGATATCAATTAACTCAGTACATGATAGACTTTTCCCCAACTCAATAATACAGTGACTAATACATTGTATTCAAACGGTGCTTCTCAAAGGAAATGAAAATCGCAACATGTGCCTTGATATGCAAGAAAGCCAGGCAAGGTTCAATACTTAATCCAATCAACATCTAGCAAAGTGAAGCTTTGCAACATTATTTACAATGTGTACAAGACTAAGTGGGTCCCGTTGGGTCCCAGCATCACATGGGAGGGCTGATCCCCCGACGTAATATTCCACCTCTCCACCAATTCCAATGTTGGCGGCCAATGGGGGGGGGGGGGGGGGGAGGGGATTTCTGCAGCGCTAGTATGGGTGTTGTGGGCTGAAGGGACTGCTTTCCAGAGGGCTAGTACGGACATTGTGGCCCGAATGGATGCTTGGGCTTGCGGCTCAGTCACTCAAGGCTGTTGCGCTGGCAGCTCACTTACTCACGGCTGGTGGGCTCGCAGTAGACTCGCGGCTATTCCTTGAAATTCCATTTCAAGCAGGGTGCAAGGCCACCAAATTCAAGTGCAGTTTCATACCATTTCAAACAGGGTGCAAGGCAACAAAAGACAGCGAGTGGTGACCTCTCCCTCCCTCATCTTGCAGAGACTGAGCCACGCCCACTGTTCTGGGTTTTATAGTCCCTCCCCCTCCCACCAGAAGGGGCGTGGCCTTCATGGCGTGATTAACAGGAGAGAGAATCTCAACATTTTTTAAACACTAATAACTGTTTTATTTTTAATCCATGGGAAAAATCCGCGACACCTGATGAGCGGAGGGGGACTCTGAGTATAACCAAAAATCACAGCTGTACGTGGTAGCATTTTTAATTAAATCAATATAAAGCGCAAACAGGAAGTGGTCAAGATTAGACTTCTAATTATATAGAAGGCAAGGCAACTTTAATTAGGCAAGGCAACTTTAATTAGGCAAGCTAGCTTTAATTAGGCAACACAGCTTTAATTAAGCAAAGCAACTTTAATTAGGCAAGGCAACTTTAATTAGGCAAGGCAACTTTAATTAGGCAAGGCAACTTTAATTAGGCAAGGCAACTTTAATTAGGCAAGGCAACTTTAATTAGGCAAGGCAACTTTAATTAGGCAAGGCAACTTTAATTAGGCAAGGCAACTTTAATTAGGCAAGGCAACTTTAATTAGGCAAGGCAACTTTAGTTAGGCAAGGCAACTTTAGTTAGGCAAGGCAACTTTAATTAGGCAAGGCAGTTTTAGCACTTTCAAACCACAGACCAAAGGCAAGGCAGCTTTAGCACTTTCAAACCAAAGGCAAGGCAGCTTTAGCACTTTCAAACCAAAGGAAAGGCAGCTTTAGCACTTTCAAACCAAAGGCAACGCAGCTTTAGCACTTTCAAACCAAAACACACTTTTGCATTTTCAAACTACAATTTCAAACCACATTAAGGGCACTGACAGGTCGGTAAAACCACTCACAGTTTAGTACACATGTGTTCAGTGTTATTCACAGTTCAGACTGAGAATTGCATCCTTAAAAAATTCTATAAGATTCGTCAAGCATGATTTCCCTTTCATAAATCCATGTTGACTTGGACTAATCCTTTTACTGCTATACAAATGCCCCATTATTACCTCTTTAATAATTGACTCCAGCATCTTTCCCACCACCGAAGTCAGGCTAACTGGTCTGTAATTCCCCGTATCTCTCTCGCTCCTTTCTTGAAAAGTAGGATAACATTAGCTATCCTCCAATCCACAGGAACTGGTCCTGAATTTATTGAACATTGAAAAATCATCACAAATGCATCCACTATTTCTAGAGCCACCTCCCTGAGGACCCTGGGATGCAGACCATCAGGTCCAGGTGATTTATCATCCTTCAGCCCCACTAGTCTACTGTAAGTTATTGGGGCAAATCCTCCAAAATTATGGAAGAACTCGGATAAGGACATGGACATTTTAAAAAGACAGACTTGCTGGCTGCAAAGGGAAAAAAACCAATCCACAAAGAAAGAATCAGTTTCAAGTTTCAAACCTGTCTGGCCTGTGGACTTGGGCATCATACAACTTTGCGAATGGTGTGGGCAGGAAAGGCTGAGACGGAGATAACGAGATTATCTTGGAAACACAAAGGAAGGTACTGAGCCTCAGCAGACGGTGGTAAACAGGCCAGCAGCAAGCACAATCACCATCGTGGATAACCCATCCATCGGGACAATGGGAGCCCATCCAGGCGATGGGATAACGATCAGGCTGAGGGATCATGACATCAGCAAACCCCTTATCATCGGAAGCCTATTGTTCATGTCAGTTCGAAACTGGGAATCATCAAAAGAACCCTTTTATCCAGAGGACCACCTGGGGGTTTCAAAGGAAACTCAGGTATAAAAAGCCGGAGTCAAGCCAGAACTCGCTCTCTTTCTGCTCTGATGGACGACTCGTGACCCTGCATCAATGTAGCTGTAAGTATCCCAGTGACCTGGTGAAGTTCCCGAAATAAGATAGAGGTTGAGAGAAGAAGGGGAAAGGGGGAGTGTACTTGCAAGTAAAATTGTGTAAAGTAATTTTTACGACGTACCCGATAGTTTTCCTTCCATAGTCTTAGTTTAAAGCATAAGTTTAGCCACGTATTATGCAGTGTTGGTGAGATTCAATTTCTCATTGTTTAATAAAGCTTGTAAATTTTAGACTTGGTTTGAGTCCGTCTTGGTTTCTGTTTTCTCTCATCAGCACACTCTGGTCAAGTCAACCTTTTATCATATCCCACCATAATTCCAAGGTCTAGAATCCCTTTTGTTGTATTCTCTCTCTTGGAAACCGCTCGAGTGGAGTGGTGGCCGTTTGATCCTCCAACAAGGGAGAGAATAACTCGGGCAGTTGGGCCCGAAGTGGAGCAAAGGGAAACAAAACCCCTACACTACGTAATACTATTTCTCGCCTAATTAAAACCCCCCTAGATCCTCTGTCCTCCAGTACATCTGGGCGATTGTTTGTTTCTTCCTTAGTGAAGACAGATCCGAAGTATCTATTCAACTCTTCTGCCATTTCCTTGTTGCCCATAATAATTTCACCTGTGTCTGCCTTCAAGGGACCCACATTTGACTTTGCTACTCTTTTTCTCTTAACATATCGAAAGAAGCTTTTACTGTCCTTCTTTATATTCCTGGCCAGCTTCCCCTCGTACTTCATCTTTTCAGCCAGTATTGCCCGTTTTGTTTCCTTCTGTTGTCCTATGAAAGTTTCCCAATCCTCTGGCTTCCGGCGACTCTTTGCTGTGTTATGCATCTTTTCTTTTAGTTTTATTCTATCCCTAACTTCTCTTGTCCGCCATGGTTGCCTACTACTTCCTTTGAATCTTTCTTCTTTTTTGGAATGAAATGATCCTGCGTCTTCCAGATTATGCCTAGAAATTCCTGCCATTGCTGTTCCACCGTCATTCCTGCCAGGATCCCTTTCCAGTCTACCTTGGCCAGCTCCCCTCTCATGCCTTCATAGTCCACTTTGTTCAACTGCATCACTGCCACTTCCGATTTAATGTTCTCCTTCTCAAATTTCAGATTAAAACTAATCATATTATGATCACTACCTCCAAGCGGTTCCTTTACCTCGAGTTCTCTTATCATATCTGGTTAATTGGACAACACTAAATCCAGAATTGCCTTTTCTCTGGTCGACTCCATTATAAGCTGCTCTAAGAATCCATCTCCGAGGCATTCTACAAACTCTCTTTCTTGGGGTACTGAACCAACCTGATTTTCCCAGTCTACCTGCATATTGAAATCCCCCATCACCACAATGGCATTACCTTTGTTACATGCTAGTTTTAACTCCTGCTGCAACTTACACCCTACATCTGGGCTACTATTTGGGGGTCTGTTGATAACACCAATTAGTGTCTTCTTGCCTTTACAATTGCTCAACTCAATCCACAGTGACTCTACCTTGTCAGTCCCTATGTCTTCCCTCGCAAGGGACTGAATTCCATCCCTCACCAGCAGAGCTACCCCCCCCCCCCCTCCCCTCCTCTGCCCACCTGCCTGTCCTTTCTATAGGATGTATAACCCTGAATATTAAGTTCCCAGGCCCGATCCTCCTGCAGCCACGTCTCAGTAATCCCCACAATATCAAATCTACCAACCTCTAACTGAACCTCAAGCTCATCTACTTTACTTCTTATACTTCGCACATTCATATACAATACTTTTAATTCCTTACGCATCTCAACTTTCACATCGATCCCTATTACACTTAGGCATACTCTCCTATCCCTTTGTGAGCTTCTTTTCCCGTTAATTCGGGGGTCATTATCCATCCATTTACTCCCTTTCCCTTTAACTCCGTCCTCGACTATCCCATTTGGCACCACACCCCCGTTATTCAGTTTAAAACCGCCTGTGTAGCAGTGGCAAACCTGCCTGCCAGAATGCTGGTCCCCCACCTATTAAGA
The DNA here is from genome assembly GCF_028641065.1 of Leucoraja erinaceus. Lineage (NCBI taxonomy): Eukaryota > Metazoa > Chordata > Chondrichthyes > Rajiformes > Rajidae > Leucoraja > Leucoraja erinaceus. The sequence goes on from NC_073377.1 coordinate 84,111,892, forward strand.
TACAATCCGTCCCTTTTGTACAGTTCCCCCTTACTCCAAAACAGATCCCAGTGATGTAAGAATCTAAATCCCTGCCCCCCTGCACCAGTTCCTCAGCCCCACATTCAGGTCCCGTATCTCCCTGTTCCTGCTCTCGCCAGCACGAGGAATTGGAAGCAAACCGGAGATAACAACCCTGGAGGTCCAGCTTTTCAGCACTCTAAAGTCACTCTGCACTATATTCATCCCTTTCTTTCCGACATCGTTTGTGCTGACATGCACCACCACTTCCGGCTGTTCACCTTCACCCTTGAGGATTTTCTGCACTCTCTCCGTGACATCCTGGATCCTCGAATCTCGTCTGTTGCTGCAGAAACCCCTGTCCATACCTCTCACAATGGAGTCTCCAACTACAATGGCGTTGCCTGACGTTGGCCTCTTTAGTTTTGGCTCAACAGCCCTTTTTGCTTCACAAGCCAGTCCGCCGCTCAGTATGATAATGTCGTCTCTCCCGACAGCTTCTAAGTGGGTGAACCTGTTCACAAGAGGTACAATACCCGGGAATGTTTACATTCCATGTTTCCCTCCCTTTCTCACCGTCACCCATCTTCTCTCTTCCAGTACCTTAGGTGTAAAAATCTTACTGTAGGACTTGTCGAGGAACGACTCAGTTTCTTGGACAAACTTGCTTCTCCAGTGCTTCAACACGGTCCTTCAGGAGCTGCACCTGGATGCACTTCTCACATTTGTAGCAGCCAGAGGCACCAGCAGTGTCCTTGACCTCCCACATATTGCAAGCATCACACTGAATCAGCTTGCTTGACATCTCCTTCTTTCGTCTCTCCCTCTCCAGCATTTTGCGAAGCCTCCTCTCCTCAGCCTCCTCGCCAAAGTCTCTCGAGCCAAAGACTCCCACTTTTCTCACAGGGCACTTCCCTCACAAGGCCGCTCCCTCACTGCTGCTCCCTAAGAACCGCCTTGCACATATTGACTGATAAATTCCCCAATTTACCAATTTACAAACCAAATTCCTCAGTTTTCAACTGTTTTCCCCCTCTGACACATCTAACTCTACTCAATTTTAGTGGCCTGGCCTCTCCAATTTGGCCAGAATTAACATTCCTTCCTTTTATCATATATGATAAACCATCATTTATGGTAACCAAGTAGTCAGATAATCAGATAACCAGATATACATATGTGTGTATATTACATTCTCCATCTATCAACAATCACACAACAATGATGTTTCTTGCCAGAATCTCGTCAAGCTTCCCGAGTTTTCGTGGGCATAGGTCCACAATTTCCGTCTGATGAGTCTTCACCTCCCGAGTTTTCATGGGCGCGAATTCTCTCCATCTGAGTTGTTGCCCATTCTTTCATCCTTTTCCATAGTCGAACCTATAACCTATAATTCCAGAAAAACCATTCTTGCACCAATGCTTTCCAATACATTCACTGTAATTCTGCAATACTATCCCCTTTCCATTCCACTATAACTATCTCTATTATATCCTGCTCTATCACTGTATTCCTATAACCATTTTGTTCTATAATATACTCTTTACTATCCAAGGATCAACTCTAATCAGCTTTCTCGGTTTTCACACAAAGTTATTATATTTATATCTGATGATGGTTTCTCCTATACATTTCAGCTGGGTTCAGTCCAGATTTCCCAACAGGCGTGACTCTTATTTAAAGCAAACCATGAAGAATATTTCAATTTAACCAAATTCAGTCTCAGTCATTAATTTTCTATTTTAAGTTTCAGTGTCCATCTCACTGAAATACATGAGGCCAATGAACTGGCCTCAACTACCCTCTGTGGCAGAGAGTTCCAGAGATTCACCACTCTCTGACAGCATATGGAATTTATCATATCTGGATGAGGGAATTGAAGGCAATATCTCCAAGTTTGAGGATGACACTAAGCTGGGGGGCAGTGTTAGCTGTGAGGAGGATGCTAGGAGACTGCAGGGTGACTTGGATAGGCTGGGTGAGTGGGCAAATGTTTGGCAGATGCAGTATAATGTGGATAAATGTGAGGTTATCCATTTTGGTGGCAAAAACAGGAAAGCAGACTATTATCTAAATGGTGGCCGATTGGGAAAGGGGGAGATGCAGCGAGACCTAGGTGTCATGGTACACCAGTCATTGAAGGTAGGCATGCAGGTGCAGCAGGCAGTAAAGAAAGCGAATGGTATGTTAGCTTTCATTGCAAAAGGATTTGAGTATAGGAGCAGAGAGGTTCTACTGCAGTTGTACAGGGTCTTGGTGAGACCACACCTGGAGTATTGCGTACAGTTTTGGTCTCCAAATCTGAGGAAGGACATTATTGCCATAGAGGGAGTGCAGAGACGGTTCACCAGACTGATTCCTGGGATGTCAGGACTGTCTTATGAAGAAAGACTGGATAGACTTGGTTTATACACTCTAGAATTTAGAAGATTGAGAGGGGATCTTATAGAAACTTACAAAATTCTTAAGGGGTTGGACAGGCTAGATGCAGGAAGATTGTTCCCGATGTTGAGGAAGTCCAGGACAAGGGGTCACAGCTTAAGGATAAAGGGAAATCCTTTAAAGCGAATATGAGAAGAACTTTTTTTCACGCAGAGAGTGGTGAATCTCTGGAACTCTCTGCCACAGAGGGTAGTTGAGGCCAGTTCATTGGCTATATTTAAGAGGGAGTTAGATGTGGCCCTTGTGGCTAAGGGGATCAGGGGGTATGGAGAGAAGGCAGGTACGGGATACTGAGTTGGATGATCAGCCATGATCATATTGAATGGCAGTGCAGGCTCGAAGGGCCGAATGGCCTACTCCTGCACCTAATTTCTATGTTTCTATGTTTCACCCTTCTCATTCCACAGCTTTGTGATCGATATCACAATTCCATTCCAATTCCTGTGGAATTCGCAGCTGTTCAAAATTACTCAATCAATTTCCATATGCTGTCAATTTTTTCATAAATCAAATCGTATTCAGGGACAATTTCTTTCCACCTTGATAATACTTTCTAACCAACAGACCACAGTCTGTTAGGTTAGACAAGCACACCTCTTCAACCCTCACCCTGAACACCGGCGTTCCACAGGGCTGTGTGCTGAGCCCACTCCTCTACTCCCTCTTCACCTATGACTGCACACCTGTACATGGTACTAACACCATCATCAAGTATGCAGATGATACAACGGTGATTGGCCTCATCAGCAACAACGATGAGTCGGCCTACAGGGAGGAGGTCCAGCACTTAGCAGCATGGTGCGCTGACAACAACCTGGCCCTTAACTCCAAGAAGACCAAGGAGCTCATTGTAGACTTCAGGAAGTCCAGGAGCGGCACGCACACCCCCATCCACATTAACGGGATGGAAGTGGAACGTGTTTCTAGCTTCAGGTTCCTGGGTGTTAACATCTCCGATGACTTCTCTTGGACCCACAATACCTCAACTCTGATCAAGAAGGCTCACCAGCGTCTCTTCTTCCTGAGAAGACTGAAGAAGGTCCATCTGTCTCCTCAGATCCTGGTGAACTTCTACCGCTGCACCATCGAGAGCATCCTTACCAACTGTATCACAGTATGGTATGGCAACTGCTCTGTCTCCGACCGGAAGGCATTGCAGAGGTTGGTGAAAATTGCCCAACGCATCACCGGTTCCTCGCTCCCCTCCATTGAGTCTGTCCAAAGCAAGCGTTGTCTGCGGAGGGCGCTCAGCATCGCCAAGGACTGCTCTCACCCCAACCATGGACTGTTTACCCTCCTATCATCCGGGAGGCGCTACAGGTCTCTCCGTTGCCGGACCAGCAGGTCCAGGAACAGCTTCTTCCCGGCGGCTGTCACTCTACTCAACAACGTACCTCGGTGACTGCCAATCACCCCCCCCCCCCCCGGACACTCCTCCCACAGGAAAAACACTATGTCTGTATATATGCTAATGTAAATATTTATTCAAATCATATGCTATGTCGCTCTTCCAGGGAGATGCTAAATGCATTTCGTTGTCTCTGTACTGTACACTGACAATGACAATTAAAGTTGAATCTGAATCTGAATCTGAGAAGCCACTTTAATATCAAGGGTTAAACAATTTAGATCCACCAGTCAAATACATCGACTGATATTTATACCCCTATTTACGCTTCTCCTTCTAATTCAATAGACTTCTCCTCCAGTACTTCTTCCTTAGTTTGTTGGCTCGGCTCTCAGTCCATAGGGATTCTCTCTTTTACTAGTTTCTTAACCATTCTGTAATTTCCTTATCTGGTCTCTTAAAGGGAAGTCGTGCTGCTCACAGTTCCTCTTTTGACCATTTCCAATTGCAACTCTCAATAATTTCCATGTTACCAGATCTTCCCAAGTTCCATGTATGTATGTATGTTTCATTTAAACATGGACAGTGCATATTGATAAAGATTTACATGTAAATATGCAAGATTATAACCAATAGCTAATTTCTATCTTTAGTCCCTTTGGCAGCAAAAAGAAACAATTATACAAGACACACAACCAACTCAATTCACACAGACATCCATCACAGTGAGTCTCCTCCTGACTGTGATGGAAGGCAAAGTCTTGTCTCTCCCCTACTCTCCATCCCCTCCCGATGTTAAAGCCCTCAGCGGGCGATGGTAAGTCCCGCAGCTGCTAAGGCCGTGCCAGCAATGTAAGGCCCTGCTCTAGGTCTTCATGTTGGAACCCCTGGCGGGCGATGGCAAGATCTGGGGCCATTAAAGCTGTGCCCGACGATGTCATGCCCAGCTCCGGGTCGTTTTCAACCCTGCAACTCGGGCGGGAGAAGCTGCCGCCACGCTAGCTCCGAAAAGCGGTCTCCCGCCAGGGTCCCGCGAGCTCCCGTTGTCACCGTCCACAGGCCTGCATCCTGAATAATTCTTCCCATCTTTGGCTGCCTGTCTGGGGATGACACAATAACAATATCAATTAATAATCAAACTCCAAATGTTCCTAAGCTAAATCTCAAGTTGGATCCAAATCTCAAACGTTAAAGTCCCTCCAATTCATTACCATTCAACTTAGAGACCAAATTCAATTTTTTACTCTGAAATTAGCATCTTGTTCCCTATTGCTTTTCCATTGAATTAGCATCTTGGTCCCTATTGCTTTTCCATTGACTTAACTCAAATGCTGTGATCGAGGACAGTCAAAAGTCCATAAATTTCTTAAAAATTAATTGAACTGAATGAAATTTTCAGTTATTATAGATTGGAGCATTCTGAAACAAATATGAAACAATCTTACTTGGATAACCTGAAATGAAAACATATAATTGGTTAGTTACCTAATTGTAGCTAATTACAACATTCAATTACAAGATCTAAACATTTATCCATTTCTTAAGAAAAGGTTAACATTTTTAAATAGCCTAAGTGTCCAAAGAACATTCACACAAGAATTCACAATATAACATGATTATTAAATCTCATTGTCATGAATTTATAGGCCAAATGGAAGGAATTTTGTGTTTTATTCCTGCAAATTAATGGCCATTTAAATCATCTCGCGAGTGGGATTTTGTGGAACGCGATCGATTGGAACGTTGCGGTTTGCAGTGAATTTAAACCCCATATCAGCAGGAAAAACACTGCCGGTTCGTATGGGGCCTAAATCGCCTTTTTTGCAGCGTAAAATTTGGATTAAAGTAATCCTAAGAAGCAAGTTTATATGTAAAATAAATGGCTTACCTTTATTTGTCCCGTACGGGAGATCCGTCCCGTTGTCGGTGTTCGAAGTCGATTTTTATTTTACTCCAGCAATTAAATTATCCAGCGATGTTTAAAAAAAAAACTTCATAGAATGAATGTCGGAGCGATTTCTCTGCAGCAGCTGAACAGCCTGAGAAAATCGACTCCGACAGGCAGGAGAAAACAGCATTTTAATCCCGCCCCCCTCTCAAAGACGCCAAAGTCGCGCACACGGTCAGTGGCAGAACTGCAGCGCCGTTGAAGGTAAGTTTTGTAACATACCTAAGGAATGTATTTTTCAAATTCAAATTCAGTTCTTTGAAGTGGAGCATGCCCCAATAGTTGTCATAGGTGGTCGGTGTTGTTTCTTTAGGAAAGATTGGATAGTGTTACTTTCCTTTCCTTCACTGGTGTCAAAAGCTAGATGATGTTAAAGTTGGGCACTAGGGCAGGCATCTTCTTCTTCTCCCTTGATGTCAGTTTCAAAGGAGTAGGGATACTGAGGAGCAGCTTTCTCTACCTACATTACCTGAGCTGTCTTCTGCCCATTCTCAAGTGGTCTGTGTATTTTTTACCTCACTCCCCAGATAGTATGTTGTCGTTAATACTGTCCTGCAGGCACAAACTTAGTAACAAGTTAGTACAATAGCTCCTTTCCCCACTCCCATACCTCCTGCACTATAAGTTTGATTCTTCTCTCCCTGGTGCCAGTTTTCCTTAGTTCCCATTCTTGTTGTCACCAGTTACTATGTTTCCCTTCTCGTGATCCTTCCTTTTAATGTGGTTTCTCGATCCCAATTAGATTATTTGCGTCTCCTCCTAGGATTTGGAAGGGGGTGATGTTCTTTCTGGTTTTTATTGTTAATTTTGGGCCATGTGAGGATGCCTTCAGATTTCTTTTGTCATATTAACTGGCAGGTCAGGGCTACCGGAATGGATTTGGTTGCCAGAATGCCCCTGCACCCTGATCTCCTGGCCAGTGTCCTCTTCCTCTACTTTTGGGGTCCCAAGTGTCCCAGTAACCTCTCGGGATCCACTGATTTCTGAAACCCCGTGGCCCTCTTCTTTGCCCCCTTCCTTCTCAGTATTCCCTCACAGGATATGATCGGCTACATTGTCCTGATTCCCCACAGTTGTAGCACTGATCAGGTCTAACAGCTCTATAGGGGGGTTGCACGTAAGGTCACCAGGTCATAGGGCTTGACGCACGGAGCCGCTCAATCCATCTGGAGGACATCCGTAACTTCCGGTATATGTTATTAGCTAGAAACGTGTACTTCCTACCTGTTAAAAACCGCCAAAATGTTGAATTTTTGTGCTGAAAAAATTGTGGAAGTCGGGGTAAGTGTGAGAGACATGTACCCAACTTTAAAATTCCAAAAGTGAAGTGAAATGAAGGTAAAGATAAGCAGAGCTGAAGGGACCACAGCAGCTAAAGTGCTTGGTGAACATTGGCAATGCAGATATCGGATTTGAAAATATTGGGAATTATCGCGTTTGCTCACTGCATTTCATCAACAGTAAGGCATTATTTGTGTTTTTTTTCTTGATTCCTTTGGTATCAAAAAAGTCTCAGAAGTGATAAATCAAGCTGTAAATTTTTCTTCAGATGCGTTTTCATTTTGTAGGTAAAAACCCAATTGAGAACCATGGGCGATTTAAAAAATTTACAGCCATATTTATCACTTCTGAAACTTTTTAGATGCCAAAGGAATCAAGAAAAAACACAAATAATGCCTTAGTTGATGAAATGCAGTGAGCAAACGGCCAATGTTCGCCAAGCACTCTGGCTGTTGTTGTCCCTTCAGCTCTCGCTTCTATCTACCGTCCTTTCTCCTCACTTTTGGAATTCTGAAGTAGTCTTAATGTCTCTCACGCTTATCCCGATTTCCATAATTATTTACAGCACAAAAATTGACAATTTTGGCGGGTTTTAACGGGCCCGCTACGCTGGAAACAATGGTAAGTGCTTACCTGCAGTTCATCGCGTGTACTCTACTTGGAGTAGCGTAGCAATCGTATGGGTCATGGGTCATGACCCGACTGCCGTGAAACCTCCCTATACCCTCTCCAACCAAACCGAGGAAAAGTCGGCTCTCTGAATGGCAGGTCTATCCAAGCTTTAAGATCCTTCTCCTCCTTATCTTCCTCCGTCATTATTTCCCGTTTCTGGATTCTTAGTATGGGTCTCTGAGCTGCCTTTGGACCAGGTTGCATTAAAGTGTGAACATCTGTGGCCCGGGGATCATTTACACCTACTGCGGAACCTAATACCAAAGGTGGAGTAGAGTAGGCGGCTTCCTACAAGCGAACTGTGTACAGGTAATCCATTCTATACCCATATTACCGGGAAATGCTCCGACCTAATAATACTATCCAGTGGCAGAAATCCGGGGGGGGGGGGGGGGGGGGGGGGGGGGGGGGGGGGGGGGGGGGGGGGGGGGGACTCTGTTTTGAGAGGAGGGGACGATCCCCCCCCCCCCCTCATTTTTTCCAGATTTTAAAACCCGATGAAATCGCCGGTTTCCGCGAGACATTGGGGGTGTGACTCCTGATCGAGGGCGGCGATTGGACGAGAGAGACGTTGGTCAGCAGGCAATGGGGGCGGGAGGCGATGATTCAGCGTGATGATTGGAGGAGGGAGGTGTCGGTCACAGGCGGAAGTAGGGGGGTGGGACTGAGGATAGAGTGCAGTGATTGGAGGAGGAGACGTGCCCAGGTTATAGGGTCACAACGGCAGCCCTGGACACAGACCTGCACCTCATCCGCAGCCAGGACCGATCCCGGCCGGCTCTCCAGCGCTGCAATCGCTGCCGAACCGCCACTGGACCATCCCAGTCCCCACCCGAGTGTCCCCCAACCCCGACGCCCGGGGTTGGCCAGAGATGTCGGGAGTCAGACGGGCGCGGTGCCCCCAGGCCCACAGCCAGCACAGAGAAGCAGCACTAAACCCAGCTCAACTCTGCCCCTCCCGCAGGGTTAACCTACAGCCCTGCCTGAACTTAAGGGAAATATGGCCCAGACTTACAGCCAGTACGGAGAAGCAACGCTATCTTCACGGCTCCGGACTGGTATTCCGTCAGTTCAGGCAGGGCTGTAGGTTAACCCGGTGAGACAGGCAGAGTTGAGCTGCAATTAGCACTGGATTGAGCTGTAATTACCATTCACAGGGCCCACGGCAGAAGCCTTCAAAGCCTTGAGTATGTGTGTGTGAGTGTGCGCATGTGCGCGCGGCCACCAAGAAATTGTGTCCCCCCGATCCCCTCCATATTTTGATAGCAATTTCCGTCACTGTCAGGATCAACCACTTCGTATCCTCCTGCTGTCTCACCCCCTGGAAAAGCTACTAGTTCTGTCTCTGTACTTCAGGAAGGATTCTTTCACTTTCCCACAACTGGATTTCCTAATTAATTTTGGTACCCACTTCGGCAGAACCTTCCTTCTAGCTCCTTGATCTCCCATACTATCCTCCACTGGTGGAGCAATCATAGGAGCTAGAGAGTCCTTCCCCGATTTTTCCACTCTGGATTTGAATTTAGTGGGAGTAGTCGAAGATACCGCTGACTCCTCCCGTGCCCTGCTCGCAAGCTGCGCATGGTGTCTCTGAACTGAGAACATTAGTGCGCTGTGAGGAATGCTGTGGCTCCATTCCTAAAAATTCTACCCACCCTGGCATATTGTGAGCCTCTCTCCCTTCGAGGTCTACGGATACTGTGCACTCTTACTAAACTTAATAAGTTTGATTTTAGTCGGCGCCTCCCCTTTAAGAGCCATCTCAGTCATTTCTCTTTTAGACGCCGGTGTTTTCACTTGCTCCTGCTGTTGGCTTCCACCATCTTCCTTCCCCTGTTCCGGAATGTCCCGAGAAGGACCAGTTCTCTCATGTTCCCCTCTAGTCACTAACTTGAACGCTGCCATTCTTAGAGTAGAAAGCAAAAGGATCTCTTTGTTTATTTTTCTTTTACTGAAGAACATTCTCCATATTTCAATTAGCTCATTCCCATCTTCACTGTTTCCATATCTTCTAGCAATTGTTTCTATGTGGGTTATTCCTACTACGGATTTTAGTCCACCCAGCAGCCAAAGTTCACTCCTCAAAACTCCATTTAATTCTCCAGATAATCCTCTTAATCTTTCTGCTTTATACGGAAGCTTCTCGCAATTTATTCGTATCGGACTTTTGGATCTATTTGAGTCCTTCTCTGAGACATTCCCCATTTGTTTGCACAATAGACACAATACAAACTAAAATTCCAGACACTCACACCTATTCAAACTCAGTCCTTCCTTTCAGACTCCAAGGTCAATGGAATCACTCCCACACAATGGATAACCGTCTCTTAGATTCACACTTGTCACACAATTGTTCACTTCCAACCATTATTCAATCGCCCACTCAATCGCTCCTATTCAATTATTCAAATCAATCGCTCATATTCAATCGCTCTCCCAACTTTCTTATCAGTTAGATCACAATCGCTTCATTCAACCCTCAACTTTCAAACAAAGGATCTCCGGTTTCTTAAACTAAGACTCCAACTCTTAATCACAATCTCTCTCAAGTAGCAATCTCTCCCACTCAAACCACTTTAAGTTCACACAGACAAACAAATCCTACAACGCCAGTAAATATAATCAAAAAAGAAAATTTCCCCCCGATTTCAAGTAACCCCAGACACACCCCAATATAAACTACAAGCATCCACTTGTTATGCCGATAAATCGCACTCTAATAAATCCTCCTCGTGGCGCAATCGGTCAACGGAATGACTCCTCCCCCAACACGGCGACCGAAAGAGTACGAACCCTGATCGAACCACCACAAATCGGATTTTAACAATACTACGGCCTAAACAATTACAAATATTTAATTCAAACACACTTTTACTTCAATTATCTAACATCCAAAAGTCCTTACGCACTCACACAAGCAGCAATACAAATAGCGGTCCGCGAACTTAACACACTCTAAATCTTAACATTCTAAATCTTAATGCACTCTAAATCTCTTTACATACACAAAATATTTATACAATTCGGATCCAATAATGATGCTAAAAAAGACGATGCTGGATTTTTACAATTTACAATAATAATTTAACACGCTAGCGCAGTTTACAAATACTCGATTTCAATGCCACGTCACGCTGTTATCAATCAGTGGATCTCTCCCTCTGATACCGAAGATTTCCCCCTTCCTAGGGTACTCTTTGCTGACGGGTGCTTCTCCTTAGATGACAACTTTTCCTCCTAAATGTTATTTTCCTCCTGCTAAAACTGGACCTATAGGTGGGACCTCTATCCCTCCTCTCTAGGTTCTACAGAATTAGGGGTACCCTTCACATCTGGGTACTTTTCACCAAGTAAACCAGGTTCCCGTCTCTCAATTACTCTTCGCTATCAGGTATTAATCAACAATCGATCAGAGGGCTACTATTCACTGTTGATCAGCAGCTATTCGGAATTGATCTCAAACTCTGAAGTTCTATCTACAAAGAATTCTAATTCTACTGTACGGGCAGAACTTCAATGTGAAATTCTGTATTTGGAAATTTGATTCTGCAAATCTGGACTCGTTCTCAGACCACTAATTTTGGTGCGTATCCCTCCACATACGCGGGCTCTCGAATTCAAACTAAATTGCTCAATGAAATCTCGAATGGACTAGAGTATTCCCAGCCAATCTATACTCTAGCCTCCGAGCCCAGTGCCTTTACGAGATTCCTCATCAATCACTCCAGGGAGGGACTCAGATATCTTCACGCAGACACCCCTCTCTGCTGGGCACTGAGGGTACAGCACCTAGCCTCTTCGCAGTCAATGCTGATTTTTGGATCTCATCTCTCCAATCATGCTCCCGGCGAAGATAGATCACTACGTAGAAGAGACCCGTGTTTCAATACCCCACCAATTGGATACCAAATCTGGACAATGGGCCACCCCTCGCCATCGAAACACGTCAAGCTCTCGTTAAAGCAGCTGCAGACTGCCAACTATGACCAAGTTTTGGGCCAATCCTCGCCCTGTTTTATGGGCCCCTAACCCAAAGGAGTGCTAAGCTACCCCCCCCCCCCCCCCCCGTGCTTGCTAGACTCTGTTCTAACGATCTCGATTGGACCCTTTCTCATCCCGTGAATGATCGATCGGTTCCGACTAGCGAAGTAGGTATGTTACAAAACCTACCCGAATCATTATTGGGAATCTGCCCTCAGCCAAGTCCGCGATTTTGGCGCTGTTTTGAGGGGGCGGGTTTAAAACGCGATTTTTACTAGGCTGTTCTAATCGCAGATGTTCAGCCTAGTAAATCATTAACGAAAAATCGCTGCAAGACCCGGTCGCAAAAGGTATTATTAGTTTTATAGGCCTCGATAATATAGTTATAATAGTTTTAAAATTACTCTCTGATTCCGCAACCTCTCGCAGCCCCAGGGTTTTATAAAGTAAACAATTAAAGGTATGTACCTTATTTTTACATTAAATGGGGCATATATATAACCCTATATATCAAGTTATCTATAGCGAGTAGTTCATTTTGGGCTTTTTATATCCCGCAGTATTTTTCTCGGCATTTGAGGGCACTAATCCAGCGCGATGCGAACGTTCTAAACCAGCGTGTTCACATGAACCCACTAGAAAGCCGATTTAAATGGGCATTTATTTACAGCAATTGAACACTAAATTCCTTCCATTTGGCCTATAAATTAATGTAAATTAGATATAAAAATCATGTTATATTGTGAATTATTTGTGAATAATCTTTGGACACTTAGGCTATTTAAAAATGTTAATCTTTCCTTAAGAAATGGGCTTTTGACTATCCAAGATCACAGCTTTTTTGTAATGTCCATTGAAAATCAATAGGGAACAAGATGCTAATTTCCTAGTATGAAAATGGCCATAACTTTTTTAATACTTGAGATATGAAAGTGAATTTGGTGTCAAATTAAACTTATTGTTATGCTTTATCTGATGGGATAAATTGCAGACTTGATTTTTAAAATCTCAAAATTTTGTAACATTGCTAAGCGAAGTGCTAAAAATCAATGCGAAAACAGCACAATGGGCCCGATTTCTGCACTCGCGATCGAAACAGCTCAACACCCTTTATCGCAAATTTGTGTTCGGGGGTCCGTTGAGCCCCCAATGTAAATAGCTTGTTCTAAGCTTCCCCCCAGTCTAATTTCTGTCAAAAATCACTTAGTCAAGCACTTGCGCAACTAATCTTTATTTTGACAAAACACAATTACAGTTCCCACTATTGTACCTAACCACCCTGGGTTCGATCCTCATATCTGCCTGACCAAGCCTTCCCAACCTCGCTCAAGTAGAGACACCCCAGAAGGTCCAGCAGTCCCAAGTGCTCTCCCAGAAGATCGATGTCGGACCTCGTGGGAGCGGACCTTTATAGGTCCCCGAAACTTGAGGGGCCAAACCACATGGGGGTGGTCTCTCAACAGATATCAATTAACCCAGTACATGATAGACATTTCCCCAACCCAATAATACAGTGACTAATACATTGTATTCAAACGGTGCTTCTCAAAGGAAACAAACATCGTAACATGTGCCTTGATATGCAAGAAAACCAGACAAGGCTCAATACTTAAACCAATCAACATCCAGCAAAGTAAAGCTTTGCAACATTATTTACAATATGTGTCTAGTTTCCCTTTTACCAATCCATTCTATGCAATTTGCAACTAATTGTCGGTATCTGCAGATGTTCCATTCTCTTCCTGCAGCTGTAATTCTATGCTCTATACAAACTGGCACCATTCTGCAGCTTGTCCTATATCTGCAAAAGGCGCATTTAAATTGACCAAATGGCCGAGCAGCCCAGAAGCCTTTATGCACTTTTAGTATCCTGGCGTCTCCAATTTGGCCAGAATTAACATTAACACCAGGGAACCTTTACAGTAGCCAATTAACCTACCAACCAGCATGAAACTTGGGATGTGGTGAAAACCGAGAACAACCGGAAGAACCCTGCATGGTCACAGGGAGAATGTGCTAACTCCACAGAGTTAGTGGTGGTCAGGATCAAACCTGGACATTGTATACCGTGGAACACCAAGAGGTTCAAACTTTTTTTTTTTTTTAAATTGAGGGGAACATCACATGTTTAGCATGGTTTTCTGTTTTTCTTTTTTTGTGCTTCGACTGTAAATTGAGGATCGGACCATTATCTCCATGAGCACTTTCTTTGTCTGACTTTGGAAAACATCCACGTGGCAGCTGGGTGCAAGTCTTGTCGGCTGCAAGAAGCCTGGCGTAATGGGAATAAATCTAGTGTCTCGGCCGCAGACCAGGGACCAGCTGCGTCCTTGCCCCAAAATCAAATCATCCCGCAGGTTTCTGCTCTCACTGAGCTCATGCGGTGGAACATGGGTGGTCTGTACAATGGTGGGAGGTTATTTGTAACTAAAACATTGAGAAATTGAAGGTGTCGGCGCGAAGCTTGGATCTGATTTTTTTAATTGATGTCGTCTAGAAATATTTTATTACTTTGTTTAGTCGCGTTATGTACAAGGCAGCTGTAACGCTCCAGTACGGCCACTGTTCACAGTATGTAGGGTCATAACACACCTGCCAGCGCTCATGTATTAGAATAAGGTGCAGTCTTTCATGTTGGCCGAATAATTGAATTGCTTAATGCAACACAAATCATCGAACGGTGGGCATTCAACCGGAAACATGCAGTTCTAGGAGTTCAACCTGCATGGAGGTGAGGTAGCTAGTTCACGAACAATGTTGAGTGGTGGGAAACTTGTCATCACCCAACGTTTGCAGTTAAAATGGGGCAATACTTTTTCAGGCCTCGTTCGTTCATTGTGAGCTGCTGACTGCAGTCACATTCATGAAATGGAGACATAAGCAACTGCAGATGTTCGAATTCTGGGCGAAGCACAAAGTGTTGGAGGAACTCAGCCAGTCATGCAACATATGTGAAGAGAAATGGACAGGCAGCGTTTGGGGTCAGGACCCTTCTTCAGGCTGATTGTAGTAGGGGGATAAAGCTGAATAAGTGAAGGGGGGATGAGACAAAGCATGAGAAGTGATTCGTGGATATTGGTGATGGGGTTAGATTGGCAGATGAATGGAGTACCTGACAAAAGCTAGGAGACAAATGGATGGCAGATAAGGAGAGAAATGAAACGTAAAACCAAAGGGAGGGATATGAATGGGAGGTTTTGGGGAGAAGGAAATTAGGGACTCGAGGATGGAAGATTGAAATTGGGGAGGTTTGATATAAATGGATAAGGCACTGGTGAGACTGCAAGTGGGTATTGCACAGTTCAGGTCTCCATTATTTTAGGATGAATGTATTTCAATTGGTGGGTTGAAGAGTTTGATTCCTGGCGTAATGCATTTACAGATGATGAAGCATTCAGGAGGTTGGGCATGCACTGACAGGGATTTATGAAAAAGAGAATTTATCTAATTGAAATGTATGTGATGTTGAGAGAGAATGACATAGATGTTTCCTCTGGTGATGGATCAAGTCTGTTGTTGTTGTTAACCACATCTAGACTAGGTATCCCTTACTGTCCCTGATTTGCCATCCTTTGGTTACTCCTAAATATTGTGTTTCTGAGTGGGCGTGTGTTTGTTTCTGACTGTGCACACCACACCTGCATGGTTCACATCTGAATAGTGCGATGGCAGTCGCTGCAAGCCGCCTTCTTCTTGAAAGAATGTTCTTGTTTGCCATTGATTCAAACACCATAATATTACAACGATACATCGAGCGATAAAAGTGTGGTTGACTGTGTTGTTCACCTGAGGGCTGAGTTGGCAGTCTTGGAAAGTCATGGATGAAAATTTCAGTTCAGAGCTGCTGAGGCAAGAACAGATGATTGTGGAGGTGGTCTTTGTGATGAGAGAAATGTGATGAGAAATTATTCAACAAGACTGTTCAACAATCAAAATGGTCAGGGAGAGGAATGGAATGTTTTTCTGTGTGTAGTGCTTGGCTCACTTGAATGATAAACTCTTGGCAATGAAGGTGATGGGAGAGATGGTGATAAAGTCGAGCTGGATGTAACAATAGTTCGCAAGTGATCTGATGTCCTTTGGTGATGTTGCTTGTTATTGGATGATCAGTGCCATGGAGGCAAGAGTGATGCAGCAAGGTCAGAATTATGTGATTTTCTACTTTTATAAGAATAATGTACACTGTTCTGAAAGGAAACATGACTGGAACCAATTAAACATGGAGTTGCAGGAAAGCTGGCATAGACTTTGAAGACAACGACACATTTAAATATTTGACATGGAAGGGAAGTTCAAGATGTGACTGTGGTTTACAAGGCAGAAAATGAAGATGAGATTATTTTTAAACCTTCTGCTTTGTTTAGTTTTGCCAGTGTATCTCTGATTTGGAGAAACTAGAATGTTAAAAATAGAGTAAAAATGTACGTTAAAATTGCAAAAAAATGACGATAATTCATTTGCAAAAGGTAATACTTACTTTACAATAGCTTAAGCATGCTGATTTTGCAATGGGTGCAGAACAATTGCAACATAAATAATCATATTCGACCGTCAAAGAATAATCATATTCGTGTTATTAAAAAAAGACACGGGAACATTAAAGAAAGTTTGCCATTTTTTAAAACGTCATTAAAGTGATGAAAAATGAAATGAAGCTTTTTTTAATAGGTTTACATATCACAATTAATATGAGAATGTTGACATTTTCTAACAACTGCTACAAGCTACAAGGCATAAAGCTAACATCACGCTGTATCATGCGATTGAAAAGTTAACAATGCAATAGGAATTCTTCAAACAGAGAAGAGCTGTGGCTTAAGAGATGTTTAGCTCAGCAGCAACAAGAATGATGAACAATTTACTAGTCATGGGTATCAAGATGCAGTTCATGGATTTAACTAATAGTTTAGAAATATTCATTTTTTTCTGTGAAATTCCCAATGTCCTGTAAAATCTGCACGATGGATTTTCAGATCCAGGTTTAAAGTTTTGATTCAAGACATTTCAAATCCGTTACACGGCTTAAATAATTATTGGCGTGATTCGTGTAAAGATTAATTTTTGCTACCATGGGTTACTTCTCATTGTCGGAGGAAATGGGAAAACATTGTCCCTAAAAGCAACTCTAATTATTCAATGTGTTAAAAGTAAAGTGTAGGAAGGAACTGCAAATTCTGGTTCACACCGTAGACAAAGTTTTGGAGTAACTCAGCAGTCCAGCTGGGTTACTCCAGCATTTTGTGTTAAAATGAAAGCTTTGATTCTCCGTGGCCCTTTCTTCCATAAGACTTGCAAGATGCTAATCTTTTTTCTGAAATAAGTTAGGGGAACCCAGTCAAGAGATGGAATAAAATCCAAATTTGTTTAAATTAGATTTTCAGTTGCAGCCCAAGTAATTGGCCGTTCAAATAAATGTAACAACGCTCTGCGCCTTTGCAAGGAGTTTAAGAACTTTTGCGAGCGTATTTTAGAATTCTACTTTTTGATACAAACGCGGCAATGGTGCCTTGGGACAAGTATATAAGGATTCAGCTGAATGTTGTTATGCTTTACTCACGCCAACGAGAACGTAGTGAAGTTTGACACAAAAAGCTGGGGTAACTCAGCGGGACAGGCAGCATCTCTGGAGAGACGGAATGGGTGACGTTTCAGGTGGAGACCCTTCTTAAATAGTCTTTACATAGAAACATGTTTGTGTCTATCTTCGCTTTAAGCAGCATCTGCAGTTCCTTTTTACATGCAGTGAAGTTTGTACAGTCAACTAATTATATTGAGTTTCGGCGCATCGGATGTTCCCCGCTACGGGTTTATTTATCGCTGAACAATCATTCAAAAGGACCAATTAAACAACCTTACAGAAAACGGTAGCAGACACAGTCAATGGGAGGCAAGACTCCACCGGGTAACGATTCATATCATACAGTTGACGGGCATACCTGTATCTCGTACTGGCTCAGTTCCGCGGTAAGTAAGTACAGCTTTCAGTTTCACTGTACATGTATAGTGACAATAAATGGCATATATCAGTTATTTACGTTTACGTCAAGAGTCTTGGTAACGTGGAAAGTTCAAACGTCAAGAATTAAGATTCTGGGACTTCCGAAGCCTCACACAGAAAGAATTAGGTACTTGCATCTAACCCAGCTTTGCAATTGTTTACAAGTTGTTGCTTCTTAATGTAATCAGCGTTTGCGCGCGTGTGTGTGTGTGTGTGTGTGCGTGTGTTGCGTGCGTGTGTGTGTGTGTGCGTGTGTGTGTGTGTTCGCGTGTGTGTGTGCGTGTGTGTGTGCGCGTGTGTGTGTGTGTTCGCGTGTGTGTGTGTGTGTGTGTGTGTGTGTGTGTGTGTGTGCGTGTGTGTGTGTGCGCGCGTGTGTATGTCGTGTGTGTGTGTGGGTGTGTGTGGGGGGGGGCGGTATCTCTCTGCAGGAGTAGTCTGTGTCTGCCCTTCGAGCCTGCACATGTGTGGATGTGTGTGTGTGCGCGTGTTAATGTGCGTGTGCGTGTGCGCGTGTGTGCGTGTGTTAATGTGCGTATGCGTGTGTGTGTGTGCGCGTGTATGTGTGTGTTAATGTGTGTGTGTGCGTGTGTGGGCTCTACATTCTAAACTATTTCATCCGCAGTAGGGGAGTAATGAAGAGAGAGGAAGCAGGATAACGGATTGAATGAATCTGCTCGGCTGGCGGTGGAGATCCGGCCGCTGCCTCACATTTTAGACGCACTTTCTTTCCACAGGTCGCCGTTGGTGACTGCGATGGTCCCACACGTCAACCTTCTTCCAGAATTCCCCGTCTCCAGACTTGCCTGGTCGCCGCCCATCCCCAGGTCATCCTCCTTCTCGTGAAGCACCACGGCCCGGCCGAGGATGGAGTCCCGTCCGAACAGGTTGGCTCTGAGGTTGCGCATATACTTTTCGATCTTCCCATCTCGGACCTGGAAGTTGTTGAAGTCGCCGGGGTGATGGGGGTGGTTGACTCCGTAGGGATTGTAATGCGGTCCGGTGGAGGGGCAGCTGCCGTTCACCACTCCGTACTGGTGGACGTGCATGCCATGCAGGGACTTTTCAGCAGACAGCGGGAACCCCTCCAGGTTGACATAGGCTTGGAGTCTTCCGTGTGGGTAGCTCTGGGAGAACAACATGTAGCCGCTGACAGACGGCAGGTCGGTGGGCAGGACGGAGCTAGCTTCCATCTCACATACGGCGTAGACTATGTTGCTTGGCTTGGGCCGCAGGTAAACTTGGCGACCGAACCAGTAGATCGGAACTGTGTCTTTGCTTGGTTTCACCGGCTTGCTTATTTTCCCGTGTCCCAGCAGCACAATTGTACTTGCCAGGAGCAACAGATATATTGAAGAAACCTGCATGGTTGTCCGCTGTGGGAGCGATGCTGGACAGGCTCGACAGCGTTGTTGGTATTTGGCGTGGGAGGAACTCCGAGAGTCTATTTGTACACCTGATCTGGAGATAAGGCGAAATAGCTACAGCTGCGATGACCTGTTCCAGAACCAAGTGCGGTAATAATTCCTGACATTGTGCACTCAAACTCTCCGGATCACGTCTCCCTCTCACCGGCCCTCTGCCAAGCCCACCAGTGCCTATCCTTGCCGCACACCTTGCCACGATGTGGTGGCCAAAATCGATCCGAAATGTGTGGCCCAGTTTTAGCGGGGTGACGGCTGGCGGGTCGGTGACTCTATGGAGGGGGAAACATTTCATTGACACCGTCAGTTTTTCTGACACTGGTTTGCCACGGGGCCAAAGTGGTCACAACTGGGGCCAGCGGCCAGCAGCAGTCGGCTGTGGGACAGCTCTTCTATGTTCAAGATAAAGAAAACTAATTAGCTTAATAATTTTTCTTTATCTTGAATATTGAGAGCTGTCGACAAACAATTAGAGGCAAAGCGGCGGCATTTCTGTGTGTTCGGCAAGGACGCCAAAAGAACATATTCGTTTTGGCGAGGCACAATGGTCTGCAGATACTTAAATCCCGAGCAAAACGCAGTGCTGGAGGAACTGAGCTAGTTGTGCAGCATCTGTGGAGAGCGATGAAGAGGCGATGTTTGGGGTCGGGACCCTTCTTCAGACTGATTGTGGTAGAAGGAGAAAGCTGGATGGGGGGATGGGACCAAGCATTATTAGTGATGAATGGATATTGGTGATGGGGTTAGATTGGCAGATGAATGGAGCAACTGACAAAGGCTAGAGGTGAAAATGAGACAAATGGATGACAGGTAAGGAGAGGAGTGAAATGTAAAGCCAGAGGGAGGGAAGTGGTGGTGGTTGGCGAACAGGTCTTCAAAACCTGGACAGTCACGCCCAACGAGGAATCAGACCAGGAGTTGGTTAACCACCCCTCTGGTGAGCAGCCAGCTGTGCTGCTTGGTGGGCAGCTGGAACTTGGTGTACATCGCCATGCATTTGTCGAAGATGTGACCAAGAATATTGATAAGAACAGTGCCGTATAACTTGTCTACATGGACTTTAGCAAGGCTTTGGACAAAGTATGGCATGGGATACTGGTCTGGCTGGGAGTTGTTTTCTCTTGAGGTTACGAGGCTGAGGCTAGGCCTTATGAAGGTTTATAAAATCGTGTGGGGCATAATTAAGGTGAATAGCCACAATTATTTCCTCAGGGCAAAGGAGTTTAAAACTAGAGGGCTTTGATTAATGTGAGATTGGGAAGATTTTGAAAGAATCTGAGAGGCAATGTTTTCACAAAGGAGGTGGTGTGTACATGGAATGAGCTGTCAGGGGAAGTGGTAGAGATGGGTACTATTACGAGATCTAAAAGACACTTGTGCAGGTACATGGATAACAAAGAAGGGACATTGACAGGAAGCAGACAAGTGGGACTAGCTTGGTTAGACAATTGATTGGCATGCTTGAGATTGGCCAAAGAGCCTGCAACACTGACACAACTATATTGATATTCTGCGCTTACAATTTGGTTTCCTGTACATTGAGAAAAACAAATATAAATTGAGTGATCACCTTGCAGAGCACCTCCAAAGTCCACAAGGATGACTCTGAGTTTCTAGTTCCGTCACTTTAATTCTTCATTCTACTTTCACTCTAACGAACCTCAACGTAAGCTTGAGGAACAGCAGCCCATCTTCCATCCTCACGTCTTAGTCTTTGGGATCCAATGTCAAGCTCATAACTCTAAGATAATCAATCATATTTGTCACAAGTGACCAACCCTGACATCGGCTCATCATGTGCCACATTAATTCAGTGTCTCTCTCCCCACAGATGCCGCCTGACCGGCTGGGTATTTCCACTATTCTTTTTTGTTTTAGATTTCCAGCAACTGCTCTGTTCTGCACCTCAGAGATCCAGCCTTATTTCCCTTAGAGCTGTTTTCATTTAATTATTAACTGGGTGATGAACATTATACCACCTGAACATCCTTAGTCTCATCATTATTGTGGCTATTCTCTTTGTTCTTGCCAATTCATTGCAATTTAAAACACTTATTTCTTCACTTTTCCAGTTACAATGAAGGATCAGCAATGAGACTTTGATTGTGTTTCTCTCTCTCCATGGATGCTGCTGAAGAAGCGGAACCTTCTGTTTTTATATCAGATTTCTCGCATTTCCTTTCATTTTCACTGGCTGCCTGGAGACAAGGGAACCTACTGCAATTGTCATGTAACTTTCTGAATGATCAGCCATGATCATATCGAATGGCGGTGCAGGCTCGAAGGGCCGAATGGCCTACTCCTGCACCTATTTTCTATGTTTCTATGAAGTACATTGCCATTTCTCCATTTACTGCCTTACAATAGACAATAGGTGCAGGAGTAGGCCATTCGTCCCTTTGAGCCAGCACCGCCATTCACTGTGATCATGGCTGATCATCTACAATCAGTACCCTGTTCCTGCCTTCTCCCCATATCCCTTGACTCTGCTATCTTTAAGAGCTCTATCTAACTCATGAGCCGCAACATGAGCCTTTTTTTGCCAAAAGTGCTCATGTTGCGGCCACTTAGACAATGCTTCACAATCTGGAGTATTAGTGGCGGAGTCATGCCTAAATTATTCTGTAGATAGAGATCAGCAGTCACTGACATCTTCTCTCGTGGCATGGGCAAGCTGCCAGCAACAGCTGATATACAGCATTTGCTGTGCACCGTCAGTACAGAAGCCATTAATGCTTTCTATTCAAAGAAACTACTTTTGTTCTGAAGGCTGAACCAATGAAGAAAGAAAAAAATAAAACGTACAGATAAAAACAATTGCACTGCACAACGACTTCACATCTTCCTCAGGCCATGCTGTCTCTTTTAATGGTCATCTCCACGACCTGTGCGACATAAGCCATGAAATGGAATGGAAGGATTTCATAATTAAATTAAGTTTTAAAACTATAATTAAGCCCCAAATTGAAACCCAAGCAATTAATAACGGTAGACACCAAATGTTGGAGTAACTCAGCGGGTCAGGCAGCATCTCTGGCGAAAAGGAACAGGTGATGTTTCAGGTCGAGACCCTTCCTCAGACTGATCAGGAACATACACAATTTGTACACCTTTTTGCCCAATTGACAATGATAAAGTAAACTAGTCTCCTTGTGTTTTTTCTGCAGTACCTATTTTCCAGATGCCTTTGTCTGATATAATATTTCAATCTAGTGCTACCATGACTGAATCTGAACATGAAATGCTAGGATGGCCAGGAGCAGCAGCAACTTAGATGTTTGGTTTGCGGTTGCATCATTACATCATATCAACAGCTTGCTGGGATTTATTGGCTGATGGGCAATTGCTAAGGCCCTGCCAGTATCCCAATGGACGGAGTGTAAGTGCTATTTTCCAGATGGAACATCAGGTTCTTGATCATAAGGTGCAGTGGCACTGTCTTGAGTCGGGACATCAGATGGCTTTGTAAACAACTCCTTTATTGGTTTCTCTGGCTTACTGATCACACAGCCTCTTCTTTCTGACCCAGCCCCCAGACCTGTTATCCAGTTTATTTCCTCACCCCAATCTGGCTCGATCTGCCTATTACACGCAAGCTCCACATAATTGGTTCCCTGTCTCCTCCCTTTCCCCCATCCCTTCCTTATCTCCCTATCTCATCACCTTCCTTTCTTATTGGATTCCATAATCTGCATCTTTTCATTGTCTCCACTAATCACCACCCAGCTTCGATAACTGTCTCCACCCGTTATCCACCAGCCCATCAACCCCTCCTCTCCTGAAGAAGGGTTTCGGCCCAAAACGTTGCCTATTTCCTTCGCATCATAGATGTTGCTGCACCTGCTGAGTTTCTCCAGCACCTTTGTCTACCTTTGATTTTCCAGCATCTGCAGTTCCTTCTTAAACACTTCGTCACTGCAAAATCTCCTCAAGGTATGCCTACTTTGAAGAAGTTCTCCTCCTCCGAAGACAGTTTTACAACCTCGTCTCTGACTGCCCCCCCCTCCCCCCCCCCCCCCCCCCCCCTCCTGTGATTCCCCCTTCCCTCCAACTCTACGAGGGTCTGAAGAAGGGTTTCGGCCCGAAACACTGCCTATTTCCTTCGCTCCATAGATGTTGCTGCACCCGCTGAGTTTCTCCAGCACTTTTGTCCACCTATCACTTACCAGCTCCTACCTCACCCCTTCGCATCACCTTGCTGTATTGGCCATCTCCCCTTTCACTCTCAGCCCTGATGCACTCAACCTGAAACATCGACTATCCCTTTGCCTCTACAGATGCTGTCTAACCAGTTGAGTTCCTCCAGCAAATTGTTTCTTTTTCACCATGTTGGCATTCAAATCATTGCAATTTTCAACTGTCTAGCAGCATGCACAGCTTTGGCAACTGATCTGATTTTGCATTGCCTCATGCATTCTCCTCTCCTTCATACCCTCCGGTATGTAAGCTGAAATATCTGGCATCTGGTATTGGCCACTGCGCCATGACTGGGCCTTTGACTGCTGTCATGATGGCCATATTTCTCTTAAAAGCCTGTTAGTTTGGGAATGACACCCCTATGTTGTTTGAAACCTATATATTTCTAATTCAGCCTTATCCCATTGCAGGGGTCACATACTTTTCTGCAATGAGAAAATGCCATAGGCCTGACACAGGGAGAGTACAGGTAGACATGTACATATGGCACATGTTAATTTGTAGCACCAGAGCATATAGAAACGTAGAAAATAGGTGCAGGAGTAGGCCATTCGGCCCTTCGAGCCTGCACCGCCATTCAATATGATCATGGCTGATCATCCAACTCAGTATCCCATCCCTGCCATCTCTCCATACCCCCTGATCGCTTTAGCCACAAGGGCCACATCTAACCCTCTTAAATATAGCCAATGAATTGGCTGGCCTCAACTACCTTCTGTGGCAGAGAATTCCACAGATTCACCACTCTCTGTGTAAAAAATGATTTTCTCATCTCGGTCCTAAAAGACTTCCCTCTTATCCTTAAACTGTGACCCCCCTAGTTCTGGACTTCCCCAACATCGGGAATAATCTTCCTGCATCTAGCCTGTCCAACCCCTTAAGAATTTTGTAAGTTTCTATAAGATCCCCCCCCAATCTTCTAAATTCTAGCGTGTACAAGCCGAGTCTATCCAGTCTTTCTTCGTATGAAAGTCCTGCCATCCCAGGAATCAGTCTGGTGAACCTTCTCTGTACTCCCTCTATGGCAAGAATGTCTTTCCTCAGATTAGGAGACCAAAACTGTACGCAATACTCCAGGTGTGGTCTCACCAAGACCCTGTACAACTGCAGTAGAACCTCCCGGCTCTTATACTCAAATCCTTTTGCGATGAATGCCTACATACCGTTTGCTTTCTTCACTGCCTGCTGCACCTGCATGCCTTTCAATGACTGGTGTACCATGACACCCAGGTCTCATTGCATCTCCCCTTTGCCTAATCGGCCACCATTCAGATAATAGTCGAGAGGGGGCGCCATCTTGGGGCACGGCTGCCTAGCCAGCAGCTGTCCGTCTTTTTCACTCTTTTCTTTAATTTTTAGTGAATTTCAGTGTTTGTTTTTAGGAGGTCTAGACTTTTTTATGTGGGGGGAAGGGGGGGGGGGGAGAGGGGGAAACTACTTTCTAGGTCCCTACCTGGTCGGAGAGGCAGCTTTTCTCCGGACTGCACCGTCGACCTGTCCTCGCGGCCTACCAGCAGGCCTGGAGCGACGTTTTCCCGAGAGAACCGCGCAGCACCTCGGCTTCGGAAGCGGCACAGCGCTGGAGTGCTATCGCGGAGCGGAGCGGGCGATGCCTTGCCTGGGTCGCCGCACTGGAGCTCCGTTGAGCTGAAGACCGCCGATAAAAACATCGCGGAGCTGCGGGTCTGCGGAGCGGGCAGCTGCAGGCGGCGGTGCTGACTTCAACATCTAGAGCCTGGGATCTCTCGATGAGATTGCCAGTGGTGGAGCTCCAACCGTCGCGGCCTTGTCGGCTTCGGAAGCCGCGGTCTCCGGTAAGGAAGCGGCCGTTCCAGGTGCCCTTAGCCGCTGAGAGGACTCTCCCGACGCCGGAGCACCATCTCCCGGCAAGAACGGCCTGGAAAATCGGGCCTCCGTAGAGGCAACTGTGGAGGCCTCAATTGGCCCGACCATGGGTGAACTGGGGTTGGGGACTGGACATTGTGCCTTCCCTCATAATGGGAACCATTGTGGGGGGATGTTTCTATGTTAAAGATCCTTATTGTTCCGTTTCCAAGATGGCTGCCGGAATGGAGAGTGAACGCTAGTGCGATTAGCTGCCGCCGCTCTCTCTTTGAATTGTGTCTTTGAATTGTGTCTTTGAATTTGTGTACTGTTGATGTCTTTACTATTTATTCGTTATTTTTTTGTCGTTTTCTTTTTTTTGTTTGATTCCGCTTACATGTTTTGTATTCTGTTTACTAAATTTTGTAAGGTGTCCTTGAGAGTCTTGAAAGGCGCCCATGAATAAAATGTATTATTATTATTATTGCTTTCCTGTTTTTGCCACCAAAGTAGATAACCTCACATTTATCCACATTATACTGCATCTGCCATGCATTTGCCCACTCACCCAACCTATCCAAGTCACCTTGCAGCCTCCTCGTATCCTCCTCACAGCTAACACTGCCCCCCAGCTTCGTGTCATCCGCAAACTTGGAGATGTTGCATTCAATTCCCTCATCCAGATCATTAATATATATTGTAAATAGCTGGGGTCCCAGCACTGAGCCTTGAGGTACCCCACTAGTCACTGCCTGCCATTCTGAAAAGGACCCGTTTACTCCTACTTTGCTTCCTGTCTGCCAGCCAGTTCTCTATCCACATCAATACTGAACCCCCAATACCGTGTGCTTTAAGTTTGCATACTAATCTCTTATGTGGGACCTTGTCGAAAGCCTTCTGAAAGTCCAGATATAACACATCCACTGGTTCTCCCTTATCCACTCTACTAGTTACATCCTCGAAAAATTCTATAAGATTCGTCAGACATGATTTACCTTTCATAAATCCATGCTGACTTTGTCCAATGAATTCACCATTTTCCAAATGTGCTGCTATCCCATCTTTAATAACTGACTCCAGAATTTTCCCCACCACCGATGTTAGACTAACTGGTCTGTAATTCCCCGTTTTCTCTCTCCCTCCCTTTTTAAACAGTGAGGTTACATTAGCTACCCTCCAGTCCTCAGGAACTACTCCAGAATCTAAAGAGTTTTGAAAAATTATCAATAATGCATCCACTATTTCTGTGGCTACTTCCTTAAGTACTCTGGGATGCAGCTTATCTGGCCCTGGGGATTTATCAGCCTTTAATCCATTCAATTTACCTAATACCACTTCCCAGCTAACCTGGTTCTTGTTCCCCATGATCAATTCGCCTGTTTCTGACTGCAAGGGACCTACATTTGTTTTAACTAATCTTTTCCTCTTAACATATCTATAAAAACTTTTGCAGTCAGTTTTTATGTTCCCTTCCAGTTTTCTTTCTTAATCTAATTAAGCCCTTTGTCCTCCTCTGCTGGACTCTGAATTTATCCCAGTCCTCTAGTAGGCTGCTTTTTCTGGCTAATTTGTACGCTTCATCTTTTGTTTTGATACTATCCCTGATTTCCCTTGTTATCCACGGATGCACTAACTTCCCTAATTTATTCTTTTGCCAAACTGGGATGAACAATTGTTGTAGTTCATCCATGCAGTTTTTAAATGCCTTCCATTGCATATCCACCGTCAACCCTTTAAAAATCAATTGCCAGTCTATCTTCATCAATTCACGTCTCATACCCTCAAAGTCACCTTTCTTTAAGTCCAAGGGGCCAGGCACAACAAGACTGCTAACTAACTCTTCCTCATTACTCAAACCCCAGTCTAGAACAGCCTGCTCTCTCGTTGGTTCCCCATGTTGGTTTAGAAAACTATCCCGCATACATTCCAAGAAATCCTCTTCCTCAGCACCCCCTGGGAGAAGAGAACAGATAAGGGCTGATTGGATAAATGCACTTCACAGTATATTTGGAACTCTTCTCAGATTATTGGTCCATTAACAGTAGAGTCTCTGTACAACTGCAGGCCCTTCCTGTTGAGGCAGCTGCTGTGAATAGAAGCAAATTCACTTGTTCATCCCATACATTTTCACTCATGTCGGCAGTATTATTTAACAAGATCATGGGTGATCTTTTACTTGAATAGGATTTTCCTACCCTATCTCACAACCCTCGATTCATTTAATTTCCAGAACTCTGTCAATCGCTGTGTTAAATATTATCAATATTTGAGCTTCAACAACCCTCGGGGGTAGAGAATTCCAGAAATTCCTCATCCACTGGCTGCAAAAATGTCCCATATCTAAATGACTTCTTATTTTGAGACTGTGACTCTTACTGGAGTATTAAAATTCTTAACCTGGAGAAACCTTATCCTGACATCTACTTTGTCAAACCTACAACCATCTTTTCTGTAAAAATGTTGGCTGTTTCAATCAGATCACATCTCTTTCTTATAAATTCTACAGAATAAAGATCTGGCATATACAATTTCATCTTCTACAAGAGACCCACCATCCCTGGCTCCAGACTGGTGAATCTTTGGAGCATATTTTCATTTACAATTATATCCTTTTTCATAGTATCTGCTTTACAACAGGAGAAAACGTCATATGGAAATGGATATGGATATGGAGATGGAAAAATCATAAACTTATAAATGATACAATTTCAATAATTTACATCATGGCACTGAAAAAAGTGGTAAATCGCAGTCTTCTATGCCTCAGGCACAAGAAGCAATTATAAAATTCGGGGAGATTGCCAAATCACAAGTGTATAGCTATTGGTATACACAACAATCTTGGTTTAAAAAAAAGACTTTAAATGTAAAAAAGAACTGAGACGTTCAACAAATCAGCAGAAGGTAATGTGGATCCTTGAGGAAATACAATCATCAGTAAAGATAGGAAGAGTGGGTAAACTTTCTCACCCGTGTCCACAACCTGGACAGATCAGAAAACCACAGGCCCTGGGAATAAAAATTCCAGATTTGGAAAATCTTTCAAATATCAAACTGGTTTTGAAACAGCTAAATTAACTGAAAATTATGAGACAGGAAAGTTCATGATATCTACAATTTGTAGACACGAGGAATTGCGGGTTCTGGATTGCAAAAAAAAAAAGCAAAGTGCTGGAGTATTTGGAATTTGGGATAGTGTGAGCAATTTTGGGCACCGTTTCTGAGAAAGGATGTTCTGGTTCTGGAGAGGGTCTAGAAAAGGTTTACAAGAATTCCCAGAATTTAGTCGGTTAACCTATGATGAGTGTTTGTTGGCACTGAGGCTATACTCGCTAGAGATTAGAAGAATGAGGGGGGACCTCATTGAAACATACAGAATAGTGAAATGTTTGGTTTAGGCTGTGGACCGAGCATCAAAAATGTGTCTAGAAATAGGATTTTGTGACCCAAGTCACCAAACTACATGAAATTTTCACATATTGTGTAATAAAATTTATATAAATCACCCCTGAAACCTCGATATGAAGAAGACTTGCACATTTTTATTAAATTAGAGAAAAACCGGAAAAATGTCGGGAATTTTTTAGTCCAATCAAAGCACGTTTAACATTGAGTTGTCTGCCAGTTGGCCAATCACGCGCTTTGTTTCAGGCTAGCACACAAAATGGCTGAGGGGGCTTCACAGATGCCTGTTTTACTGGAGATTCCGATGTGTTGTTCTGTGGAATAAATGTTGTGGAAACTTGCAGCAGGTTAATTGTATTTAGTGGGAAAAGCATTAAAAAGGCTGAAGAAAGTGCTGCGGTGGATTAAAGTGCAAGAAAGCCTTCAAAGTCCCTGATGATGTGCTGGAACACAAAGAAGGCAGCCTCACCTGGTCCAGGAACACCACTGGGACCGTCAAACGGGCCCATCAGCGACTGCACTTCCTGAGGAAACTAAAACAGGCCTCACTCCCCACCAACATCCTCAGGACTTTCTACAGGGGCACGGTGGAGTCTGTACTCACGTATTGCATAAATACGTGGTACTCCACCTGCAACTGCTCGGACAGGAAGGCTCTGCAGAGGGTAGTGAGGGGAGCAGAGAGGATCATTGGCGTCTCCCTACCCTCGGTACAAGAACTGTTCCAGAGCCGCTGTCTGAAGAAAGCTCAGAGAATTGCTAAGGACAAACTGCACCCCCTCCACATACACCTGGATCTCCTGCCATCAGGCAAGAGATATCGAAGCATCAAAGCCCGGACTACAAGACTGCTAAACAGCTTCCTACCACAGGCTGTGAGGCTGCTAAACAGTCACTCTGCACTCACAGTCACTTGACTTGATTCTGCGGCTGGCACGGACACTTTAATAACTGGCACTGGCCACTCAAATCAGCGGCCCCGGACATTTTTTATGATTGGTTTATTGTATTTTAACATTGTGTTTTTACCTGCTTTTAACTATTTATACTAGGGACTGGATTGTTTTTTAGTGTTATTATGTGTGAAGTATTTTAAATTTCATGTGCGATGCTCCGCTATTCACTGGGAAACGTCTTTTCATTTTGCACTGTACAACTGTTGCTTGCAAGATGACAATAAAGGTTGATTGATTGATTGATTGAAGGCCCCATGAATCAACTATAACTGAAAGGTAAGATTAAAGTCTGAATTTATGAAAATCTCTCTGTATGGACTTTAATTAATTTAATTGCACCATTTTATAATGTGAATAAATTCATTCATTCATTCATTCAATCATCATTCATTCAATTCATCATTTATTCATTCAATCATTCATTCATTCCTTATCATTCACTCACTCACTTACTCATTCATTCATTCATGAAATTGAGGGCCTAAACTATAACACAGTCAATTATAACATTGTCACTAATGCCAGCGTGTTGTAGAGTAATAAGTCTTTAACAGCTAATCTCGGAGCTGCCTGCGAAAACTTACCGGGAAAATGTTCTCCGACCGCGGGACATAGGTACTCGCAGTAAAGTGAAGCCGCAGTCTCAATTAATAAGTGGCCGATTCGCTGTACATAGTGCCGTCTGTAGCGGTCGTTTTCAGACCCCAATCCCGTTTTCAGACCCCGAGAAAAAACGGAGGGATATCGATCGCTATTTACCGCGAGTACCAGCACATCAGCAGGGACTTTGAAGGCTTTCTTCCACTTCCATCCAGTTAGCAGCACTTTCTTCAGCCGTTTTAATGCTTTTCCCACTAAATACAATTACCTGCTGCAAGTTTCCACGACATTTATTCCACAGAACAACACATCGGAATCTCGAGTAAAACAGGCATCTGTGAAGCCCCCTCAGCCATTTTGTGTGCTAGTTTGGTGACTTGGGTCACGAAACTGCAGAATAAAGCTCCTTGGCCCACAGCCTAGTTAGAGTGGCTGAGGATAGGGTGTTTCCACTAGTGGGCGAGTCTAGGTCTAGAGGGCATAACCTTAGAATTAAAGGACATTCCTTTAGGAAGGAGATGAGGAGAAATTTATTTAGTCAGAGGGTAGTGAATCTGTGGAATTCTTTGCCACAGAAGGCTGTGGAGGCCATGTCAGTGGATATTTTTAAGGCAGAGATAGATCGATTCTGGTGTCAGGTTGGGGAGAAGGCAGGAGAATGAGGTTAGAAGGGAGAGATAGATCAGCCATGATTGAATGGTGGCGTAGACTTGATGGGCCAAATGGCCTAATTCTACTCCTATTCCTTACGCCATGAGTAACTCAGCGGGTCAGGCAACATCACTGGCATAGAACATAGAAAAATAAGTAGGCCATTCGGCCCTTTGAGCCGGCACCGCCATTCAATATGATCTTGGCTGATCATCTAAAATCAGTACCCCATTCCTACTTTTTCCCCATATCCCTTGATTACTTTAGGCCTAAGAGCTAAATCTAACTCTCTCTTGAAAACATCCAGTGAATTGGCCTCCACTGCCTCCTGTGGCAGAGAATTCCACAGATTCACAACTCTCTGGGTGAAGAAGTTTTTCCTTATCTCAGTCCTAAATGGCCTACCACTTATTCTTAAACTGTGACCCCTCTTTCTGGACTCCCCCAACATCGGGAACATTTTTCCTGCATCTAGTCTGTCCAATCCTTTAAGAATTTTAAATGTTTCTACAAGATCCCATCTCAACCTAAATTCCAATGAATACAAGCCCAGTCGACCCATTCTTTCATCACATGTCAGTCCCGCCATCCATAACCTGGTGAACCTGGGATGTCAGGACTGTCTTATGAAGAAAGACTGGATAGACTTGATTTATACTCTCTAGAATTTAGGAGTTTGAGAGGGGATCTTATAGAAACTTACAAAATTCTTAAGGGGTTGGACAGGCTAGATGCAGGAAGATTGTTCCCGATGTTGGGGAAGTCCAGGACAAGGGGTCACAGCTTAAGGATAAGGGGGAAATCCTTTAAAACCGAGATGAGAAGAACTTTTTTCACACAGAGAGTGGTGAATCTCTGGAACTCTCTGCTGCAGAGGGTAGTCGAGGCCAGTTCATTGGCTATATTTAAGAGGGAGTTAGATGTGGCCCTTGTGGCTAAGGGGATCAGAGGGTATGGAGAGAAGGCAGGTACGGGATACTGAGTTGGATGATCAGCCATGATCATATTGAATGGCGGTGCAGGCTCGAAGGGCCGAATGGCCTACTCCTGCACCTAATTTCTATGTTTCTATGTTTCTATTGGCTACCCTCCAGTCCACATGAACTGATCCAGAGTCGAGAGAACATTGGAAAATGATCACCAATGCATCCACGATTTCTAGGGCCACCTCCTTGAGTAATCTGGGATGTAGACCATCAGGCCCTGGGGATTTATTTGCCTTCAGGCCCAACAGTTAACCTAACACCATTTCCTGACTAATGTGGATTCCCTTCAGTTCCTCCCTCCCACTGAATCCTCGGTCCACTAGTGTTTCTGGGAGCAGGACTTCTAGGGTGGTTATCTCTGGATTGCTTCCAGTACCTCGTGTTAGTGAGGACAGGGACAGGGAGATAGGGGATCTGAATGTGTGGCTGAGGGGCTGGTGCAGGGAGCAAGGATTTAGATTTATAGACCACTGGGATCTCTTTATAGACCAGTGGTACGGGTGACCTGTACAAAAGGGACGGGTTACACCTCAACTGGAGGGGGAGCGACGTTCTGGCAGGCAGGTTTGCTAGGGCTACAATTTAAACTAAATAGTGGGAGGGAGGGGTTGACAAATTGGGAGTATAAAGATAGAGTTAAAGGGGAAGTGAGTACAGGAAAAGTTACAAAAGACTCCCGAATTAATGGGAAGGAAAGTTCAAGAAGGGATAAGAGTGTAAGATCAGGGCCAATTGTGAGCGGTGAGAGAGGGGAGGTGAATACCGGTCAAAGTGTTGTATATGAATGCGCAAAGTATTAGAAATAATGTGGACGAGTTTGAGGCTCAGTTAGAAATTGGCAAGTATGATGTTGTGGGAATTAGAGACATGGCTGCAAAAGGACCAGGGCTGGGAACTGAATATTCAAGGGTATACCTCCTATCGAAAAGACAGACAGGTGGGCAGAGGGGGTGGGGTAGATCTGTTGGTGAGGAATTAAATTCAGTCCCATGCAAGGGGTGACATTGAAACAGGAGATGTGGAGTCAGTATGGATAGAACTAAGGAATTGTAAGAGTAAAAATACCTTAATGGGACTTATCTACAAGCCCCCAAACAGTAGCCTGGATATAGGGTGCAAGCTAAATCAAGAGTTAAAATTGGCATGTCATAAAAGTAATGCTACTGTTGTTATGGGGGATTTAAACATGCAGGTAGACTGGGAAAATCAGGTTGGTACTAGACACCAAGAAAGGGAGTTTGTGGAGTGCCTCCATGATGGATTCGTGGAGCAGCGTGTACTGGAACTTACCAGGGAGAAGGCAATTCTGGATTTAGTGTTGTGTAATGAACCGTATTTGATAAGGGAACGAGGTTAAGGAGCCATTGTGGACCACAATATGATCAGTTTTAATCTACAATTTGAAAGGGAGAAGGGTAAATCGGAGGTGTCAGTGTTATAGCTGAATAAAGGGGACTATGGGGCCATGAGGGATGAGATGGCCAAAGTTGACTGGAAAGATAACCTAGCAGGGATGACAGTGGAACAACAATGGCAGGTATTTCTAGGAATAATACAGAGGTTCATTCCAAAGAAGAAGAAAGATTCCAAGGGGAGTAAGGGGTGACCGTGGCTGACAAGGGAAGTCAAGTCAAGTCAAGTCAAGTCATGTCACTTATATTTCTCTAGCACATTTAAAAAACAACTCTCATTGGCCAAAGTGCTTTACATTGGTGGAGGTACTAACGTTATACAACAGTGGTTCATAGATTAAGTACATACATAAATACATACATATAGCCCTCCCTCAGAGGATGTCAAGAAAGGCTTGAGAGTAAAGATGAGTTTTAAGTCTCGACTTAAAAGAGTCGATGGAGGGGGCAGTTCTGATGGGAAATGGGATGCTGTTCCACAGTCTAGGAGCTGCAACCGCAAAGGCGCGGACGCTCAGTAACCCCAAGTCGGCCGATCTGAGGGAGTGGGGGACTGTGGGGAAGGGGGGTGTGGGGGAGGGGGAACCTTCAAAACCTTCATAACTTTTGTACTATCTCACCGATCGGAAATTATTTGACTTGCAGCAGAGGAGAATGGTGAGTAAGGTAAGTAAAGTAAGTAAGTAAGTAAATTTTATTTAGATAGCACGTTTAAATCAACGCGTTGAAACCAAAGTGCTTTACATAGAAGAAATAATTAGGTTTCCGTACATCCATAGAAAAAAAAAAAAAAAAAAATGACACAACACATTATATAATTTAACATGAACGTCCTCCCACAGCAGAATCAGCATTTTCCACTGTGGGGAAAGGCACTAGAAAGTTCAGTCGGCGAAAAATCGTAGCGCTATGGGGGATCGTTTTTGCGCAAATTTAATTACAACGCAGACAGGAAGTGGTCAAGATGAGAGTTTAAGTAATAGTATAGATAGATAATCCAGAAAATAATTGACCTCCTGTCAGTGATAGGGAAGCTATTGAAGAGGATTCTCGGGGACAGATTTCACTTGCATTTAGAAAAGAATGGGTTAAAAAGGGACAGTCAGCATGGCTTTGTACGGGTAGACAAACCTGACCTAAATCTTACAAACCTGATTGCGTTAAGGATGTGATGTCAAGATCGTCATTGCGGACAAAATGCAGGTAGCCATGATTGCTTAGTCTTTGTCTTAGTTCCCTGGATGGTGGTGAGGGAGGTGTAGGGACAAGTGTTCCACGTCCAATGGCTACAGGGTAAAGTGCCGAGGGGGACAGGGATGAGAAGGGGCTGAGGGAGGGCGGGAACGGGGGGAGTCATGGAACGGGTGGTCCCTATGAAAAGCAGAAAGGGGTAGCCAGCGGAAGATGTGATTGGTCATGGGATTCTGCGGCAGATGGTGGTAATGACAACGTATAATGTGCTGAATGCCTAGGCTGGTAGCATGATGGGTGTCCATGGGTGGACGGCTGGGGATTGGTGAGGGCAGAAGTCTGGCACATTGAGGAATGTAAGAGAGAGCTACATTATCCACAGTAGAATAGAAGGTATTTCCCCTGAAAAAGGGAAGACATTTCAGATGCCCTGGGACTGAAAGCCTCATTTTGAGCATAAAACGAATCCTGTGCCTCCACAGATGCTGCCTGACCCGTTGAGTTCCTTCAACAATTTGTTTTTTTGCCTCAGATTTGGGCGTCTGTGATTTCTTGTGTCTCTTATATTCTATGTTCAGGCTAATGAAGGCAAATATTGTATATTTGTAAATGCATTTCGTTGTCTTGTACTGTACCAGCACAGTGGAATCTGATATGTCTTCTTGACCAGCACAGTGGGTTGGGTCCCTGGGTCAGGAATCAACAAACATGCTTATTTGGCAAGATTCTACTCTTACATAATGTTGAGGGACACCACGTTCTACTTGGATCTTTCTAATTGGTTCAGATTTATGATTTTTCCACGACTTAAATATGTATCGTCGGTGAGAATCTCCATGGAAGTAGCAGTCCTGGCTGGAGAGCAATGTCATTTTGACTTTCAGTTCCCTTGTCACACAATCTTTCCACGCCTTAAAGCTGCAAAATGTCACAATCTAGGTGCACAGAAAGGTCATCTAGACACACTGTGTTCACCTTGAAAACTTTGTTTGTGCATATCATTAACATAAAACATTTCAGAACAGGAGTAGACAGACTGGTCTTTTGAGCCTGCTCCGTCATTAGTTGACCTTTACAGGGCGGCACAGCGGTAGAGCTGCTTCCTCACAGCACCAGAGAGCAGGAGTCGATCCTGCTGTGAGCATGAGGGTCACACTGTTCTCGCTGTGACCATGAGGGTTTTCTCTGGGTCCTCCACTTTCCTCCCATACCCCAAAGACATGCAGGTTTGCAGGGCTCGAAATTAGCGGTTGCCCGGGTGCCACTGACCACCCAAAGTGCCGCCGGGCAACCTAAACGCCGAGTCATTTTGCCCGGCTTGGCACACAGATACTGGTTTGTACCGAAGATAGACACAACAAACTGGAGTAACTCAGTGTGTCAGGCAGCATCTCTGGCGAAAAGGAACGTGACGTTTTGTGTCGGCGACGGCAGTAATGCGTGGGAAAGATACGGGGTGTGAGGTGACGGAGGGTCGGAGCGAATGACGGGCCCTGAACAGCAGCAGCAGCGGCGATGGCGGCGGCATCTCCTCCCGCCCCCTGCCTGCCCTGATAAGGGCCGCTGCATGCCACTACGCCAGTGGCGCTTTCAAAACAAACCCTATCGCACGCCGAGGCTGGGAGGAGGGAGGAAGGGGGAGACCCCCTTCCGCCATCTGAAGCATCTGCACCGCTCGGCCCTGCACCTTCCTGTTGGTTTGCGGAGGAAGGGAGGCGGTGGCAAGGAGATCCCAACTGCCTCCCCCTTTGGCGGCAACACTTGGCGATGGACAGACAGGGACGGAGATCCCGGGGGGGGGGGGGGGGGGGAGGCGGCAGGGGGGACACTTTTTGAGAGGTCCCCACCCGAGAGCCCCCCCCACGCCCGAGGGTGGCCAGAGCCGTCGAGAGTCAGACTGCGCTAAACCCAGCTCATCTCTGCCTGTCCCGCCATACTGCTGTACGGGAAATATGTCATCAGTCCAGGCGAGACAGGCAAAGTTGAGCTGCATTTAGCGCTGGATTGAGCTGAAATTACCGTTCACAGAGCCTCCGAAGCCTCGCGCGCATGTGTGAGTGTGCGCATGTGTGCCCATGTGTGAGTGTGCCCATGTGTGAGTGTGCGCATGTGTGAGTGTGCGCATGTGCGCATGTGCGCGCGGCCACCAAGATATTGTGTCCCTCCTGTCCCCCGGGTCCCTCCATATTTTGATAGCGATTTCCGTGCCTGGTCACGGCCAAGGCAGCGATGATGCCGGTGTTGCCGAGGAGCACTGACCTTCCTTCCCACCTCCTCTGCCCCTTCCTCTCTCTCTCTTGTACGCCCCCCTTATCCTGAGACCCCTCCTCTGCATCCCGCACTGATCTCCATTCCTGCGTCTATTCTGTCCTCACTGACATCCCGTGTGCTCCCCTCCTCATCTACACCCCCTCATGTATTCATCGTGCACTGATCTCCCTATCCACCTCGCATTGATTCTCCTGCCACTCCCCATCAATCCTACACTGGTCCCCCAATTCATCCTGCACTGACCCCCCTTCCCATCCATCCTGCACTGCTCCTCCCCTTCATCCTGCACTGCGCCCCCCATCCATCCTGCACAGATCTACCCCATTCAATCCCACTGTCATCCCCCGGGCTCTCCCCTCACAATTTTACCTACTCCCATCAACACGCATTAATTCCCCTGCCTCAATCCATCCATTCCGCACCGATTGCCTTCACAAGCCCCCCCCCCCCCCCCCCCCCCCCCCCCCCCGCCATCTGCCATCTATCCATCCTGCACCGGTTCACACACCCCACTCCCAGCCATATTGTGCTGGAAATGTCTTCAGAGCGAACATTGACTATGTTTGATAACAGAATACAATCAAATATGTTTTAATTCCCAATGTTATTATTTGTTTTAATCCATAAAGATGGTTTAATTAAATTGTGAACACGTGAAACATTAAAACCGCATTGTTCGATTGTCACTGCTACCGTTGACACGTTATTACAGAATTCATTTTAACGGCAAATAAATGCTGCATTTATGTCCATTGGCCATCTCTTGTTAGTTAGTGTAATGTTTAACCTGTCAGATGGGTATAGTCAGTTTTAACAGCTATTATCATAAAATGTCTTTAGAAAATTCCTTGCAACCTGTATATTTTGTTGTGGTTAAATCATGTGTGAAGCGAGAGTGTTTCTGTACCAATAGCAATAACGACCCATGCTATGGCCATGTCATGATCATTTTTGGTCCTTCACAGAAAACATGCTTGCATCAATCTGTAGTGTGCATGGTTAAGCATATATGTTATCATGGTCCAGGATTTATGGACACAAGTTGATCATACGCTGAATAATCCAACCACATTTTTGTTTGGAAGTGGAAAGAAATAATAGAAACTGCATTAATTGCAATGTGTAAAAAGAGTTGAAATACTGTATTATAATTTTGCTGCATTGTGGTATATACCATGTATTGATTGGTGAATATGTTTAGTTTGTGACTTTATTTGAAGCTGAAATAATATGTGAATGCTTCATTGGGCATAATTCCGACTGGTAACTACGCACTTTGTTCGAGCACATTATCGCACGCGTCATGCAAGCGTCTTAAATGACCACCTAAACTGTCATTTGGCAACCTAAAAAGCTGCCTAAGTTGCCCGGCTGGCAACAGGGAAAAAAAGTTAAGTGAGAGCCCTGGGTTTGTAGGTTGATCGGCTGATATAAAATTTGCCTCTAGAAACATAGAAAATAGCTGCAGGAGGAGGCCATTCGGTCCTTTGAGCAAGCACCGAAATTCATTGTGATCATGGCTGATCGTCCCCAATCAATAACCCGTGCCTGCCTTCTCCACATATCCCTTGAATCCACTAGTCCCTAGAGCTCTGACTAACTCTCTCTGAAATCCATCCAGTGATTTGGCCTCCACTGCCCTCTGTGGCAGGGAATTCCACAAATTCACAACTCTCTGGGCGAAAAGGTTTTTTCTCACCTCAGTCTTAATTGGCCTCCTCTTTAATCTAAGACTGTGGCCCCTGGTTCTGGACTCGCCCAACATTGGGAATATTTTTTCCTGCATATAGCTTGTCCAGTCCTTTTATAATTTTATATGTTTCTACAAGATGCCCCCTCATCCTTCTAAACTCCAGTGAATACAAGCCTAGTCTTTTCAATCTTTCCTCATATGACAGTCCCGCCATCCCAGGGATCAATCTCGTGAACCTATGCTGCACTGCCACAATCACAAGGATTTCCTTCCTCAAATTAGGAGACCAAAACTGTACACAATACTCCAGATGTGGTCTTACCAGAGCCCCATACAACTGCAGAAGAACCTCTTTACTCCTATACTGAAACCCTCTTGTTATGAAGGCCAACATTCCATTAGCTTTCTTCACTGCCTGCTGTACCTGCATGCCAACTTTCAGTGACCAGTGTACAAGGACACCCAGGTCTCGTTGCACCTCCCCCTTACCTAACCTAACTCCATTGAGATAAGAAGGGTTTTGGCCCGAAACGTTTCCTATTTCCTTTGCTGCATAGATGCTGCTGCACCCGCTGA
Source organism: Leucoraja erinaceus (assembly GCF_028641065.1). NCBI lineage: Eukaryota > Metazoa > Chordata > Chondrichthyes > Rajiformes > Rajidae > Leucoraja > Leucoraja erinaceus. The sequence goes on from NC_073377.1 coordinate 84,150,745, forward strand.
GTTTCTCCAGCACTTTTGTCTACCCATTGAGATAATAATCTGCCCCCTTGTTTTTGCCACCAAAGTGGATAACCTCACTAACTATATTATACAGCATCTGCCACGCATCTGCCCACTCACTCAACCTATCCAGGTCACCCTGCAACTTTCGAACATCCTCTTCACAGTTCACAGTGCCACCCAGCTTTGTGTCATCCGCAAACTTGCTAGTGTTGCTCCTAATTCCCTCTTCTAAATCATTAATATATATGGTAAACAGTTGCGGCCCTCCACTCGCCACTGCCTGCCATTCTGAAAAGGACCCGTTCACTCCTACTCTTTGCTTCCTGTTTGTCAACCAATTTTCTATCCACGTCAACATCCTACCCCCAATACCATGTGTTCTAATTTTAGTCACCAGTCTCCTGTGCGGCACCTTATCAAAGGCTTTCTGAAAGTCTAGATACACTACATCCACTAGTTCCCCTTCATCCATTTTAAATGTCACATCCTCAAAAAATTCCAGAAGATTAGTTAAGCATGATTTTCCTTTCATAAATCCATGCTGACTTGGACTAATCCTTTTACTGCTATCCAAATGCCCCATTATTACCTCTTTAATAATTGACTCAAGCATCTTTCCCACCACCGAAGTCAGGCGAACTGGTCTGTAATTCCCCGTTTTCTCTCTCGCTCCTTTCTTGAAAAGTGGGATAACATTAGCTATCCTCAAATCCACAGGAACTGATCCTGAATCTATTGAACATTGGAAAATGATCACCAATGCGTCCACTATTTCTAGAGCCACCCACCTAAGGACCCTGGGATGCAGTCCATCAGGCCCAGGGGATTTATCATCCTTCAGTCCCATTAGCCTACCCAATACTATTTCTCGCCTAATGAAAATTTCTTTCAGTTCCTCGACCCCCTTAGATCCTCTGTCCTCCAGTACTTCTGGGAGATTGTTTGTGTCTTCCTTAGTGAAGACAGATCCGAAGTACCTGTTCAACTCTTCTGCCATTTCCTTGTTCCCCATAATAATTTCACCCGTGTCTGCCTTCAAGGGACCCACATTTGACTTTGCTATTCTTTTTCCCTTAACACATCTAAAGAAGCTTTTACTGTCCTTCTACATTCCTGGCCAGCTTCCCCTCCCAATCCTCTGGCTTCCGGCTACTCTTTGCTGTGTTATACATCTTTTCTTTTAGTTTTATTCTATCCCCTAACTTCTCTTGTCAGCCACGGTTGCCTCCTACTCCCCTTAGAATCTTTCTTCCTTTTTGGAATGAAATGATCCTGCATCTTCCGGATTATGCCCAGAAATTCCTGCCATTGCTGTTCCACCGTCATTCCTGCTAGTATCCCTTTCCAGTCTACCTTGGCCAGCTCCTCTCTCATGCCTTCATAATCCCCTTTGTTCAACTGCATCACTGCCACTTCCGATTTAACCTTCTCCTTCTCAAATTGCAGATTAAAACTAATCATATTTGGCAATGTTACAACATTTTGAGATTATAAAAATCAAGTCTGCAATTTATCCCATCAGATAAAGCATAAAAAGAAGTTTAATTTGACACCTAATTCACTTTCATATCTTCAGTATTAAAAAAGTTATGGCCATTTTCATACTGGGAGATTAGCATCTTGTTCCCTATTGCTTTTCCATTGACTTAACTCAAATGTTGTGATCGAGGACAGGCAAAAGCCCATAACTTTCTTAAAAATTAAGAGAACTGAATGAAATTTTCAGTTATTATAGATTGAAGCATTCTGAAACAAATATGAAACATCTTACTTGGATGACCTGAAATTAAAGCATATAATTAGTTAGTTACCTAATTGTAGCTAATTACAAAATTCAATTACTAGATCTAAACATCTATCCATTTCTTAAGAAAAGGTTAACATTTTTAAATAGCCTACGTGTCCAAATAACAGTCACACAAGAATTCATAATATAACATGATTTTTAAATCTCATAGTGATGAATTTATAGGCCAAATGGAAGGAATTTTGTGTTTAATTCCTGTAAATTAACGGCCATTTAAATAATCTTGCGATTGGGATTTTGTGGAACGCGATCGTTTGGAACGTTGCATTTGCGGTGAATTTAAACCCCATATCGGCAGGAAATATACTGCCGGTTCATATGGGGCCTAAGTCACATTTTCGCAATGTGAAATTTTGATTAAAGGCATTCTAAGAAGTACGTTTATATGGTAAAATAAACGGCTTTCCTTTACCCGTCCCGTACATGAAATCCGTCCCCGTTGTCGGCGTTGACGGCTTTAGAAGATTATTTTTAATTTACTCCTGCTATTAAAATATCCAGCGCAGTTAAAAGAAAACTTAATAAAACCGATGTCGAAGCGATTATTCTTCAGCAGCTAAACAGCCTGACAAAAATCGATTTGAACAGGCTGGAAAAAAACGGCATTTTAAACCCGCCCCCCTCTCAAAGGCACCAAAGTCGCGCACACGGCCAGTGTCAGAACTGCAGCGCCGCTGAAGGTAAGTTTTGTAACATACCTATCATATTATGATCACTACCTCCAAGTAGTGCCTTTACCTCTAGTTCTCTTATCAAATCTGGTTCATTGGACAACACTAAATCCAGAATTGCCTTTTCTCTGGTCGGCTCCATTACAAGCTGCTCTAAGAATCCATCTCGGAGGCATCTACAAACTCTCTTTCTTGGGGTCTGCTGCTAAAATCCCCCATCACCCACAATGATTACCTTTGCCCAGTTGCAACTTCGGAGGCACTCTACAACTCTCTTCTTGGGGCAATCCAAATTGCCAACCTCGGAACTACTATTTTCCCAGGCTCTGCCATAATCCCCCATATACCATATAATTATATATAATTCGTGTAATTATGCTACTTTGCAATATATATATTATATCCAATCATCCGCAATTATGCTGTTAATATTATAAATATATAATACATATATAATAATATATAATATAAACAATAGTAAATAATTAATATATATATAAATCTATCTATATACATCTATTGAAAATCTGTATGTAAATGTGTTTACTAATAAATAATTTATCCCTACTATATAATTTACATAATCCTTAAATATATAAAAATAATATATTACATTAAACAAAAAAATTCAAATAAAAAAATTTATACAAATACATTCCCCAAATTAATATATATATTATATATTATTAAAAATATAATAATATTTAACTTAAATATTATATTTTATATGAAAAAATTATATATATAAATTATATATATAAAAAAAATAACATTAATCAAAATATATATAATAATATATATAAATTAAACAAAAATAAATTTAATAATATAAATAATAAATATAAATCAATATAAAAATACCAGTGAATACTATTCTAATAAAAATTATTATAAAAAATATATAAATTATAAAATTATATACTATATAAAAATGTAAAATTAAAATAGAAGGATAAATTGTAATTAGAAATAATCTCTGTTCATAAATATATAAAACATAAATAATATAATATATAAATACAATAAATATCTATTTTATATAATCCATAAATAATAAATAAAAAAAAAAAATAAAATAATATAAAAAATTAAAATAATAAATAAAAAATTAAACAATATATTTATTAAATAATAAAAAAAATATATTAAATAAATCTAATATAAAAATATTTATAAATAAAAAATAATAAATTCCTCGTATAAAAAAATATATTAACAAAATGTCCAAATAAAATAGAAGGAATAAAAATAAAAATATAAACAACAAACAATATTAATATTAATATATAATAAATAAAATAAATAATATAAAAACGACTATAATATTTAAAAATTTATAAAAATAAAATTAACCTTTCCAAATCATTTCACTTAACATAAATTAAACAAAAATTTTATTATTAAATATATATATATATATTATATAATATTATAATGCATAATATATTAAGGAAAATAATATTAAATTTATGGGAATATAAAAAATTATAACAAAAAAATTCAACAATTATATAAAATAATAAAAAAAAATAATAAAATTTACATAAAAAAATATATAATAAAAATTTATATTATATTAAAATAAATATAATTAACATAATTTTTAATAAAATATAATTAAAATAATAAAAAATGTATGAATTACTACACCCTAATTATAATATAATTATATAGGTAAATAAATTCTCATATAAAAAAATAACTCTATATAAAAAAAAAAAAAAATATTTTATATTATAAAATATATTAAAAAATAAATAAATATATTAATATATTATATATATATATAATAATTTCGAATCGTTTATATATCTCTATGTATATGCCTGGCTGAAATACTCAGCATTGCTGTCTCTATATTTCCAAACGTTCTTTTTGAAAAAAATTTAACATAACTTTTTTCTTGTATTGTCTTAAACCAGCATTATGTTCCTAAATATTTACACAGTAAGTTTCCCCTATAATCTCTATTTTACATCACCAATTTCTAATTTATTATATTCTGTAATCTTTAATATCGAAATATTTAACAGTTAAATTATACATTTACCGTGAAATTCTGGACGTGCTAAAATAGTTTTGTTAAAATATTTCGAATTCCTTTTCTAAATTTTACAAAACAAGTTTCTAATGATTTTAAAAATAATTTCTAATTTTATTATCGATTTAACCATATTTATAACATAAGCTGTGACAATATGTGGAGATAATTATTTTCACAGCAAGTAATCTTCCTCTGAAAATTATTGCCTAAATTTGGAATAATTCTCAATTATGTTTAAAACGAAAATGGGAAAAATACTTGAAAGGAAGATTTGCACAGGACTTTGATGAAAAAGAGTATAGCTAAGTGGAGTATGATTTGATTGTATAAAAGTGATTATAAATCTTGTTTCCATTTAATGTACAGGTCATTTCGCACCAGTCCTTGAAATTGTGCCTAAGAGTGCATCACTACTAAAAAAAGCATGTGGCATTTTAACTCACCAGCAAGATTCACATTGCACTGGATTGTCCACTGTAGGGCTGCTCTAAGCGAGTTAACAACGACTCTTCCAAGACTGTATGTACAGATGAAGATTTTTTTTAAGCTGAAGAAGCAATACTTGCTTTCTCCAAGTAAATGATTGTCTCTGCTTGTATTACCATTTCTTGTTACTCTCTGTGAAAATTAGACAAGAATTAATCTAACTTGCACATATTTTTGAAATATTATGGATAGTAAATCGTCAAACTGTATTTCAACTCAAGAATGTGATTATCATTTTGCACATAGTCCGATGACAAAATGGTATTGCTTATTATGTAATACATTCTCAGGTCTGTCTGGTTAATTATTAAATAAAAATAACTACATCGAGGGGAATTGAATTTGATTAATTTTATTAGCGGAAAACAAATATCGATTATCAGAATTCGCATAATTTAGTAATTTGCATTAAGTGACAGATTAATATAAATACAAATTGCAAATGTCCTTTAAATACATATATATTTTTTATAAAAAAATAACACCCACAGCTCCCACCCTTATTGTGTGACCCGTGGCGTGGCCGTACGAGAACGAGGTACGTCTTTGGTCTGCGACCCGCCATTTTGTGAAGTGTAAAGGAAGCCGGGCCTGTTGCTGGTAACGGCAGCGACAGGGTTCAGGGGGGAGGGGGTTATCATCCAGGGCACGAAAGCGGCCGCTGAAGGAGAACAGGGGCAGGCAAGGGGGCGGTGAAAGACACAGAGCCGAGCTGGTTAAACCAGGGAGGCGCTGCCGGAGCACGCGGGTGACAACCCGGAACAGAGGAGGTGGAACGCGGAGACAGGAGTGGAACGCGCCCGGACCGTTCTAGAACGCCGAGACATGTCGAAGCGGCACCGCGTGGACCTGGGGGACGATTACTCGACCAACAAGAAGCGCGTCACCTCGGACGGGTAGGTTAGGTTAGGTTAGATTAGGTTAGTGCGCGGAGCACGGCTGCTACAAGCTGCTACAAGTTGCAGGCAGGCCGGCTGTAAAACCGGCTCGGACACCGGTCGCGGCCTTCTCCGACAAAAGTTTTTTTTTTAATTGAGATGGGGGGGAGGGTGCAGAATGATGTGGGTCGCTGTCTCTGAGCTGGGCAGAGCGCGGACTGACTGAGCAAACGGAGCGGAAGGGGTGTCTGCGGCGGTTCCGTTGCTGCCTCTTGCGGAGAGAGTGAGTGCTCGTTGCCAGCAGCGGTCGAGACTACGAGGCGTAAGGCCAGGCCTGCCTGGCGATTCTCCATCGCCGGACCGTGTAACCTGTTGCCCCCGCGGCCTGTGGATTCTCTGCCATGTCTCGGTTCAGGTAACTTTGGGTTTTTTCTTTGCTGTCCGATCTGTTTCTAACCGGCGCCCTGGTGACTCGACGCCTTTTTGCTCGGATGGATCATGGAAGCAGCCTCACGGATTTTGTGCTGCCCCGCTCTGGTTTATTCACATGGCCGGGCCACGTTTCCAAGGCCGCACCGGGGCTTTTCATGTTCCTCCACAACCTTGGAGTGAAGCAGAAACGCAGCAGTAAAGTTATCGCATCCCTCGATATGGCGACGGTTCGGAGCTTTCGATACGTTACTAATTATTTATCTTTCAAGTTTTATTTTTCGTGTAGGTGCCGCTTGAACGTCTCTGGAAGAGGCGCAGAATGGCTGTCAAATCCTGTTCGCTTTTCAAAGAATAAGGTTTGGGGACAGTGGGCTGATAATACGAAACGCGTATATATTTTTTTTTAAGGTTTTTCAATTATAGGAAGATGTATTCCCTCCTCAAACCCCGTGCTGGGATTTCTGGGTAGGCCTTGATGATCTTTATTAAAATGGTGCCCATCACTTATGTCTCATTGTAGGGACATAAGAGATGTGGGCAGGAATGGGCCGTCCGGCCCCACTAGCGTGATCCTCCATTCAATGAGATTACGGTTAGTTCCTGGTTTCTATGGCTGGGTTGGAGACTGGTTGTTTCTGAGAAGATTGACTCTTCCTGTTATAATATATAGATGTATTTTGGCGGGGTATTTTTGCGCAAATGTTGCCATTCATTCATTCATTTATTCATTGCTGACCCAATTATGACATCAGAGCAACTATAGTAAGTACTCTGTAGTTTTGTTTCTTCAGGAGAGCACACAAATCATGCACTAGAAATATTGAATAGTGGGGAACTAATGTCTACATAAGAATAGGAAATAGTGGAAATAAAGAATAGAAATCTGCTGGATAAATTACTTGCATTCAGAGCATAATTTCTCATGGTTTGATGATCAGCATCACAAAGTACGAAAAGATTTAACTATGCATTAGTTGTATTTTTTAAAATCAAATCCTAGAGATGTTGGAATAGTTGTTGCCGCTCAGCGGATGGCAAATATTCGGTAATCATGCTTTTTTTTTTAAACAGAGAAAGGGGGAAAAAGTATGATCTGAAAATCAGTTAGTCAAACATTAGTAATGGAAACATGTTGGAATCTGGTACGAAGTATATGAAATGAGGCATGTATGTGGACGAGGAAACAAAATGTTATATTTTTTGGTTTGGTATAGGGTTTGCAGTGTAGGTTCACAAGGTTAATTCCCGGGATGGTGGGACTGTCATGCTGAGAGAATGGAGGGGCTGGGCTTGTATACTCTGGAATTTAGAAGGATGAGAGGGAATCTTATTGAAACATAGAAGATTATTAAGGGATTGGACATGCTAGAGGTAGGAAACGTGTTCCCGGCGTTGGGGGAGTCCAGAACCAGGGGCCACAGTTTAAGAATAAGGAGTAAGCCATTTAGAACGTAGATGAGGAAACTCTTTTTCACACAGTTGTGAGTCTGGAATTCTCTCCCTCATGGCGGTGGAGGCCGGTTCTCTGGATACTTTCAAGAGAGAGCTAGCTAGGACTCTTGAAGATATTGGAGTCGGGGGATATGGGGAGATGGCAGGGTACTGATTGTTGATGATCAGCCATGATCACATTGAATGGCGGTGCTGACTTGAAGGGCCGAATGGCCTACTCCTGCACCTATTGTCTTATTGACGATATGAAAGGATTTGTCAAGATGCAGTGGACATTGCTTGTCAATGTGCACGATTATAACAGGTACAGGATGCGGATTCAAAACAGCTGCATTATCTCTAGGAATAGTTAGCAGGGCTCGAAATTAACGGTTGCCCGGTTAGCAATGGCCAACTGAAGTCCCGCCAGGCAACCTAAAAGCCATGTCATTTTGCCCGGCTTGGACCCCCTCTCTATCTTTCTCTCTATCACTCTCCGTCTACGCCCGCCATCTGTGTCTGGGCCGCCGAGTCTCTGCTCTCCGGCCGCTCCTCATCCGCCGGCTCGGCCGGTAATCTTGCACATGCGCACTGCTACGGCCAGCACATCATCGGCTGCCCTGCACATGTGCACTGCCATGGGTCGGTGCCGGGCACTTTGCATTGCATTCCCTTTGCATTGTTGGGAGATCTGGCCGCCATTGCTATCCAGTTACAGCCTCGCCACGACCATTGAAACCCAACGCAGAATCACTCCCTGGAGCTGGAATAACTCCCTGGGGAAACTCTTGCTTCTTGGTTTCCTGGTCCTCCAAAAATATTCCAAATGGAATTTAAACTGGAGGTGGTGGAGGGTGGACTTAAGCAAAAAATGGCTCTTTGGGTAAAAATAGCTACCTTAAATTTCCCACCACTGGCTTCCAATCCAGGGCATCAGAGATGTCCTTATTCTGTAGGGAACAGGGGTTAAAGGGACCGGGGGGTATGGAGAGAGGGCAGGTACAGGACACTGAGTTGGATGATCAGCCATGATCATATTGAATGGCGGTGCAGGCTCGAAGGGCCGAATGGCCTACTTCTGCACCTATTTTCTATGTTTCCCCTCTTCCACTGTAGATGAGGCTCTCACCAGGGTTTCTTCTATACCCCATAACTCTGCTCTCACTTCCCATCCCCCCCCACTCATAAAAGGGCAGAGTCCCCCTTGTCCTCACTGACTCCCTGGTCAATTTGTCCCTTCCCACCCAAACCACTCCCTCTTCTGGCACTTTCCCTTGCAACTGCAGGAAATCCTATACTTGCCGCTTTACATCTCCCCTTGACTCCATCCGAGGACCCAAGCAGTCTTTCCAGGTGCGGCAGAGGTTCACCTGCACCTCATCTATTGCATCCGCTGATCTAGGTGTCAGCTGCTCTACATCGGTGAAACCAAGCATAGCTTCGCCCAGCACCTCTGTTCGGTTCGCAATAACCAACCTGATCGCCCGGTGGCTCAGCACTTCAACTCCCCCTCCCTATCCGAATCCGACCTTTCTGTCCTGGGCCTCCTCCATGGCCAGAGTGAGGCCCACCGTAAATTGGAGGAGCAGCATCTCATATTTAGCTTGGGTAGTTTACACTCCAGCGGTATGAACAATGACTTCTTCAATTTCAGGTAGTCCCTACTTTCTCCTTTTTCCCCCATACCAACTCTCCCACTGTCTCCGCTTCTTCCCGACCATCCCCACTTCAGTCTGAAAAAGGGTCTCGACCCGAAACGTCGCCTATTTCCTTCGCTCCATAGATGCTGCCTCACCCGCTGAGTTTCTCCAGCATTGTTGTCTACCTTAAATTTAATTGCATCTGGTTGGGTAACTATGGTAGGGTGAAATCTGTGGAATCTGCCTCAGAGGGTGGTGGAGGCCGGTTCTCTGGATAATTTCAAGAGAGAGCTAGATAAGGCTCTTAAAGATAGCGGAGTCAGGGAATAATGGGGGAAGGCAGGAATGGGGTACTGATTGGGGATGATCAGTCATGATCACATTGAATGGCGGTGCTGGCTCGAAGGGCCGAATGGCCTACTCCTGCATCTATTGTCTATTGTCTAAGACTATTCCATATTTTAATTGTGCGGGGGAACTCCATGGAGCAGCCAGCTTCTCTGGATAGAAGAAATTGGGTGATGTTTCGGGGAGAGACCCTTCTTAAGACTCCCTCTGGTTTTAGTGTTTTTAATTTAATTTAAAGATACAGCACGGGAACAGGTCTTTCGGCCCACCGAGTCCACGCCGACCACTGATTACCTGTACATTAGTTCTATCCCACACGTTAGCGACGTAAGTCAAGAGTGTTTTATTCTCTCACGTCCCAGTTAGAACAATGATATCCTTACTTGCCGCAGCACAACAGAATATGTAAACATAGTACTCTGTAAACAATGTTATAAATGAGAAAACAAAGCAGTGTATATTTATATATATGTGTGTGTGTGCACAAAAAGCTGGAGTAACTCAACATGTCAGACAATCTGGACAAAAGGAGATTATTATTTTGGGTTGGGTCTGAAAACGTTTCCTACACACCTTTGGAATGTGGAAGGAAACGAGCACCCGGCGAAAACCCATGCGATCAATGGGAAAAGGAGCAAAAGGGGGAGGAAAGGAGAGGCGGAGACAGGCTGTGGGAGAGCTGGGAATCGGAGGGGAAGGAGAGAGAAAGCAAGGACTACTGGATATTGGAGAAGCCAATGTTCATACCGTTGGGGTGTAATCTACGCAAGCGAAATATGAGGTGCTGTTCCTCTAATTTGCGGTAGGCCTCACTCTGGCCATGGAGGAGGACCAGGACAGAAAGGTCGGATTCGGAATGGGAGGGGGAGTTGAAGTGCTGAGCCACCAGGAGATCAGGTTGCATATTGCGAACTGAGTGGAGGTGTTTTGCGAAGTGATCGCCAAGCTTGCGCTTGGTCTCACCGAGGCTGATCATACGGTGAATAATCCAACCACATTTTTGTTTGGAAGTGGAAAGAATTAATTGAAATTGCATTCAGTGCAACGTGTAAAAAGAGTTGAGATACTGTATTGTAATTTTGCTGCATATCATTGTGTTATATATCATGTCTTGATTGGTGAATATGTTTAGTTTGTGACTTCATTTGAAGCTGAAATAATATGTGAATGCTTCATTGAGCATAATTCCGACTGGTAACTACGTCGTCCAACACATTATCGCACGTACCAAGCAAGCCTTCTTAAATTACCACCTAAACTATCATTTGGCAACCTAAAAAGCTGCCTAGGTTGCCCAGCTGACAACAGGAAAAAAAGTTAAATGAGAGTCCTGGTTAGAAATCAGCTATATTAATTACTGTGCCCAACCTTGGAATTGTGTTGAGGCAGTAGATGATGCTACTCCAAAGTTGCTATTGGGTGTTAGGGATATTTTGTTTTTCTACACATTTTTAACTGAATGTTGGATGAGCTGACTATCAGGATGTGTGCGGTACAGTGGCAGTCATTAATGCTTGCGTGCACATAGTGAGAAATAAAGTGGAGGGTTATGATGAATTCTTGCAGAGCTGCACAGAAAATGGTACTGGTACGAAAAAAGCCTCTGCAGAAGGTTTTCTTCCAATAACTGGAAAGAGAACAGTTCTGATCTAGCATGTTGACTTAGAAGTGTCAACAGCTGTATCAAAGATGGCTGGCACATCCAAAGACATGTTCATTCATCCCATTTGCAGCAAAATAAGCTACGACAAGTAGCTAAGGTGGCTAGGAAGGCTTCTCGGTTTATTGGGTGAAGTACAAAAGCAGGGAGGTTATGCTAAAACTTGAGCTTATTATTGCACAGAAAATGGCCATTCTGTTCATTGGGTCATTGCTGCCTCCCAGTACAGCAACCCCTTCAGACGCATTCTCCCTCTCATCCCCATTATCTCCTTTTTGACCCTTTTGCTGCTTACCAAGGAGTAATTTATAACGGATACTTGACCTACCAACATGTCTTAGGCATGTATAGTGCCCAGCGGAAATCCATGTGGTTCCAGGGAGGAGGTACAAATGCTAGGGACCTGATGTGACAGCACCACTGTGCTCACAACAGTTAGGCTGCAGCTGGAGGACTATAATTCTGGTGACAAAAAGCTAGGAAGGATATGATCGTACTGGCGAACATGTAGCAGGAATTTATGGATGTTGCCAGGGCTGGAGAATTGACAATTGAGGACGGATAGACTGAATTTAGTTCAGGTTATGGTCACGTGTACTGAGGTACAATGAAAAGCTTATGTTGCTTGCTAACCAGTCAGTGGAAAGACTATACATTATTACAATCAAGCCATTTACTGTGTATAGTTACATGATAAGGGAATAACGTTTAGTGTAAGGTAAAGCCAGTAAATTCCGAGGTTCTCCAATGAGGTAGATGGTCGTTCAGCGCTGCTCTCTAGTTGTGGTAGGATGATTCAGTTGCCTGATAACACCTGGGAAGAAACTGTCCTGAATCTGGAGGTGTGCGTTTTCACACTTCTATACCGTTTGCCAGATGGGAGAGGGGAGAAGAGGAAGTGGCCAGGGTGTGACTCATCTTTGATTATGCTGCTGGCCTTGCCGAGGCAGTGAATTGTGTTTTTCGTTTTTGAACAAAGTAGTCTTGAAGGGAGATTTAATTGAGAAGCGCAAAGTCACAGGAGGCCTTGATAGGATGTACTTAACCTATAACCCGTTTCAGAGATCATAACCTATCAACAGCTGACAAATGGGATTAATATAAAGTAATTTTATGGTTGGTATGGGCCTCCTATGCTACAACCTTCTATGAAATATAGTGTGACTTTGGTAAGGATCCTTTCCCTATCAAGGCAGCAGTAGATACTTTACCTGAAATGTTTCGGCATGGAAGATCTGCAGATTTGTAGAGGATGAAACAGACAGTGGGGCTGTAATTCACAACCAGAGGTTTGGGAGAAGGATGGATGACAGAATGGTGATAGTGGAACAAAGGAGCTCAGCTATAGTAGTGCAAAACGCACAGTGCTGGAGGAACTCAGTAGGTCAGGCAGCATCTGAGAGGGAATGGGACAGGTGCTATTTCAGTGTTCACCTATCACGTGCCAGTGTTTGTCCATCCTCCAAGAAGAGTCCTGACACACAATGTCATCCCATCCCCACCACAGTTGCTGCCTGACCCAGTGAGTTCCTCCAGCACTCTGTGTTTTGCTCCAGATTTAAGTATCTGCAATTCATTGTGTCTCGTCTATAAAAATGCTAGTAAGTGAAATATGGGAACAGAAGATGAGGGCAGCTAAATGTGCCCTGACACCAGTCTGAAGACGGGCCCCTACATGAAATGCCACCCATTCCTTCTCTCCAGAGATGCTGCCTGACCTGCTGAGTTACTCCAGCATTTTGTGTCGTCATCGATTTAAACAAGCATCTGCAGTTCTTTCCTACACAGGGCAGCTAATTTATATGGCCAGACAAGATCAGCTTGCGGAGGACTGGGGTGTAGGCGAGGGGCTAGAAAAATACACAAGGTCAGAGATGGTGCATAGGCATCGTGTCAGAAGTTTGATCTGAATGTAGATAGAGGGAAGTGATGGAGGTAGCTAAATAGAAGGCCTGAATCATTACGGACTAAGATGTCCTTGCACTTGCTGAAACTGAGAGTGGGGGGGGGGGGGGGGGGGGGGGGGGGGGGTAGTATTTTCAATGGAAAATTGAGCTGGTAATTATTGTGTTCCAGGATGATCTTGAGCTAATGCCCAAGTGCCTTGAGAGAGCCCGAGTGCATTATGCAGTCCATTCAAATCTGGGGATGAGTGAATATTTGTGCTTTATAATTGTGTATCGAGATCAGTTTTGCTTGAGTTGTAAAAAAACAAAGGTTTCAGGTAGTCATTAAGCTGTTTAATTATCATTTTGAGAAGATGGTCGTGAAGGAGTTGGTAATTATTGATCGTCTTAGAAAGTAAATGTGCATTGGCTAGATAACCATATAGGAAATATCTGCAGATGCTGGTTTACACCGAAGATAGATACAAAATACTGGAGTAACTGAACAGGACAGGCAGCGTCTCTGGAGCGAAGGAATGGGTAACATTTTGGGAAGAGACCCTTCTTCAGACTGGGGAAGGGTCTCGACCCAGAATGTTACCCATTCCTTTTCTCCAGGGATGCTGCTGCCTGTCCTACTGATACTCCAGCATTTTGTGTTCACTTGCACGTCCTCCAACCTCATCTATGTAACTGTTGTTCAAGATGTGGACTCTTGTACATCGGCGAGACCAGGGTGATTGTTTCGCTGGTAGACAAAAGTACTGGAGAAACTCAGCGGGTGCAGCAGCATCTATGGAGCGAAGGAAATAGGCAACGTTTCGGGCCAAAACCCTTCTTCAGACTGATGTAGGGTTGGGTTGGAGGGGGGGGGGGTGGAAGGAGACGGCAAAGGCTACCGGAAATTGGTGAATTCAATGTTTATGCCACTAGGGTGCAGACTGCCCAAGTGGAATATGAGGTGTTACTCCTCCAATTTCCGGTGGTCCTCACTCTGGCCATGGAAGAGACCCAGGACAGAAAAGTCGGATTCGGAATGGCAGGGGGAGTCGAAGTGCTGAGCCACCGGGAGATCAGGTTTGGTTAATGCGGACCGAGCGGAGGTGTTCGGCGAAAGGATCGCCAAGCCTAAGCTTGGTCTCACCGATGTAGATCAGCTGACATCTAGAGCAGCGGATGCAATAGATGAGGTTGGAGGAGGTGCAGGTGAACCTCTGCCGCACCTGGAACGATTGCTTGGGTCCTTGAATGGAGTCGAGGGGGGAGGTAAAGCGACAAGTGTAGCATCTCTTGCGGTTGCAAGGGAAAGTGCCCGGGGAGGGGGTGTTATGGAGGGAGAGCGGTCTTTGCGGAAAGCAGGCATGGGGGGGGAGATGTGGCGAGTGGTAGGGTCACATTGGAGGCGGCGAAAATGACGGAGGATGATTTGGTGTATGTGAAGGCTGGTGGGGTGGAAGGTGAGGACTAGGGGGACTCTGTCCTTGTTACGAGTGGGGGGGATGGGGAGAGAGAGCAGTGTTGTAGGGTATGGAAGAGACCCTGGTGCGAGCCTCATCTATGGTGGAGGAGGGGAACCCCCGTTCCCTGAAGAATGAGGACATTCCCGATGCCCTGGTGTGGAACACCTCATCCTGGGAGCTGATGCGGCGTAGACGGAGGAATTGGGAGTAGGGGATGGAGTCCTTACAGGAAGCAGGATGGGAAGAAGAGTAGTCTAGATAGCCATGGGAGTCAGTGGGTTTACAGTGGATGTCGGTCAGAAGTCTATCACCTGCAATGGAGATAGTGAGGTCAAGAAAAGGTAGGGAAGTGTTGGAAATGGTCCAGGTGTATTTGAGTGCCGAATGGAAGTTAGTGATGAAACGGATGAAGTCAGTTAGTTGTGTGCGGGTGCAGGAGGTAGCACCAATGCAATAATCGATGTAGTGGTCGGGGATGGGGCCCTGGTTTGTCTCGAACAAGGATTGTTTGACGTACCTGACAAACAGGCAGGCATAGCTGGGGCCCATGCGCGTGCCCATAGCTACACCTTGTATTTGGAGGAAATGGAAGGAGTCAAAAGTGAAATTATTGAGGGTAAGGACCAGCTCCGTTAGGAGGAGGAGAGTATCAGTGGACGGTTGCTTCTCCGGTCGAGGAAGAATCGGAGGGCCTTGAGACCATCCTGGTAGGGGATGGAGGTGTAGAGTGACTGGATGTCCATGGTGAAGATGAGGGGATGGGGGCCTAGAGAATGGAATGCCCGGAGACGACGGAGAGTGTCTGAGGTGTCTTGAACATAGGTAGGGAGGGATTTAACCAGGGGGGGTAGGATGGAGTCGAGGTATGTGTAAATAGGTTTGGTAGGGCACGAACAGGCAGAGACAATGGGTCTACCAGGACAGTCAGGCTTGTGGATTTTTGGGGAGAAGGTAAAATGGGGCTGGGGAACGATGAGGTTGGATGCTCTGGGGGGCAGGGAGCCGGAGTGGATGAAGTCGTGATTCGCTTGTTTCGCTGAACACCTTCGCCTGAACCTACCTGATCTCCCGGTTGCTAAACACTTTAATTCTGCTTCCCGTTCCCTCACAGGTCTTTATGTCCAAGGTCTCTCCATTGTCAGAGTGAGGCTAAACGCAAATTGGAGGAACGGCATCTCAAATTTCACTTGGGCAGCTTACAGCCCATTTCTCTAACTTCCAGATTTCTCTAACTTCAAGTAACCCCGGCATTCCCTCTCTCCATCCCTCCCACACCCAAGTCGCACCAGGTTCTCATTTTCACCCACCAACAGCTAACATTGGCCTGTTTCCTTTATCATCGTTACTTTTTTGCATATCTTTCATTGTTCTTTATCTCGTTACATCATCTTGACCTGAAACGTCACCCATTCCTTCACATGCCACTGTGTGAAAAAAGTTGTTCCTCTGGCCCTGTTGAAATCTTCCCCCCTCTCACCTTAACCATTGCCTCTAGTTTTAGACTCCCTCACCCGAGAGTAAAGACTGTGGGTCTTATCTATACCCCTCATCATTTTATGTACCTGTAAGATCTCTCCTCTTATATCTAGGCTGTCTAGCTTTTCCTTGTCAAGCCCACTGGTCCAGGTTAATATCCATGTAAATCTTTTCTACACCTTTTTCAGTTTTATGAACTTCCTATAGCAGGATGACCAGAATTGCATACAGTCCTCCAAATATGGCTTTACCAATGACATGATGTCTAAACCCCTATACTCGATACCCTGACTGAAGAAGGCAAACGTGCTAAATGCCTTCTTCGCCACCCTGCCCTCCTGTGTTACCACTTTTATATGACAATACATGCACTCCAGATTTATATTGTATAGCACTCCTCAGGATCCCTTCATTTACTATGTAAGCCTTGCTCTGGTTTGCCTTGCCAAACTGCGATATCTTGTATTTATCTGAATTTATCTCCATTTGTCATTTGTTGGCCCAGTGGATCATAATCCGTTTGTAATTTTGATAACCACCTTGACTGTTGACTGCACCACCAATTTTGGTGTAATCTGAAAATTTACTGACCATGCCACCTACATTTTCATCCAAATCATTTATATAAATAATGAACAACATTGAACCCAGCTACCTGGGGCATTCCATCAGTTGTACATTTCCAATCTGAAAAACAATCCTCTACCACCACACTATTCTACTTTTGGGTCAATTTTGTATCATATTATCTTGCTTGCCTTGGATCACAGGTGATCTAACCTTCCAGACTAGCTTACCATGTGGTATTTCCTCAGTGTGTTAGCAAGTTATTGTTGATATTAGCAGAATGCTGGAAGGTTGTAATTCAGGGTTTGTTTTGTACTGCACAGATATTTAAAATTCCTCGCTGCTCATCTCGTAGAACAGTACAGGAGTTTGAGCGTTGCCAACCAATATTGCAAACATTTTGTCAAGATCCAGTGTTTGTGACAACAAAATTATGAAATTGTTGCTGCAGATTTACAGGCCCATTAACGCAATATCACAACAATAAATGTACAATGATCAATAATACAATAAGTTAATCGGTAATACTGCATAAACAGACATAAGTATAAAGCTGAAATACATAGTGCAACCAAAACAAATTTCATAGTAGATCATAGTTGCCAGGGTGGGGTTGCAGTTAGTATTGTATAATGTTTAAGAACCTGACGGTTGCTGGGAAGAAGTGTTCTTCAACCTGGAGGTCACGGTTCTCAAACTTCTGTCCCTGCTTCCTGATGTTAGTAGTGAACACGGAGCGTGGCCAGGATGATGTGGGTCATTGATGATATTGGCTGCTTGAGACTGCACCTCTTGTAGGTCCCTTTGAAGGTGTGGTGATCAGTGTGTATTTTGGAATGGGCAATGTCTTACCACTTTCAGTAACCATCTGGGCGTTCAAGTAACTAAACCAGGCTGTGGTCCACTCAGTCAGTATGCCCTCAATGCAATTATTGGTGAAGGGTACCAAAATTCCGCAATCGCAACTCAATCTTCTCAGCAAAGAGAGACGCTGATGAGTTTTTGAAGTGATTACATCAATGTGCTGGGCCTAGAGCAGATCTTCATACTTATGCACACCCAGGAATTTGAGGCTATTGACACTCCACTGCTGTCACGTCAAAAGAGGACAGGTTCATGAGTCTTCGACTTTCCCTTACTGAAGTCAACAATCGCCGACTTGATCTTGCTAACGTTGAGAGTAGGAATATTGTTCTGGTGTCGTTCAAACAGATTATCAACCTCCTTACTGTAATCTGACTCATTGTTACCTATTATTCGCCCAACAACAATGGTATCATCGGTGGATTTAAGGAACGCGTTGGAGTTATATCTGGCTACAGGGTCATGGATTTAAAATAGAGCAGGGAATAAGCACACAGCCTTGAGGTGCTAATTCGTAGTGTTCCGTGGATGAGGAAATCGAGCATTGAATTGTATAGGGATGAGGAGATATCCAGTTTTGAATTTGAAGGGATGATGGTGTTAAACATCGAGCTGTACTTGATGAACAATAACCTGATATGCTCGTTCTTATTGTCCGTAGCCCCCAATGCAGTGTGGAGAGCCAGCGAGATTGCGTCCCCTGTTGTGGCGATAGGCAAATCCTCGTGCTTCTAGGTCCTTTCTAAGGCAGGCATTAATGTACATCGTAACCAGCCTCCCAAACAAATCAAGAACTTGTCTTTGCATCAGTTTGCCTCTTCACCTATTAATCGATTGATATTGTAGATCTCTGTGATGAGATGAGTGCCATTTTTAATTTAGTTTCACAAGAAGAGGTTGTGATAAGATTTTAGAGTTAATTATAAAGGAAGTGGTTATGCAGTACTTGGAAGTTCACGATAAAATAGTCCGACGTCAGCATGGTTTTGTGAAGGGAATCAGCTGAAGTTCTTTGAGGAAGTTAATAGCGAGACAGATGGGAAGCTGTTGAATTTGCCTACCTCGATTTTCAGAAGGCCCTAGATAAGCTGTCACACATCAAGCTGCTAGGGAAGATGAGAGCCCATGGTATTAAAGGGGAGGTATTAGCATGGATAGTGGATTGGATGGCAGATGGCAAAGTTGCAAGAAAAGGTGCTTTTTCAGGTTGGGTGCCAGTGACTAGTGGAGTTCTGCAAGGGTCAGTGCTGAGGCCGCATCTCTTCACGTTGTATATTAATGATTTGGATAAGGGGATTGAAGGCTTTGTTGCCAAGTTTGCAGATGATGCTAAGATAGCTGGAGGGGCAGGCAGTGTAGAGGACTGCAGAATGGACTTGGACAGATTAGGAGAGTGGGCAGAGAAGTGGCAGATGAAATTCAGGATAGCAAAGTGTGGAATCATGTATTTTGGTAATAAGAATAAAGGCGTAGTTTATTTTCTAAATGGAGAGAGAATCCGGAAATCGAAGATGCAAAGGGACTTGGGAGTGCTGGTGCAGGACTCCCAAAAAGTTAATTTACAAGTCGAATCGGAAGTAAGGAAGGCAAATTCAATGCAAACATTTATATCAAGGGGACTGGAATACAAAAACAGAGATGTAATGCTGAGGTTGACACAAAATGCTGGAGTAACTCAGCGGGACAGGCAGCATCTCTGGACAGAAGGAATGGGTGACATTTCGGATTGAGACCCTTCTTCAGACCTTTGATTTAAACCAGCATCTGCAGTTCTTTCCTACACTATGTAATGCTGAATCTCTATAAGGCGCTGGTCTGGCCGTATTTGGAGTACTGTGAGCAAATTTGGGCCCCATATCTGGGGACGGATGTGCTGGCTCTGGAGAGGGTCCAGAGAAGGTTTAAAAGAATGATTGGACAAGAATGATTGGGGATGAGTGGGTTAGCATATGATGAGCATTTGACAGCACTGGACCTATACTCGCTGGAGCTTAGAAGATTGAAGGGGGACCTCATTGAAACTTACAGAATAATGAAAGGCAAAGATGGATGGATGTTTCCACAGGTTGGAGAGTCTAGGACCAGAGGTCATAGCCTCAGAATTAAAGGCTGCTCTTTTAGAAAGGAGGAACTTTAGTCGGGGTAGTTAATCTGTGCAACTCATTGCCACAGAGGGCTGTGGAAGCGAAGTCAGTGGATATTTTTAAGGCAGAGATAGACTCCCCGACTGACATAATGGGTGAGTTTACTCACACTTGCGTAAAGAATTCACAATAGGAGTTCCCATTTCCTGAATGACCTTTGTTATCACAACGGGAAGGTGGCGAGGTCTTCCCATCCACTTCATCATAGTTATAAAAGTGTTGCCCGGGCTCATTGCTCTCCAGTTTCAGCCACTATCGGTGTGACACTGGGAAGGCAATCGAGAACGAGGGAGGCGGTGGAGAACAACTGCCGGCCGAGTCACTGACATCTTCCACAAGAAGCCCGTCTTCACCACCTGCCGCACTGTCCGGTTGTCACGGTTCACGTTCTAGCCCCTGCCGACAGCATTTTATCCAGGCCGCTGCGACTTGCAGGAAGCACTTGGTCATCTCCTCTCCCCCGCGGCTGCATCTCCCTGTCAGCCACCTCTTTGTCCGCTCTCCCTTCCACCACCTTCTCCTCCCTCGGAGTCGCCAATGCATTCCAAGGTGGAAGATGTCAGCGGCTGCTGGGAGGAGGTGGAGGGGGAGCGTCAGATTGGACAAAGCAACAGGAGAAGGTCGAGGTGGTGGAGGAGAACTGGGCAAAACAACAGCCGACAGGAAGAATTGGCAGCTGGTGAGGGGAGTGACCCGACGGTGGTGGCAGTCTGAAGAATGCACCGTCGGCCAGGGGCAACAAAGTGAGCCGCAACGACAGACATGTCAACCGGATGGTGCAGCAGCTGGTTCAGATGAAAAAGTAAAAGGATGCAAAGTACTGGAGTAATTCAGCAGGCTGATTCAGTCTGAAATAGTGTCCCTAACTGTAATGCCACCTATCCATGTTCTCAAGAGATGCTGCCTGACCTGCTGAGTTACTCCAGCACTTTGCGTATTAACCACATCTGCAGTACTTTGTTTACGCAGATTCCGATTTGCATAAAATCTGGCTCATGGCCGTGTCCCACGGTACGAGTTCATTCCAAGAACTCTCCCGAGTTTGCCTTGATTCAAAATCGGAGATTTACGGTAATGGTCGCTCGTCGGTACTCGGGGCTTTCGTGGACGTATTTCAACATGTTGAAAAGTCTTCCCGAGCTTACCTGGCGTTAGCGAGTCTTCCCGACTACCTGCCGTTAGTGTTACGAGCCGCTAAGAGACGGCCCGAGCTCCGACGTACCCCCTACGATCATTCTCCGTGCTTACCACGAGTTTGATTTTTTTTTTAAACTCTGGAGAGCTCTTGGAATGAACTTGTACCGTGGGACAGGGCCATTAGTAAGGATTTACGGAATGTAAGTTGGAGAGAAATAGAATAGTACCCAGGAATACGTCAAGTGGTTCAAGTCTCTGTCAATAGTATGCAACTGTCAAAGATAAACAGGAAGTGTGCAATAAACCAATCCACCCACTCCCATGCTTGTCAAACATTGACTCTTCACTCATACTGAGCAGTACAGGTGTTCTTGATTAGTACAAGTGTCAGAGGTTATGGGGAGAAGGCAGGGAAATGGGATTAGGAGGGAGAGATAGATCAGCCATGTTGAATGACGGAGTAGACCTGATGGGCTGAATGGCGAATTCCTGGGTACCTTTCCATTTCTTTCCCACTTACATTCCGTCAATCCTTACTAAATCTTTTTTTACGCTGCCTCACCCACCTCCTCCCTGTAGTAGCTGAAATCTTCCACCATGGAAAGTCTTGGTGACTCCGGGGGAGGTGGAGCTTGGAGCAGACAAAGAGGTGGCTGACAGGAAGATGCAGCAGCGTGTGAGAGGGATGGAACCCCAGTGACTGACTGAGCGCTTCCTGCAAGTCGCAGCGGCCTGAAGAAAATGCTGTCGCCAGGGGTTACAACGTGAGCCGCGACAATGGCTGCGTGAACTGGACACCGCCTCCCTCGTTCTCGGGTGCCTTCCCAGTGTCACACCGATAGTGGCTGAAACTGGAAGAGCAATGAGTCCGGGTAACTATGATAAAGATGGGAAGACCTCGCCACCTTCCCGTTGTGATAACAAAGGTCATTCACAAAATGGGAACTCCTATTGTGAATTCTTTACGTTAATGTGAGTTTACGTAACTTGCCTATTGCGTCAGTCAGGGAGTGCCTGCAGTTCAGATGACCCCGTGCTGGAGTCTCCCAGAAGCGAATGAAGTTTCACATTTTCTTTTCTCGGAGATGTGGAAAATAATGAAAGGCCCAGGTAGGCCCAGTGGAAAGGATGGTTTCAATAATGGGAGAGTCTAGGACCAGAGGACACACCCATCAAATAAAAGGACTTGCCTTTAGAATGGAGAGGAAGAGGAATTTCTTTAGCCAGAGGGTGGTAAAAAACTGATGGCTATGGAGGCCAAGTTATTGGGTATTTTTAAAGCAGAGATTGATGGGTTCTTCATTAGTTAGGGTGTCAAAGTTTACGGGGAGAAGGCAAGAGAATGGGGTTGAGGAGGAATAATAGATCAGCCATGATTGGATCGATTGGTCTAATTCTGCCCATATGTTATGGTTTTATTATGTGTTGGCGATGTCTCCGTGTGCAGCCCCAGGTCAGATGATATTGGGTGCATGTCCTGTTCCGATTGTTCAAATACACATCTCTGGTGATCTAATCTGTTCAGGAATGCTACACTGTTGGAGGTATTGTCTTTCAAATAGGATGTTAAACTGAGATCCTCTTTAATTTGCCAATTGGAATATAAGTTCCCATGATATAGTTTTGAAGAAGATCCAGGGTATTGGTTCCCATTCTACTTGCTCCTAGCTACCCTTGAAGCATAGGTAGACAAAAATGCTGGAGAAACTCGGCGTGTGAGGCAGCATCAGAAGAAGGGTCTCGACCCAAAACGTCACCTATTCCTTCGCTCCATCAATGCCGCCTCACCCGCTGAATTTCTCCAGCATTTTTGTCTACCTTCGATTTTTCCAGCATTTGCAGTTCTTAAACATTTTACCCTTAAAGCATGAACATTTTGATGATTTATTCATTTTCTTATTGCTATTGTAGAAGCTTGCTTTGTCTTCCTTTGTTTTCCTCACAACAATATGTTAAATTGCACTTCAAAGCTGCTTGCCTTTAATTGGATGGTATTGTCTTCGTAAAATGTTCTTTGAAACATAAAGCTGAATAGATTTTTCCCTGTTCAAATACTTGTTCTAATGCTCAGCATTGTCCCTTAATTATTGCTGCTTTTCATTCCTTTTATTCTTTTTAGTTGTGATCATGTTTTGAGTTTCTAATCCAGTCCAGAAAACTTGCATCAATAACGGATAAAAGAATAACACATTTCTGAGAATAGAGTCTCCAAGCACAACGCCCTCTTCTATCTTTTCCAATAATAAGCTTGCCTGTTAAATGAATAAAACATTTAACTGAATTGTAAAAGGCATTTATTCATTTAAGCTGTACTGTCTGCTAAAGTCAATGTGTTGAGTCCGTTCACCAATCAATGCGTTGATTATTTTTCCCCACAAATGTTTTTGTTCAGTGTCAAAATCACCTAGTAACCGATTCAATATGTTCTACCATCTCTTACCTCATCGAGTGCTGGGGCTTGAGATGTTTGAACAATTAATGTGATTTAGTTACCTGGTTAAGTAAACAATTGGTGCTATATTTTTTGTTAAAACAGCGTCCATTTGTTTAAACGTTTTGCTGAGCATTCTATTGCCTCTTTTCTCAGTTTTATTCCTTACATTCTGTGCAAGTTATTTATTTTTGAACCCCTTCACTCTTTTGATATTTTTGTTCCCTTAGCTCCTTTTCCATTTGCCCACCTTGTCCTCATTCTAATTAGCTGTTCCAACTTGTTCTGTGTAAGTTTTCAAAGCTCTTGTTCCATCCCAAAATCTGGTGTTGTCCATTTGTGTACTCGCTGTTTTTTTTCTCTATTACTTGACTATCTGCTTTCGCAGATTAAGAAAAAGACATAGAGAACTATCTTGCCCCCCCCCCCCCCCATCAAAATCACGCAGGAAATTTGAAGTATGTTATATTCTGCATTCAGCAGGAAGAAGTAAGGATGTGTAGGAAGGAACTGCTGATTCTGGTTTAAACCGCAGATAGACACAAAAAGCTGGAGTAACTCAGCGGGACAGGCAGCATCTCTCGAGAGCAGGATGTTTCGGGTCGAGAAGAAGGGTCTCATTCTGAAACGTCCCATTTCCTTCTCAGAGATGTTGCCTGTCCCGCTGAGTTACTCCAGCTTTTTGTGTCTATCTGCAGAAGTAGTAAGGAGGTGCACATCCAGTATTAATTTTGATTTTCATTAGCGTACAGTTGGAAGCATTTTAAGTAATATTGCCCAAAAAACTGAAGTAAGTTAATGTTACTTACTTGCAGAAGGAAATGTCATTGTAGTTCAATAGATACATCATCTATTAATGGGAAAGTTAAGTGGTACCCATGGCGATAGGAGCTAACGGAAGCAGGCAGGAGATATTGATTAGAAACTATTCCCATTACCTCCCTTTTTGCTCCCTTGTCTCCCTCCCAGCATCACAGACGGCAATTGAATTGAGAAGAAATTAATAAACAATTAATGGTTTGTAACATAATTAATATATTAATTGGGGTTTGTTATTTCTGAGATTGGTCAACTCATCTGAGCAAAATTTGATCCAAAAATATGACCATTGAATACATTTGGAATCGTTTTTATATAATGTTGTATTCCGGAACCAACTTGGGAGCAGATTATCTTAGGTTTTGTGTTTTATAATTTGATGAGGTTAATTAGTAATCTCAGTGTAAAGGATCCTCTCGGGCAATGTTTCTCGACCTGCACATGACCAATTTACACACTGAGTCAACCCACGTGTCATTAATAAAGTTGGGTATATGGAAATTAAGCTTTGGTGATGAAACTTGCCATGTGCATTGGTGCAGATCTTTCCTTGCTCTGAGACTGCTGTCTGCTTACAGTTAGGTTATGGTGTTTCCTGTGCGACGTGGATGTCCACTATTGCTGTCGGAGTGTCAGAGTGCAGCATCCGGATAGTCCTGGTGAATGCAATTGTGGGGACTTCACCAGAGGTTTGACAGCTGGTGAAGTCCTACACACAACTGCTCAGCTGTTACAGTTTTTGAATGTTTGTGATTCAGTTGCATTTTCAGCCAGGTTCAGAAATGCACAAAACTAGTAAAAAAATAATGATTTCAAAGAAATTGTTTTTTCAAAAAAGAGGCTGGAAAATCATAGAAATACAGTTAAAATCATTCAGTGATGGAATGAAATGAAACAAGCTCTGCTTGCCCTTCTCGCAGAAATAGTTTTCAACCATACACTGGACTGGGACAGCTGTAAACCTGCCATGGACTCCATGGGCATAATTTGTGGCTTGAGGTGGGAAGCCTGCAAGGACCTCATCCCACAATTAATTCACTGGTGCTGTGTGGGGTTAGCTGATGGCCTGAGTCGCAGAATGGCAGCAGATGCAAGTGCCTGGTCAATGGCCCAGGACACCCCATGGAAGTGGGATTTGCAGAAGGAAGTTCTGACATTGGTCCCCGAGTCAGATCAAGGCAATGACCTGTTGGTGAACCAAATAGATTGAGAGACATGCTATCACTCTAGTGTAAGTGTTCTGTCCATTCTATCAACCACTGCCCATTGTGTTTAATTGTATTTCCAGAAAGGCACATCCTTGCAAGATGTTTCCCTATACTGAAAGACTGTGATGTAGATTTGAGTGGCATACTGACTTGGACACAAAAAGGTGGAGTAACTCAGTGAGTCAGGCAGCATCTCTAGTGAAATGGAATGGGTGATGTATCGGGTCGAGACCTTTCTGACTGCGCCGGCTAGCTGGCTTAGGTAAATTAGACTAATGGATTTGCTAGTTGGTAGGCCAAAGTACTCCTAAATAATTTCACCCATGTAGTAATGAATGGGTCAAGTCACCAGTGTATTTAATTGTATTAAGTTCCCTTTCCATCACTGAAGAGATAGTATGGGAGATCTGACTAATCCGTAGCTGGATCTGAATGTTGGAGTTGTTAACTTAACTATTAGAAGATTTGCTTCTCGCTGGCCTGGTAAATTACAGGATTTTATCCCAGAAAACTTATCTACGCTTTTGGATTGTGAACAAGGATTAATTTTGAGAAAATAAGTTCAAATCTAAAGCAACGTATAATAGAGCAAACTGGCTTATTTGTGAAGAAAGGAAATCTGCATTTGCATGATTCCTTTCCCAGTCTTGAAATTTCGGAGCCCTGAGGTACTCGAATAGTTACTAGGAAATGCAATTGCCAACTTATACCAGGTAAGGTCCCATATAATAATGAACCAATTAACAGATGTCAGTTGTAAATTTTAATTGATGTAAATCGAAACGGTGGCACAGCAGTAGAGTTGCTGCCACGCAACACTGAAGACCTGGATTCGATCCCGACTACGTTTGCTGTCTGTATGGAGTTTTACGTTCTCCCTCTGACCGCGTGGGTTTCCTCCCACACTCCAAAAAGATGTACAGGTTTGTAGGTTAATTGGCTTGGTGTTTGTGTAAATTGTCCCGAGTGTGTGTGGGATAGTGTTAGTGTGCTGGGATTGCTGGTCAGCGCGGTCTTGGTGGGTCGAAGGGCCTGTTTCTGCGCTGTATCACTGAACTAAATTGGCTGATCTCTGACTATTTTTGCGACCTTTAGGTTCTAGTCACTTGTCCAACTTCCAGCTCTAAGAGATTTCACGATTTCTGCCATTGAAACCCTCATTCATATTTTGCATCCAAACTTGGTGATTCAAATGCCCTGGTTGAACACTCATCTAATGCCTCTGTAGTCCTCGGCTTATACAAAGTAACTCTGCTTGTTCTCCGACTCTCACTGGGTGCTTGTATTGACTTTCAGTCAATTGATATGTTCATTAAAACCTTTAATGGTCGTCCTCCCATCTTCCTATTCTCATGATAATACCTCCCCCCGCCCCCAAGAGCAGTGTTTCATTTTGCCACCTTTAAGGATGTTTTGGAAATACACATTGTCCCGTCCAACAAGCACGGTCGTATTGAGACGTTCTTTCCAATATTGGTCAAGAGTCGGCTTGAATTGTGTCATTGAAATATCTGCAGTGGGGCTGAGCACAATACTGGGCTTGGGGTGAGTCGGCAGTGACTGAAGATCATCAGCATAACTATTACTATTATTGAGGTTCCACTGAATCCTGGTTGGAACTTTCAATTACTATTTATTATGTATCTCTGTTTAAGTTCAGCAGGCAAATGAGTACTCTGGTGCATTTGAATGATTGGCAGGAGCAAAGCTTCTTGGTGGTTTGTTGCATCCTTTGTTATGGAAATTGCCAATTCTGACAATGCCTTTGTTACACTTGCTAAATGTGAGATTTCATTATTACAGCTTCATTTTTTGGAAACTATCTAATTTGTATAAATTGTCTAGCAGAAGGGGGGGGGGCACTCTTTGAGGGGAAAACATCTCAATGGACATAATTCATTGCAGAAATCTATCAAGATTAAATCATAATACTGCTTTGTAAGTACTTGATATTTGCATGGTCAACTCGTTTTGGAAACTTTGTGGCGGGGACTGGCAGGAGTCCAGCCAAAAACTAGTCTGACACAAGTGTGTGCTCTAGACGTGTTTATTCTTCTGCTTACAGCTCCCTACTCCCCAGCTGACACGGGTGTTGCCCGGCCTTAAATAGCAACTCGGATAACGACCCCGTGACTCGCGCCTCCCCCACCAAGACTCCGCCCACTAGAGCCGATGGTTCGTTATGACCTTGGGTGGCTATCAGGTGCCGCCACATGACCCCCCCCCCCCCGAACCAGAGGCACCGAACCGCACAGGACGTTGCACGAGGCGGCGCGAATGCGTAGATACAAACCCGCACCCAGGGGCATGCTCGGTTCGGGAGAATCTCCGGGAGCCCGGGATGGTGGACGCCCGCGACGGGGCAGTTGAGCCACATGGACTGGCTCGTTCAGGTCCAAGTGGGCCGGTTTCAAACGAGCCACAGACACCGTTTCACGCCGGCCTCCCATGTCCAAATCGAATGTAGTAGGCACGCGAAAGGGACCTTCATAAGGGCGCTGCAAGGGTGACTTGTGGGAGTCACGGCGAAGAAAAACGTATGGGCAACCCATCAGTGGCACATGGGAAGGGGCCACCCCATGATGCGACGTTGGGATGGGAGACAGAGCTCCGACCCTCTCCCGCAAGCGGATTAGCACTGATGACGGGGTTTCCTGGGACCCAGCAGCAGCAGGGACAAACTCCCCGGGGTCGGTGAGCGGAGCACCATATACCAACTCCACTGAGGACGTTGACAGATCCTCCTTGGAGGACGTCCATCCACCCAGAGCCTGTGAGACAAGCCTTCAGGGCGGCCTTCAGACAGCGGTGGAACCGCTCCACCAACCCATTTGATTGCGGATGGTACGCTGTCGTGTGGTGGAACTGCGTCCCCAACAGGCGGACCACAGTTCGGATGTTAACTGAGCGCCCCGGTCAGATGTGATAGAAATATAGAAATTAGGTGCAGGAGTAGGCCATTCGGCCCTTTGAGCCTGCACCACCATTCAATATGATCATGGCTGATCATCCAACTCAGTATCCCGTACCTGCCTTCTCTCCATACCCTCTGATCCCCTTAGCCACAAGGGCCACATCTAACTCCCTCTTAAATATAGCCAATGAACTGGCCTCGACTACCCTCTGCGGCAGAGAGTTCCCGAGACTCACCACTCTCTGTGTGAAAAAAGTTCTTCTCATCTCTGTTTTAAAGGATTTCCCCCTTATCCTTAAGCTGTGACCCCTTGTCCTGGACTTCCCAACATCGGGAGCAATCTTCCTGCATCTAGCCTGTCCAACCCCTTAAGAATTTTGTAAGTTTCTATAAGATCCCCTCTCAACCTCCTAAATTCTAGAGAGTATAAACCAAGTCTATCCAGTCTTTCTTCATAAGACAGTCCTGACATCCCAGGAATCAGTCTGGTGAACCTTCTCTGCACTCCCTCTATGGCAATAATGTCCTTCCTGAGATTTGGAGACCAAACCTGTACGCAATACTCCAGGTGTGGTCTCACCAAGACCCTGTACAACTGCAGTAGAACCTCCCTGCCCCTATACTCAAATCCTTTTGCTATGAAAACTAACATACCATTCGCTTTCTTCACTGCCTGCTGCACCTGCATGCCTACTTACAATGACTGGTGTACCATGACACCCAGGTCTCGCTGCATCTCCCCTTTTCCTAGTCGGCCACCATTTAGATAATAGTCTGCTTTCCTTTTTTTGCCACCAAAATGGATAACCTCACATTTATCCACATTATACTGCATCTGCCAAACATTGGCCCACTCACCCAGCCTATCCAAATCACCTTGCAGTCTCCTAGCATCCTCCTCACAGCTAACACTGCTCCCCAGCTTAGTGTCATCCGCAAACTTGGAGATATTGCCTTCAATTCCCTCATCCAGATCATTAATATATATTGTAAATAGCTGGGGTCCCAGCACTGAGCCTTGCGGTACCCCACTAGTCACTGCCTGCCATTGTGAAAAGGACCCGTTTACTCCTACTCTTTGCTTCCTGTTTGCCAGCCAGTTCTCTAACCACATCAATACTGAACCCCCAATGCCGTGTACTTTAAGTTTGTATACTAATCTCTTATGTGGGACCTTGTTGAAAGCCTTCTGGAAGTCCAGATACACCACATCCACTGGTTCTCCCCTATCCACGCTACTAGTTACATCCTCGAAAAATTCTATAAGATTCGTCAGACATGATTTACCTTTCGTAAATCCATGCTGACTTTGTCCAATGATTTCCCCACTTTCCAAATGTGCTGCTATCCCATCTTTAATAACTGACTCTAGCAGTTTCCCCACTACCGATGTTAGACTAACTGGTTTGTAATTCCCCGTTTTCTCTCTCCCTCCCTTCTTAAAAAGTGGGGTTACGTTTGCTACCCGCCAATCCTCAGGAACTACTCCAGAATCTAAAGAGTTTTGAAAGATTATTACTAATGCATCCACTATTTCTGGAGCTACTTCCTTAAGTAGTCTGGGATGCAGCCTACCTGGCCCTGGGGATTTATCGGCCTTTAATCCATTCAATTTACCCAACACCACTTCCCGGCTAACCTGGATTTCACTCAATTCCTCCAACTCCTTTGACCCGCGGTCCCCTGCTATTTCCGGCAAATTATTTATGTCTTCCTTAGTGAAGACGGAACGAAAGTAGTTATTCAATTGGTCCACCATGTCCTTCTTCCCCATGATCAACTCACCTGTTTCTGACTGCAAGGGACCTACATTTGTTTTAACTAATCTCTTTCTTTTCACATATCTATAAAAACTTTTGCAGTCAGTTTTTATGTTCCCTGCCAGTTTTCTTTCACAATCTATTTTTCTTTTCCTAATTAAGCCCTTTGTCCTCCTCTGCTGGTCTCTGAATTTCTCCCAGTCCTCCGGTATGCTGCTTTTTCTGGCTTTTTCTGATGTGCAGTGGAACCCCATCGTCAAGCACCAAGCCAGAGATCGCGGTGCGGTACGCAGGCATCTCATCGTCCGCCAGCTGGGCTGCCGCCAAGTTGGAGTAATCCATCCCTGTGGCCGGGTTAAGCTCGGCTGCAATTGCCAGATGGGACAAAGTATCCGCCACGAGGTTGCATTTCCCAGCGATGTGCTGGACATCCGTTGTATACTCCGAAATAGCCGCTAGCTGACGTGCGAACCAAGGATCCTAAACCTTTGCAAACGCAAATGTGAGGGGCTTGTGGTCCGTGAAAGCTACGGAGGAACGGCCCACGAGGAAATACTGGAAGTGCCGCACTGCGAGGTGTAAGGCGAGCAACGCCCTGTTGAAAGCGCTGTAGTGCTGCGCCGCAACCCTCAGGTGCCGGCTAAACAAGGCGAGAGGCCATTAACGGACTGTTCCAAAACGGTGCTGACCGCAGAGTCCGAGGCATCCACGGTAAGGGCTGTGGGGGCATCGGGCGACGGATGCACGAGCATTGTCGCCCGAGCCAAGACCTTCGCCCCTTCAAACGGCGCCATGGTGACAGCGTCCCACTGTATCTCCCGTTGCTTCCCATCAGCAACTGAAAAAGCGGCCGCAAAGTTCGGCAGCCACCTGGACGAACCGGTGGTAAAATGTGACCATCCCTACGAATTCCCGGAGGACACGCACCGTAGCAGGCCGCAGGAACTGGCGGATTGCCTCGACCCTGTCCGGTAGAGGCACTGCTCCGTGCCGTGTCACCCGATGCCCCAGGAAGTTGATGGCCCATATGCCGAATTGGTCATTGAGGTGCTGGAAGAGTAGACGCAGGTGGACGCAGTGTTCCTCAAGTGAGCGACTTGCCATCTGGATGTCGTCCAAGTAGACAAACAGGAAGTCGAGTCCGGGCACCACAGTGTCCATCAGGTGCTGAAAGACCTGTTCTGGTCTGTGGCTCAGCCATTCTCCTCTCCTGTGGGCGTGGTCCTGGGTCTGTGGGCCTGCCAGATCGTGGTCCTGATGTGAAATTGGGATTCGGCCTGTCGAAACCAAACCCTCGGCTGCAATGTAGGCAGCTTCAGGAGACCGTGTTGAGTTCGGCCTTGTAGGCGGGAGCGGCAGAATGCATTTTTTTTTTTTTTATTTCCCTTCCAGGATTACACTCCTGGGCATCTGGGGTCACCAATTGTGGCGGAGACTGGCAGGAGTCCAGCCCAAAACTAGTTGGACATAAGTGTGTGCTCTAGACGTGTTTATTCTTCTGCCTTTATATGGGTAAGAAATTAGGTGTTGAAATAACTGCCGGTTGGGAACTCAAATATCACCACACAGACAGACTTAATGAACCTTCCATTTCCACATTGTGGAATTGGGCATCCAAAAAATTAAACTGAGAGCTTACAGCCCAATATTTTCATTCGAGTGGACCAACACCATAGCCAGTGTGCAAGTGCACATTTGTTAGCAGCTCTGCTCATTGTGGCAAGTGGGTAGCAAGTTCTCTTGGTCATCTGGTGTTTTTATGGAGCTGGCCATGAAAAGTAATTGTGTTGTTGAGAATCGCTCTGTGTCGGGTTCGAGTTATAAAAGCAAACCCAGGTTCCTCTTATTTCAACACCCTGATCATCCTCATGGCAAAAAAAACAAACTAATCTGTACAGATTACAGGGAAGAGTGGACCTGTGCTTTCAATAGGAGGATGGTTTGTGACAAGCAGTGAAAATGACAAAAGTAGCTGAGATTTTGCGATGGTGCAGTTGTGCCTGGGATCCTGGACCATGCAACTGAGTTGTGGTGCTTCGTCTGAACTCTACTACAGCAAAAGGTGTGGGTGATTCTACGCAGGCCATGGATCGGCAGTCAAGCCAGAAATGGTTGTCACTGCTAAGCTGGTCTCAAACTCGAGCAGGCCTCGACAGGCAAAATTAAGCAGTTCATTGGACCGCAACTTGGGGAATTGTGACCTAACTGCTGGGATCTTGTGTGGTTTTCCATCGAGGTGTTTGAGGCCAGATTGACAGCAATAAAGAGATGGATATTTTCCAAGAACAATGGAATCCTTCCACCATTTACCAGCAGAACCAGCATGCAGTCATGGAAGATAGTGTAAAAACCCACAAACCACTGATGTGGCTTTTTATCCTGAGAATTAATGTGACCAGTGAGGTGTCTATCTGTAAAATTGCTGTGACCAAGTACTTGCTCTTGTTAAGAGCATTAATACTAATTTTGCACTTGCGTTAAGGTGAAGCTGCATCCCCCATTCCTTAATCTCTCTCCTCAGCATCTGGCTGCATTGCTGCCTTCTGTAAACATTTCTGGGTAATTGTTGCAATGGACCAGTAATGATCTCGCAAAGGAAAGTAAGTGTCCTTGCCCTGAACCTGGTAACATGCCTCCTACCTCCAGGAATTTATTTTCATATTTGGAACCAGAAGAGACTTGTAATGGGGTCGAAGAAGGGCTGATATCAGACCTGTCAAGATTTGTAAAATGGCTCTATGTGTGAAGGCTGGTGTCCGATTTAACTCGGTCTGATATTTCAATATTTCTCGTCTTTACGGTGAATGTCCATTTCAATGTTACCGTTTGAGGTGAAAAGTTCAGCGTGACCTAACTTTGATCATGTTGGTCTACTTACTTGATTGTATCTTGATTTTACATGACTAATCCCATGAAATGTTACGGAGATATAATTGGCAAGAGAACATTATGCATAAAATTAGAGCTAAGAATAAATTTATCATTGTGGAATATATCAAGTCAATCATTGTGGAATATAATATTCACTTGCGTGCCTTGGCATTTGTAAATCATGCATGATTCACTTTGGCTTTTGAAAATAAAGTTGCATACAGTTGGACTGTTGTCCAGTTTCCAATGTGTCTAAGCTTGGTGTCAAATGTGAGACTGGTCCAAAGAAAAGTACCACCCAGTGAGCAGGAGTTAACATTTTATTAGCTTTGCTACATTAACACTGATTTTGGTGAATTCAATGTTGCATTTGCAAAGGTGAATCTTAAGATTCTGGATGTTGCTGAACCTATATATGGACATAGCACTGGAGATCCATGTTCTGGACTTCCCCAACATCGGAAACAATCTTCCTGCATCTAGCCTGTCCAACCCCTTAAGAATTTTGTACGTTTCTATAAGATCCCCCCTCAATCTTCTAAATTCTAGCGAGTACAAACCGAGCCTATCCAGCCTTTCTTCATATGAAAGTCCTGACATTCCAGGAATCAGTCTGGTAGCAATTCTGTTTGGATGACCCATCTCGTGGCTGAGTTTTTACAAATTTAACCACAGGGATACAGGGCCTTAGTGCCCAAAAGAGATGTTAAAACATGAAAATCCACTTCTGTCGCTCAACTTTTTTTCACAAGGTGATACCCTCTGAAGTGCTTTGGCTCTCTTTTATTTCTTTGCCTTTCTTTCCTTTTTTGGTAGCAATGGCATCTTGTGTATATCTTTTTGATTTTAATCAAAAGATGTTATCAACTGCAACAATACCATTTATTTGTAGCATTATCTGGAATCATTATTACTGCTAGTGTGGAAAGTTTAAGTCCCAGATATTAGCTGAAACTGCTGTGCCAACAGAATGTTTTTTTTCATCCCCTGAAATCGTTTCCACAAGCTGCAGGATCATCAAGAATAACTGAGCGAGATTTAATTTATCCGACATATGTGTTTTTATGCACCTGGTGCATTAAGCGAAGAATACATATTTACATAATGTTTGGCATGTTTTAGGTGATTGACACGGAGGAGGATCTCCATTGTCACAAGCAAAGAAACACATTGCTACCATTGTATGTCTGGAGCATGCTTACATTTTAGAGTTAAACTGGGAAAGGCACAAAGGTCAGTTCATGAGAAGAAAATGGTGTGTTGGTAGTGAAATTAGGTAAAACAGTAAGAAATGGGTCAGTTCCTCATCTGGCTTTTGACTCAAGTTCTGTAAAGAGATTAATCTTTGTAGTTCAAAAAAAGATACAAAGTGCTGGAGTAACTCAACGCGTCAGGCAGCATCTTTGATAAAACATGAGCAGATGAGGTTTTGGGTCAGGACGCTTCTTCAGACTCCCGACCCGAAACATCACCTATCCTAATTCTCCAGAGATGCTGCCTGACCGGCTAAGTTGGGCCTGCACATTGCATTGTTTTTGTAAACCAGCATCCGCAGTTCTATGCTTTTCAATTTTTTTTTTTACTGATCATTTCTTAAGTGCACATGTAGCACGTTTAATTATGTGAGAAAAGACTGATTTATCTATAGTTTGCAAGATTTTCTTTATAAAATTGCACCTTTAGGAAAGTGTCCTGGATTTTGAGTAAATGTAAAACGATCAAGTTAAGGGTTCACACATTGGCTTTAATTTTAGATGTATTTCTGCATATTTGGCCTTTACAAATTGCAAGGTAACATGAGGGGGAACTTCTTTACTCAGAGAGTGGTGGCTGTGTGGAATGAGCTTCCAGTGAAGGTGGTGGAGGCAGGTTCGTTTTTATCATTTAAAAATAAATTGGATAGTTATATGGACGGGAAAGGAATGGAGGGTTATGGTCTGAGCGCAGGTATATGGGACTAGGGGAGAATACGTGTTCGGCACGGACTAGAAGGATCGAGATGGCCTGTTTCTGTGCTGTAATTGTTATATGGTTATATTATCCTATGCAACACAAATCTTTTCTCACCTTAAAGAATAACCCTGCTGCTCTGAGTCTGTCCACTGGGAATTTAGGGCAAGGCTTGAATGTACATTTGGATTGAGGCCAATGGGGCTTGATCAGGAACGTGGGATGAGGCCGAAGACCAAATCATCCATGGTGTTGTCCATCGGAGTAGGCCTATTTAGCAGAAAATTGAAAGTAGGCCTATTTAGTAGAAAATTGGTTGGCAGACAGGAAACAGAGTAGGGATTAATGGGTCCCTTTCAGAATGGCAGGCAGTGACTAGTGGGGTGCCGCAAGGCTCAGTGTTGGGACTGCAGCTATTTACAATATACATCACTGATTTAGATGAAGGGATTCAAAGTAACATTAGTAAATTTGCAGATGACACAAAGCTGGGTGGCAGTGTGAACTGTGAGGTTATCCACTTTGGTAGCAAAAACAGGAAGGCAGATTATTATCTAAATGGTGTCAAGTTGGGAAAAGGGGAAGTAGAACGGGATCTGGGGGTCCTTGTTTATCAGCCTCTGAAAGTAAGCATGCAGGCACAGCAGGCAGTGAAGAAAGCGAATGGCATGTTGGCTTTCATTACAAGAGGAGTTGAGTATAGGAGCAAAGAGGTCCTTCAGCAGTTGTACAGGGCCCTAGTGAGACCACATCTGGAGTATTGTGTACAGTTTTAGGAAGGACATTCTTGCTATTGAGGGAGTGCAGCGTAGGTTTACAAGGTTAATTCCCGGGATAGCGGGACTGTCGTATGCTGAGAGAATGGAGCAGCTGTGCTTGAATACTCTGGGGTTTAGAAGGATGAGAGGAGATCTTATTAAAACATATAAGATTATTAAGGTTACACAGAAAAGCTGGAGAAACTCAGCGGGTGCAGCAGCATCTATGGAGCGAAGGAAATAGGCAACGTTTCGGGCCGAAACCCTTCTTCAGACAAGATTATTAAGGGTTTGGACACGCTAGAGGCAGGTAACGTGTTCCCGATGTTGGGGGAGTCCAGAACCAGGGGCCACAGAATGAGGGATAAGCCATTTAGAACAGAGATGAACAAGGTTGAACAAGTTAGGGCTTTATTCTTTGGAGCGCAGAAGGTTAAGGGGGGGACTTGATAGAGGTTTTTAAAATGATGAGAGGGATAGATAGAGTTGACGTGGAAAAGCTTTTCCCACTGAGAGTAGGGAAGATTCAAACAAGGGGACATGACACGAGAATTAAGGGACTGAAGTTTAGGGGTAACATGAGGGGGAACTTCTTTACTCAGAGAGTGGTAGCTGTGTGGAATGAGCTTCCAGTGAAGGTGGTGGAGGCAGGTTCGTTTTTATCATTTAAAAATAAATTGGATAGTTATATGGATGGGAAGGGAATGGAGGGTTATGGTCTGAGCGCAGGTATATGGGACTAGAGGAGATTATGTGTTCAGCACGGACTAGAAGGGTCGAGATGGCCTGTTTCCGTGCTGTAATTGTTATATGGTTATATGGTTACGAGGAACCACTTTTTCACACAGAGTTGTGAGTCTGTGGAATTCTCTGCCTCAGAGGGCGGTGGAGGCCGGTTCACTGGATACTTTCAAGAAAGAGCATGATAGGGCTCTTAAAGATAGCGGAGTCAGGGGATATGGGGAGAAGGCAGGAACGGGGTTCTGATTGTGGATGATCAGCCATGATCACATTGAATGGCGGTGCTGGCTCGAAGGGCCGAATGGCCTACTCCTGCACCTATTGTCTATTGTAAGCGTTCAACAAGGTTTCGGATGGTAGGCTGCTCTGGAAAGATTAGATCGCATGGGATCCAAGGAGAGATAGCCGAATGGATAGCAAATTGGCTCCATGGAAGGAAGCAGAGTAATGGTGGAACGTTGCTTCTCGGACTGGATGCCTGTGACTAGTGGTGGCCTCATGGGCCTGTCCCACCTAGGCGACTGCAGGCGGCTATGCGGTCGCCACATGTTTGCGGTTGGTTGCCAGGTAGTCTCCTTCATGGTCGTGAGGCGTTCCCGCATTCTGGAAACTAGTCGATGCCTCATGATGACTGTCGTCTGAAAAATCGCCTAAGTGGGCCAGGCCCATCGGGGTTTGGTGCTGGGCCCATTACTGTTTGTCATCTACATCAATGATTTGGATGAGTACATACAGGACAAGATTAGCAAGTTTGCTGATGGTACAGAAGTTAGTTATTTTGCAGATAGTGAAGATGGTTGTGCACGATTGCAGCAGGATCTGGATCGATTGGCCAGGTGGGCGGAGGAATGGATGATGGAATTGTGTGAGGTGTTGCATTTTGGGACGTCGAACAAGGGCGGGACCAACACAGTAAATGGTAGGCCTCAGGGTAGTGTTGTAGAGCAGAGGGATCTAGGAGTACAGGTGCATGGTTCATTGAAGGTCGAGTCGCAGGTGGATAAGGTGATCAAAAAGGGTTTTGGCACTTTGGCCTTCATCAGTCAGAGTATTGAGTATAGAAGTTGTGAGGTCATGTTGCTGTTGTATAAGACGTTGGTGAGACAGCATTTAGAATATTGTGTCCAGTTCTGGGCACCATGTTATAGGAAAAATATTGTCAAGCTTGAAGAGGTTCAGAAAAGATTTACGAGGATGTTTCCAGGATTAGAGGGTGTGAGCTACGGGGAGAGGTTGAGTAGGCTGGGTTTCTATTCCATGGAGCGCAGGAGGATGAGAGGAGATCTTAAGGAGGTATACAAAATCATTATAGGAATAATTTTTCAGTCACACCTGGATGTAGATACACAGTCTTTTGCCCAGAGTAGGGGAATCGAGGACCAGAGGACATCGGTTTAAGGTGAAGGGGAAAATATTTAATAGGAATCCGAGGGGTAACATTTTCACACAAAGGGTGGTGGGTGGATGGAACAAGCTGCCAGAGGAGGTAGTTGAAACTGGGTCTATCCCATCATTTAAGAAACAGTTATACAGGTACATGGATAGGACAGGTTTGGAGGGATATGGACCAAGCGCAGGCAAGTGGGACTCGTGTGGCTGGGACATTGTTGGCCGGTATGGGCGAAGGGCCTGTTTCCACACTCTATGATTCTAATCATTGGAGACGTAATGATTTGTATTCGTGTCCCGGGGAAGTCGAGTTATGTTTAAGTAGAAGTGATAGGTTTGAGCAATGTTGTTGTGCAAAGGGGTGTGCATAGTCCATCGGGTGGCGCCACCACAGTGGCTGCCTTGCCAGCAGCTCGTCGGTCCTTTTGCCTTATTTGTTATTTTTAGTGCGTCTAAATGTATGCTTAAATTTTTCTCAGTATGTCTTATGTCGGGGGTGGTGGGGGGGAATATGGGGAAACCGTTTTTCAGTCACACCTGGACGGAGATGCGTTCATAGCGGCGACTGCAAAAGGTTTTAGGCCCCGACCAAGGGTGAACAAAAGGAGGAAGATTAACTGCACTTTATTGACTTTCATCACATTGGGAAATGTTGATTCCACTGTGGTGGATGTTTATGTAAAATTGTGTTGTGTATTGTGTTATTTTCATTCGTATGGCTGTATGGTGACTCAAATATCACTACCAATTGGTGCATGTAACAATAAATGTGAACCTGAACATATCTTTGTACACTGACCAATTGAGAAGGCAAGATTTTTTTAATACTGGGTCAAATATGTCTTGCCACCGTTACACAGCATGCTATAGAGGGAGGGGCGCAATGCGGTATGATTCCTGGGATTACGGGGTTCGTGTACGAGGAGATATTGACTCAACAGGTATTCACTGGTGTTTACATGAATGTACAAAATGCTGACTGGTCTTGAT
This sequence comes from Leucoraja erinaceus, assembly GCF_028641065.1. Taxonomy (NCBI): domain Eukaryota; kingdom Metazoa; phylum Chordata; class Chondrichthyes; order Rajiformes; family Rajidae; genus Leucoraja; species Leucoraja erinaceus. The sequence goes on from NC_073377.1 coordinate 84,189,510, forward strand.
GTTGGGCAGATATTTGCTATGGCTGGGGCTTGTGGTGCTGGGGAGGAGGTGGCAGTGGTGAGTAGTTACAGGCTCGGGACATGGTGTAATAATAATAATAATAAATTTTATTTATGGGCGCCTTTCAAGAGTCTCAAGGACACCTTACAAAAATTTAGCAGGTAGAGGAAAAACATGTAAGGGGAATGAAATAAATAGTAGAGACATGACTAGTACACAAAGTAAAGACATAATTCAATTCAAAACACAATATGAGGCAATTAATGCACAGATGAAAAGGGAGGGGGACGTGGGGTGAAGGATAGGCAGAGGTGAAGAGATGGGTCTTGAGGTGGGACTGGAAGATGGTGAGGGACACGGAATTGCGGATCAGTTGGGGGAGCGAGTTCCAGAGCCTGGGAGCTGCCCTGGAGAAGGCTCTGTCCCCAAAACTGCAGAGGTTGGACTTGTGGATGGAGAGGAGACCAGCTGATGTGGATCTGAGGGACCGTGAGGGTTGGTAGGGGGAGAGGAGGTCAGTGAGATATGGGGGGGCCAGATGGTGGAGGGCTTTGTAGGTGAGGATCAGGATTTTGTAGGTGATCCGGTGGGAGACGGGAAGCCAGTGAAGTTGTTTGAGGACTGGAGTGATGTGATGCCAGGATTTGCTGTGGGTGATGGTGTAGTCAGTCATTTAGTTCCCAGTTGAGAAATTCCCTCACTCATAACGTGTTGAATCAGCGGAAATCTCTATTGCCGACTGCAGAGGAGGCCAAGCTGCTGAAAATAAGATGTGAGATGAATTTCTGGACACAAGGCATGAAGGGGGAATTAAGACACAAGACATGAAGGGTGGTTAAGAAAGAGATGAGACCATGGTTGTAATAGAGGATCTGTCATGTTGTATTGAATACTCCACACCCCCTCCAGCCCTGCTTCAGAATTCTACTGTTAACCACTCTTCTGCAGTTAATGGATCCTGTTAAAACTACAGCTGAAATATTGTGTACAGGTTCACTAAATTGATATGTGCATTTTTTTTTGGGGGGTGGGGTTAAGTGGGTAGGGCTTACTGTCTACATTTTATAATGAATGGTAGTTCTCATTTAAAAATAATAGATAATTTACCTCGGCTGGATTGTCTACAACTAGGGGTCAAGTTCACATTTATTGTCACATGCACCAATTGACGTACAGTGATATTTGAGTTACCATACAGCCATACAAGTTTAAAACAAAAGAACACAATATACAATTTAAAAAAAAATTGGAGCACTTCCACAGCGATCCGTGGCAAAGGATCGCCTGCTCCACAATGGTAATTCTGTGCTACGCTTGCGGCTTGAAGCTCCGGGCTGGTCTCCAGGAAAGGCCGCACCAATCCAGTTAGGCCACGGGGCGGGGGCGGAGACATGACACTGAGAAAGGTCACATCTCTGTAAAGGTCACCGAAAACGGTTCCCCCCCTATTTTTTCACCCCCCCAAATGAAAGCTTACTGAGAAATCACTATCTTACGGTAAGAAATCTTCTATTCTGGGTAGGTAAGAAGACATTTCATATGCCCTCAGGGTAGTAAATACTTGGAACTCCCTCCCTAAGAGGCGTGCTTATTGAAGGCAGATAGGTAGATTGTCAGATGTCAAGGGAATCAAGGGGTGTGTGTGTGTGTGCGTTTTAGTACAGGAGAGTGTTGAAGTAAATGATTAGCTATGGCATTCTGCTCTTCAACTTGAGTGTTTGGCGCTGTGAGGCGGCAGCTCTACTCACTGCTACCTTGCTGCCATTTCCTCTCATTTTGTCCTTCTGGGCTGTTTGTCCTCCATTTGAACAACGCATTCCCTTGCATATCAAGGAGATGCAATGCCTGCATTTTTACTTTCTCTCATCTCATTGTTCCAGATGGCAAACATACTTCCCAATTGAAACTGGAGAATTTGACTTTCAATTCAATGTTCTGTATTCCTTGCATTTTTTAAATAAACTGTTTCATTTGTATTGCGAAAAGCTGCAGAATAGAAATTGTTTTTTGGATCATCAGTCTGTGTTCATTTTCATCAGCTTCTCGTCTCACTCAAACTCTGATTTACCCTGTCCACTCCCTCTCCCCTGACTCGCAGTCTGAAGAAGAGTATTGACCCAAAACATTACCCATTCCTTCTCTCCTGAGATGCTGCCTGTCCAGCTGAGTTACTCCAGCATTTTGTGCCTTCAGTGTAAACGAGCATCTGCCATTCGATCCTCCTACACACTCGGTCTTCCATACTGTTATTACATTGTAATCGGCTAGACGTTTGCAGGCGACTTTTGAGTAAGAAGGGTTTCGGCCCGAAACGTCGCCTATTTCCTTCGCTCCATAGATGCTGCTGCACCCGCTGAGTTTCTCCAGCAATTTTGTGTACCTTCGATCTTCCAGCATCTGCAGTTCCTTCTTGATGACTTTTGAGTTCATTTGGACTGGTTCTGCTTTTCCCCACTTCCTACTCCGCCCCAACCCGTTTCTGTATATTCTGAAATATTTGTTTTGGGTGATTGGTTATTGATTAAAATATTAAGTTTGTTTTTCTTTCACAGATGGTGACTGACCTGATTATTTCCAGCATTAATCATTTTTATTTTGATCATCCACCAATCCCAGAACCTTCTTGTGCTGAAATCCAAATGGACATGACACTTGAAGTTGCGTGCAAGATGGCTTAGGCTTTTGTCCTATTAAATTGATTTGACAGTCACCTTTCTTTCTTGGCCATTTACAAAATTGAGGTTGAATGATAATTTATAGATAGGTTGAAATTGTAATGTCTTAGATAACTGAAAGATAAGCTAAATGAACTGTTTTATGTGGTAAGCTTGTATTGGAAGTAAAACACCAATTTGTTTTCTTGTTTTCCAACAGGCGAAAAGATAGAGACCGAGACCGTGACAAAGATTATGAACGCTCAAAGGACCGAGATAGGGATCGTGATAGAGATCGGGAACGCGATCGTGATAGGGATCGGGAACGCGATCGGGATCGTGAAAAAGATGCAAGGAACTTGTCTAATGCAGCTTTGACAACAGGAGGCAATATGCCTCTCATTTCCACACCGGCACTTCACCAACAGGCTATCAATCCATTCACCAACTTGCCCCACACGCCACGCTATTATGAGATCCTGAAAAAGAGACTGCAGTTGCCTGTGTGGGATTACAAGGAAAGGTTCGGTGACATCTTGGCCAAACATCAATCCTTTGTGCTTGTTGGCGAGACTGGCTCTGGAAAAACAACGCAGGTTGGTCATTGGAGTACTTGTATTAATGTGGAGACATTCCTAGTTTTTGGTAGAAGGAATCCAAATTATCCAATGCCGTGTACCTCAAATGGTTTCTAGTTGGTTTTATAGTACAGAAATGGGCTCTTTGGGCCATTGCGTCCATGTCAAACATTTTACACACTAGACTAAAGCCATTTGGCTGCATTAGATCTGTATCCTTTTGCATCCTGCCTATTTAAGTGCCTTTCTAAATGTCTCTTAAACATATTGCTTTGTATCTGATTTCGCCTCCTCTGCCATCAACTACACACCATGCAGAAAAATAAATCTCTGTCAAATCCCCATTAAAACTCCTCATTTTAAACATATGGCCTCTTGTTTGTGAGGCTCCTTCCAGAGTGAAAAATATTCTGATTACCGGCCCTTTCTATGCCTCTGGAAATGTTTGTATACTTGTGTCGGGTCATCTCAGCACCTGTGTTCCAAGCCCAGCCTATCCATTTTATTCTCTTAAAAGTCCTCCAAACCAGGCTCCCTGCTGAATCCCTTTCTGCATTCTCTCCAGTGCAATGACATCCTTGTGAGGCAACCGGAACCAAATATCCTACAGCGGAGCAAGATCGACCACTCCTGCTAAATGCAATGGGCTGACGTGTAGCATGCAACGGAACGGAACGTGGGCCTTTTTTTCATCCGTTTCCGTAACCCGACCTGACCCGACTCGCAGTGTAATCAACGTTGCGGGGGAACCGTTTATGTTAATAAATTAAAATTCTGAAAATGAGGAGAAGATTTTTGCCAAATAACTTTTATTTTTACGAGGATGTTTCCGTAACAGGCTTCCGTCTCCGCATTAATTATCTTTGCTCCGCTATGGGATCTTTGGTGCGGAGACGGAAGCCGGTAACAGAAATGGGGCCTAAAATTACCCATGAATCTGCCCATGACCGTACTAAGTCTATTTCGTCGAGTGGTCTATCTTGCTTGATATAGGATCTTTGACCGGAATAACTGCTCACAATAGTCCATGTACTGATTTACTGGTGTTGCAAGTTGTTTTAATTTTCATTTGTATTCAAATGATCTGTCTGGTAAGTATGGTAATTGAGAAGCAGCAAGGAGGCAATAGTATTCTGTGGAACAACATTTGTTTGCTATACTGTCTTTCAGTGCTCTGCATTTAGAGTGGATATTTTAATCAACAAATCAAAACAACCGATCACGTTGTAGTTTTTTTTTGTGTAATTCCGTGTGCAGATTTGTAAATATCCCATTTACTCTTTTGTTGCTGGAGTTTGTGCCACATGCACATAGGCGTTCAGTTCACAATGATTTATTCATTGACTTGGCGTGGCTTTTCCTGACAACTCATTTACTAGTGATGAGGCTAGGCAGTTGACCAGCGACAGGCCGTCTCGACGTTAAGTACAACCCACAAATATTCATTACCTTTTAATTTAATCCTGTTCTCTGTTCACTCAGCAGTTCATCTTGGCTGCTGGTCAGTAGCTGGCATCACGTTGGCAGTAGGGGTGGGGATGGAGTGAAGGTTGAGTTGACCATTTTCTGTCCTTGGTTCAAAAAATAATAGTCATGGCCAGCTACTTTAATTGGTTCCAAAAAAAAATTCTGGTAGGTGAACATTGCCTCCTGCTGGCTTGCATCTTGGGTCTTACATTTTCTACTATTTTATAACATTGCGAAGCTGAGGTATGGAGAGCTCCCAGCGTGGGCGGGGCTGAATTCACCATTGCGGTATCCTCGGACCCTTTGCCGAGGGCCACCAGCGTTGAATCTGCCCAGCGTGGCCTCCGGTAAGAAGTGGCCGATTCGGATGTCCAAGCCGTGGAGGTGGTTCTCCCATTCCGACGTCGGAGTTCCATCATCCCGGCGAGCGAGCCTGAACATCGGGCCGCCCGTAGCAGCAACTGCGAGGGGTTCGGGAGCCCCCCAACCAAGGTTGAACAACAGAGGAGGATGACTGAATTTTGGAGCCTTCCCTCACAGTGGGAAACTGCTTCTGCTGTGTGGGGATGTCTGTGTTAAAGACTGTCGTATTCTGTGCTCTTTATTATTCGAATAGCTGTATGGTGACCACACATTTCACTGTACCATTTAGTACATGTGACACATAAATGAATCTTGTATCTTGTATAATTCTACCATATAGCCAAAATTGGATAGCTCGTCATCAAGAGATGTCTTCATCCTCTTGGTTTCATTGATAAAATTGAAGAAAGGGGGAGATAAAGTACATTTAATAGCCAGCGATTCTGATACTTTTGCATGTCTGCTACATTTCAGTGTACCAGTTGTGCCACAGACATAGGTGCACATCAAATTGATAAAACTTGGAAACAGCTGTTCATTCAGACAGTGAGCATTTTATCCTGATTTAAAAAAATAACAAATTCAGCAGTTTTCAAAAAAAGAAACTAACAGCTTGTTAAAAACCGTATATAAATTTGCTGCTGCTTATGCCTTGAGAGAAAGCAGTTAGTGGAGGAAAGGAATATAAAAGTTTAGTTTAGTGATTTAGTTTAGAGATACAGTGCGGACACAGGCCCTTTGGTCCACCGGGTCCCCGCACATTAACACCATCCTACACACACTAGGGACAATTTTTACATTTACCAAGCCAATTAACCTACAAACCTGAACATCTTTGGTGTGCGGTTTGAAACCGAAGATATCGGAAAAAACCCACGCAGGTCACGGGGAAATTGTACAAACTCCGTACAGACAGTACCTGTAGTCAGGATGGAACCCGGGTGTCCGGCGCTGCATTAGCTGTAAGGCAGCAACTCTACCGCTGCGCCACCGTGCCACCCCAATGAAAAGACTAATTCCATTGATTCATCTTGTACCCTGTTTGGGCACCTTTCCTGATGGATGGCACAGTGGTGCAGCTGGCATAACCGCTGCCTCGCAGCCCCAGAGTGCTGTCTGCGGAGTTTGTACGTTCTCCCTGTGACTGTTTGGGTTTTCTCCTGGTGCTCTGGTTTCGTCCCACATTCAAAAGCTGTGTAGGTTTGTGGGTTAATTGACTTTGGTAAAATTGTAAATTGTTCTTGGTGTGTACGATAGTGATAGTGTACGGGGGTCGCTTGCCGGCCTGGGCTTGGTATGCCGAAAGGTACCCTGTATTTTTAAACTAAACTAAGAACTGAATCTACTTGAGATTCAACATGGTTATAACAGATTTTGTTTTTTTAATTTTGTTTTTTTAATTTATTTATTTTATTTATTCCGAACAAGTAAAGACATTAAAGACATTAATAGTAACAAAATCGAAATTATCAAACAATTGGACATTACAATCAATATTTACAAGCAATGAAAAGAACAAAAAGCAAATTTCCAATGTCCAACTCTGTGTCTGCACAAGCTCGAAAAGGTTTTGGTTTTGCATACCAAACGGGAAAGTCTGCCATTTGCTGCACCCGATGTTCATACGATGTACTGACCAGTGATCAAGAGAACCATTTATTTTTCGTATATACATTTCCAGAGCACACCCAATATTTATTGCTTTATGAATTTTGATTTGCAAAGACCAAATCTCCAAAGGTAAATATTTTTTGTAGCTGGTGATTTTTAGATGCGTATTAAGTTCAGTTCGCTGATTAACTGGAATTAATGCTTTCCTCATCTCCCTATACTGTTATTCCAGCCTCTGACAGGATTGGCTAAATGTGCATTTATTTGCTGGCTCTACAAATCACCATGGTGACTGAGTAAAGACCTAAGACCTACTGTATGTGCAATTTTTGGCATCAGTTTCAACTCCCTTTTAAACTCCTGAGTTTTTTTGGTCTTTTCTGTCATGTTACATAGTGTTGGTCAATAAAGCTCAAAACGTTGTTCTTGAATGGATTTGCAGATTCCTCAGTGGTGCGTTGACTACGTGCGAGCTGTGGTTGGACCCAAGCGGGGTGTGGCCTGTACTCAACCCAGGAGGGTGGCTGCCATGAGTGTAGCCCAGCGAGTGGCTGATGAAATGGATGTGATGCTGGGCCAGGAGGTTGGCTACTCCATCAGATTTGAAGACTGCAGCAGTGCAAAGACCTGCCTGAAGTAAGTGGATTCTGTTTTTCCAAATTCATTGCAAATCTCAGCACCTTGCATTCCGATCTACCTCAAGTACATTCTATATTTTCCTCCCACGTTTTCGCATTCGAGAGAAAGCCAAGTAGATAGGAGCATTTGTTGATTGGCTTAATCTCTGTATACCTAAACTACAATATTGTGTATGAAATTTGATCCCCCTTGGTTATGTAGACTGGCTTGTGGCCACCGTGCTATTTGTACAGGTTGGAAGCACCAGGACCTTTCCAAGCTGTCAGTTTTTGTCATTGACTGCTTCGTATTCACAACTCATTCTGCATCCCTATTAATCACTTACATTCGGCACCGGGAGATGCAAGTAAGTTTATTGGCCAAGTATTCACATACAAAGAATTTGCCTTGGTGCTCCGACCACAAGTAACAACATGACATACAGTGACAGTTACGAATGACTCAGAAAACACTAAACATTAATAATAATAAGACATTAATGATAAAACACCATTGATCAAGCATGTGAACCAACAAAATACCAGATCAAAGGGAGGCTACAAATTTTTGGCTGTTGAGTAGAGCAACTACTCGTGGATAAAAAAAATGTTTTTATGTTTGGCTGTGGCAGCTTTGACAATCCGGAGTCACCTTCCAGAGGGAAGTGATTCAAAGAGTTTGTGGCCAGGGTGAGAGGGGTCAGAGATGATCTTGCCCGCTTGCTTCCTGGCCCTTGCAATGGAGGGAAGGTTGCAGCCAATAATCTTCTCTGCTGATCGGACGATTCGCTGCAGCCTCCAGGTGTCGTGCTTGGTGGCTGAGCCAAACCAGACCATGATGGAGAAGGTGAGAACAGACTCTACGATGGCCGTGTAGAATTGGACCATCATTGCCTGTGGCAGATTGTGCTTCCTCAGCTGCCGCAGGAAGTAGGACCGAGATGAGAAACACATTTTTCACACAGAGAGTGGTGAATCTCTGGATTTCTCTGCCACAGAAGGTAGTTGAGGCCAGTTAATTGGCTATACTTAAGAGGGAGTTAGATGTGGCCATTGTGGCTAAAGGGGTCAGGGGAATGGAGAGAAGGCAGGTACAGGATACCGAGTTGGATGATCAGCCCTGATCATATTGAATGGCGGTGCAGGCTCGAAGGGCCGAATGGCCTACTCCTGCATCTATTTTCTATGTTTCTAAGTACATCCTCTGTTGTGCCTTTTTGACTGGAGTCAATGGTAGCGCCCCACTTAAGAGATGATGGTTACCAGGAACTTAAAAGACTCCACAGATGTAACTGTGGTGTTGTTGATGGTGAGTGGAGGGGGAGCTCTCCTAAAGTGTACAATCAATTCCACTGTCTTAAGAGCATTGAGCTTTAGGTTGTTGCGATGGCACCAGGACGCCAGCTGTGACACTTCCTGTCTGTAGGCAGATTCCTCCCCATCCTGGATCAGTCCAATCAGGGTTGTGTCGTCCGCAAACTTGAGAAGCTTGACAGAGGTGTCTGTGGAGGTGCAGTTGTTGGTGTAGAGAGAGTAGAGGAGAGGAGAGAGTAAGCAGCCTTGTGGTGCTCCTATGCAGAGCGTTTGCGGGTCAGAGATGTGCTTTCCCAGCCTCACAAGCTGCTACCTGTTTGTCAGGAAGTTGGTGATCCGCTGACAGAGGGGTTCAGGCACAGTCAACTCGGAATGTTTGGAGTGTAGTAGCTCTGGCACAATGGTGTTGAATGCAGAGCTAAAAACAACAAACAGGATCCTCGCATAGGTCCCCTGGCGGCCTAGGTGCTGTACGATGAAGTGCAGGCCCAGGTTGACTGCATCATCCACAGATCTATTGGCCCGATATGCAAACTGCAGTGGGTCCAGCAGGGAGTTTGTGATATTTTTCAGCTTGTCCAGCACAAGCCTTTCGAGTGTCTTCATGACTACAGAGGTCAGTGTGACAGGCCTGTAGTCATTAAGACAAGTAATTCTTACCTTTTTGGGTACAGGGACAATAGTGGAGACTTTGAAGCAGGCAGGGACAGTACATGTTTGCAGGGACTGGTTAAAACAGTCTGTATAGACCGGTGCCAACTGTTTGGCTCTCTCTCTCTCTCGCTGTCTCGCACTCTTGTCTTTCTCGCTCTCTCGCTCTTGTGGAAATGTACCTGGCTTGTTTGAGAAATATCTCACTAATCTGGTAATTCTCTGCAGTTTTTCCCAAATATTATATGGCTGCAACCATCTCGTGGAAATTCTGCTTTAAATTGTGCTTAATCATTTAAATGTCAAATGCACTAATCCATTTTATTTCCGGGTCCTGCATTTCCATCTTCGCTAGTTGCGCCAAGAACATATTGATTAAGAAAATCTTCCCCCATTAGAAATACTGCTCCCTCTTTTATTACCCATTTAACAGTTGGGGTACAATTTTCTTAAACCCCCAGCCTTCCCATTGTTTTAGCACTATTCTGTATCCTTTTCAACCTTGTAGTATCTAACCTAATGTAATGCTGCTATCCCACCTCCCTTTTCACTTCACTACTATTTTCTGAACATTTTCTGTCCAGAAATATTAACTGGCCAATTCACACCATTTTTGAGTTGCATTATAGTTACTCTATTTACATACATTTGTGGATGTGCTCACAATCCTTGTTCATCTCACTTTTGCGCATTATGTGCATGCATTCTGAACCTGTCTTTATATTCTTCATCATCTGCTCTTGGCTAATATTATCTGGCTTCCTGCTGTGGTAGAACCTTGGAACCCACCTGCAAATGTCAATTGATGATACTAGGTAATTTACTAATATTTAAGTTGAGATTGGTTTACAAAAATCATTTAACAGGGTATGGGGCAAGTAAGTGGGTATGTGAAAGGTGTGACAGCAGGTGGCTGATTCTCATTTAATTTGTTGTTTCCACGATGACCTCTGCAGTCATGCTAAAATTCGTATTTTATTTGTGTTCAGACAAATGCTGTAAAGAGTTGAGTGGTCCTAGCATAATCCTTACGATATATTGTTGCACTCTTGAGTTGTGTCCTGCTTGATGGCGCTGTGCTTACTTACACCAGCCACCATGTTTGAGTGACTGTTGAGTGAATGGCAGTAATTAACTAATTAGATTTGTCCTGGTTTTTTCACAATTAGGGCATATTTGGAAGGCTTTCACACTTTGCAGATGCCAGTAAAGTAGCTGTACTGGAATAGTTTACTTGTGTTCCCCTGAAATAGCCACAAGTCTTCAGCACAGCACCAATTGCTGTTGCTGTATAAACTTTGTTCATTCATTTGTTGATGAAACGTGAAGTGAATGGAATTGGTTGAAGACTGCCTTCATAGATGAAGCTAGCCTCGTGATGCCAAGATGGATAGTCCCGGCGGAGACCGCAAAGTGCTGGAGTAACTCAGTGGGTCAGGCAGCATCACTCGTGGTTGTGGATAGATGACATTTCGGATTAGGAGCCCTTCAGAGTGAAGTAGAGTCCCGACCCAAAACGTGGCCTATCTACATTCAGTCTGAAGAATGGTCCTGACCCAAAAAGTCGCCTATCCATGTCCTTGAGATATGCTGCCTGACTTGCTGAGTTACTCCAGCAGGTCTATCGAAATTCCAGCATCGGCAGTTCCTTGTCGACTGTCCCTATGGAACTGGCTGTAGATGGTTATGAATGCTTCATCCTTGCCTTTTGCAATTGGATGCTTTTTTGAAAGAGTTGCTTCCTTGTGTAAATTTGTTTATTTGTTCACTCTTCATTTCTAATTGTGGTGGGACTGCAGTGTTTTCATCTGCTCTGGAATCCACTGCCTCTGTCTGCAATACGTTGCTTCTGTTATGTGTGGAGTCCTGTGTTATGTTGACACCAGCTTGATTTTGGGAATATCTGGCATTGCTACTGATGTGGTCCGACACACTCATTGAACCAAAATTTGTCCCTTGAATTGGCAGTGCTATAGTGAGCCAAGAAGCTGCAGATTGTAATGCAATTTAATTCTACTGCTCGTTTCCCTTGAGTGATTAATTTCAGCACAGTGATACTGTCACACAGCATGGAAAAGTGGGTTAACAAGGATTGAATAGTGGCCATTCCTACCAATGTTGCCACGATCAGAACCGTATTCAGTGGGTTTAATGGTGAGGATATGGATTTCCCACTTGTATATGTTCCACAGCCACCTGTACACGTCTGTTAATTGTGCTGTGATGGCTCTGCCACTGCTGACAAAATTGAGTTTGTGTTGGTCTCGGGGAGAATGTGCAGAATTCACACAGACAGTACCCGAGGCCAGGATTGACCCTGGATATCTGGCGCTGTGAGGCAGCAACACTACCAGCTTCTGGGGAAACACTGTGGGTTGAATAGCACCTGTGGAGGGAGGAGCCGGGAAGGAATTGCCGACATTTTGAATTGAGACCCTGCATCAGGATCTGTTTGATTTTCTTTTCTCTTACCAATTTGTGCGATGACAAGTTTACTTTGGCCAGAATTCAGGAGACTCCAGAGAATCTGATATCAGCGTTTAAGGATTCCCAGAACCACTTACTTCATAATGATCCCGAACCGGAACGTCATTAATCCACGTCCACTAGCGATGCTGCCGGACCCGCTTACTCCAGCATTTTATAGTCTTTTCCTTCGTATTGTACTTCATTGCCAAATTTGACAAGATTGTTCTACCAATGTTGTAAGCTATTTCTACAGAACCTGAAGCTTTTGTCCAAATTAAAAGTATTATCTGAGAGAGATTATCACATTTTGTTTTGGCATCATGTTCGGCTCAGACATTGTGGCCTGAATGGGCTCTTCTAAGCTACTGTTCTATGTTCTGTGTTGAATGCCTCCATTCTGGTAACAGTCTTTTCTGGCAGATTTATTTCCTTAATTATATTTGCATTTTTCCAGTTGTGTTGTGATTGAACTTGTGAGCTAAAATAGTTGCATTCTTGTTGCTTTACGGAGTAAACAAGGAACTTTTTAAACTTTTCAAATTTACATTTTTGGTCATCTCAGCTACATAATGAATGAGACATTATTATTAATAATAATAATAATAATAACACATTTTATTTGCGGGCGCCTTTCAAAGTCTCAAGGACACCTTACAGAAATTAACAAGAGAGAAAAAACATATAGTCGGAGTAAAATAAATAATAAGGACATCACCAATACACAAATTAAAGACAGAATTCGCTCCAAAGACAAAAAATCAAAAACACAATGTGAAGAGAGAGCAGCGGCAGCTAAACCGCGCCAGCGTCCACTCTCCCTTCCGACAGCCATCTTGGACACAAACTAACATATTCACATAACACACAAAAAATCATCCCCCCACAATGGATACCACTGTGGGGGAAGGCACAATGTCCAGTCCCCATCCCCAGTTCTCCCAAAGTCAGGCCTATTGAGGCCTCCGCTATTGCCTCTAAGGAGGCCCGATGTTCCTCGCCGTTCTGGCCGGGTGCTGTTGCCCCGGCGTCGGGAGAGTCCTTTCAGCGGCTGGGCCACCTGGAACGGCCGCTTCCTAACTGGGGACCGCGGCTTCTGAAGCCGACAAGGCATTGTTAAATAATTTAAACAAGTACTTTTCAGCTTTAACAACAACACTTCATGGAAGTGCCATTGCAGAATAATTGCACTGTTAATAAAATTTAGTGTATGCTTTCAAAGTATAGATCTCACAACCTGGCAGGCCTTTCAAAAGGAAAATATAAATCTTCATTAAAGTTAGCCATTAGGAAAAATCTGGGACTAAAGTCGATGATCGGTGTGTTGGTTTCTTGGTCTATGGATAGCACTGAGAAACGACATTTTATATGCAGTGTGAATAATAAATATCAAAGTAGCAATATTGTGATTTTCTTTTCTCGTGTTACTGGAAGAAGTAAGCATAAATGAGTTCTATGTATGAACGCTCAATTTGATGCCACAGAAATCGGTAGGAAAATCAATTCTGAAGAGGTTATCATGTTACAAGAGGATAATATGCGAAATGAATCGGCAAATAACTGGCAAATGAAGTATATTGTGGAAAGCTGTGAATTTGTCCATTTTGGCATTTAGCTTTTCACTGGTATGTAATATCATAGACAGTGAAGATAGAATTACAGTGGGATTTCGGTCAAGTGGGCAAGGAAATTAAAATCAAATTAGCCAGGAGATTAAATGGCACAACGGGCTTCTGGCACCTCGGGACTGTGCCGTGTCCCCTGATTTATTCTCTCCATTTACCCACAACTCTGTAGCCAGACACAGCTCCAAAGCCATCTTTACATTTGCAGGCGATATGACCATTGTTGGAAGAATAATAGGTAATGATGTCAAGAGTATTGGAGGAAGATGACAACGTGATTGAAAGGTGTCAGAATGGAAACGCTGAGAATTATGAACCTGTCTTCATTGATGGGACTGCAATGGAGAGAGTTAATGCCTTTAAGTTCCTGACCATCTTTATCTCTGAAGACGTGTCTGGGCACAGAACATTGATGCAATCACAAAGAGACCTCATCAATGGCTCTACTTCCTTAGAGGATTGAAGAAATTCAGTATGCCCATGGATACACTCTTCAAGTGTTAGAGGTGTATGACAAAGAACATATCGACTGGTTGCCTCATAACCTAGTTCGGCAACTCAAAGCGGCCAGGAATGAAGGGTGTGCAAAAATTGGTAGACCTTGTCTGGCCCATAACTGGTACTAACCTTCCCACCATGGTAGGGGTCTAGAGGAGCACTGCCTCAAAAAGGCAGGTAATATCATCAAAGCCCCACACCACACTGTCTCATTTCTACCATTGGGAAGAAGGTACAAGAGCCTGATAATTGTGACCTCCAGGTTCTTCCCTGAAACTATCAAACTCTTGTACACTGTACAACATTAACCACAATCTTACCTCATGAACTGTGACCTCCGGTGGATTTTGTTTTGGGTGCATTCTGTACTTCGGCTTTGCTATAAGCATATTCTCATTCCTGGTTACAAGGTTTGCCATAATCATGAACATTCAATTGGGGGTGCAAGCTTACAAGGTCTAAAATGTGGATGTGCGTTGTTGATGAGTTACTGTGTGTGAATTTGTACATATTTGGCCCTATAAGTAGTTTAATGGCAGCAACAATCCTCGAATGCTGCGCTGGAGCCCCTTGGATAGAGGTGCTGAGATGAAAGGAGAAATCTGTTTTTAGTGCTGTGACCATATTGCCATGTGAAGTAATATTCTTTCTTCCATATAGAGGAAAAAGCTGAATTCTTGATCTTATGTAATACAGTATCTTGATTTGACTCGGGATTTGTAGGACTGGATGAGTGAATGTTTTTGTCATTGGGATATCATGCAGTGTACCTTTTTAAAAGCTGCCTCAGCACTGATTTAAAGTCAGCGAATGCAAACCTGTCACATTGCTCCATATATTTAAACTGTTGGCCTCTCTTGGCGATGCTTTTATTGATTTTTCAATGTTGTATTCGTGTTGCCATTAATGCACAGCATTGAGTTGATATATAATTTGTTTTTTAGATACATGACTGATGGTATGTTGCTTCGAGAAGCAATGAATGACCCTTTACTGGAGCGATACGGAGTCATCATCCTTGATGAGGCCCATGAGCGTACATTAGCAACCGATATTCTTATGGGTGTATTAAAAGAAGTTGTGAAGCAGAGATCAGATTTGAAGGTAAGGATATTGTTGGGGAGGACAGAGAGGTGGCTGGCGATAATATTCTGCACTGAACAATCTTTAGTCTGATCAAATTTCGACCATTGGCAAATTATAGGCTGAAGAATGAAGTACTTTCCCTTCTTACGCTTTTTGCGATCACAGGACATTCCAGGGTGATATAAGTTACATAAGTTAATCATTTGATTGTAAGTCTCATTAGTATGTCGTGTTTTGTAACTATCACCATAGGTACATCATAGAATCTTTGCTTTGCTTTCTGTAATGAGATAAATATTTGCCAAGACACCTGGAGAATTTCTGTACTTTGACAAATGGAAACTTTTAGATGTACTTGAGGACGCAATGTGGTTTGATTTAATGTCTCATCTGAACTATAGTACTTATGATAGTGTTACCATAGATTACTGAAGAGTCTCTTGACTGGGGCTTGCCTCCAGGGCCATTTGACTTGAAGACAAGTGTGCTTCCATAGCTACCTTCTGTCTTAGTTAGGAATTTGCCTGAAACAAAATCGTCTGTGTTTTGGTCTACAAATCTCCTCAGTGGAACAAACTTAACCTTGATCTTACAGGAACATGTAACAGAAAACTGGCCTGATCTTTCATTAACTATCAGTACATTGTTTCACTTCAATGAACCAAGAATTTAAGCTTTGTTCTAGTTAGGTTTTTTTTTGTTAGTAGGGTGATTGCTGCCAGATTTCTTTGAGCTGCTCCGAATGCACCGGAAATGCATTTAAAGTAGACACTATAAAATAAAATCCTTTGGATAACCTGCGGCATCACATGATGCTGTAGCCCCTCTCTCCAATATTAGCGTATGCTGATTACCAAAAGATTTGTCACTTCAGGCATAACCTGAGAGCAGTCCTGAACTACTATCGACCTCATTGGTGACCTTCGGACTATTCTTGATCGGACTTTGCTGACGTTACTTTGCACTGAACATTATTTCCTTATCATGTATCTGTACACTGTAAATGGCTCGATTGTAATGTATTTTCATTCTGCTGACTGGATAGCACGCAACAAAAGTGTTTCACTGTAAATACTTCCGTACACGTGACAATAAACTAAACTGTTAAGCTATTATATGGGTAATGCTTTGCAGCCTCTTGTCCCTGTAGGAAAACTTTGACTGGGTCGTGAGCTTTCAGAAATGGGAATGGACAGTTTCAGAATGGATGTTTGTTTGCCATTGCCTCTCATCAGGTTGATTTAAAACAAAATGATGTTGGGCTTATTTAATTTGATAAGGAACAAGCAGCAATGCTTTGCATATGGGGATTGTTTCGGAAGACAAATCCTATGATTTGTATGATCTCAGATTGGGCAGCAGTAATGGCACTGCAGTTGACTTCATTGTATTGGAATATGGACAAGAAAATTGCCCATTGGTTTTCATGCTTCATTCATTTCTGCATATGTTCAGTGAGTTTGGCATTAAAATCCCTTGCTGCAGTTATTTGGCAAAATCCTGTGATACTACATCAAATGAAAGTTATTTCTCGGGGAAATCAGCAACGGATAACTAACTGAAGAAAACTGGTTCACAAAATTGAAGCTATAGGGCCTGTCCCACTTGGCGATTTGTTTCGGTGACTGCCGGCATCATTGACTGATGTATCAGGGTCGCCGAAAGATTTTGAACATTTCAAAATCCAGCGGCGACAAAAAAAATGTAGCAACACTTGAGGAGACACCTCACGTCAATACGTCATCATGCCGTGAGTTTTTCGGTGCCCTTATACGTCAGTCAATGATGCCGACAGTTGCCGAGAAAAATCACCAAGTGGGACAGGCCCTTAAGAAGTGTGAAAGAGATATCTAAACCAGAGCTGCCAAGTTGTACGGGTATTCCGTATTTTGTACGGAAATGCGATCAGAATACGGATGTCCGGAATTGCTTTGTAAAATACGGATTTTTTAAAATCAGCCCGACTTCCTGTTTCATCTTGCTGCTTAAAAAATGCAAGGATATAAAAAGTCATTTAGCTCTAAAAATTATAGGAGATTAAATCTATTAGTATTTTAAATTTCAAGATCTGCATGATGATTTTTGAAAGCCTTGATCTGCCTGTCCCACCAAAGGTTTAAACAGCGCTGTCAGTTTAACGCTATGGGTACAAAAAAAGCGCTCCCAGCTGGAGAACTATTTCCTTTACACATAGCGCTATGGGCTTTACACATAGCGCTATGGCCACAGCGCCAGGGGTCACAGACTATAAGGGAATAAGAGAGGGAGGGAGGGAATAAGAGAGGGAGGGAGGAAAAAATGAAGGGAAGGGGGGGGGGGGGAGGGGGAGGGAAAGCGGGAGGAGGAGGAGAGAGAGAGAGAGGGGGTGGGAGGGAAAGGGATGGAAAGCGAGGAAGGAGGGAGAAAGCGAGGGAGGGAGAGGGAGGCTTCCAAAATTGCTTCTACATCATCATCTGATGCCAAAAGCAGGAAGCAGCCATTCAAACAGCAGTATACAAAGAGATGGCAATGAATGCACTGTCAAGTAAGGTGCGTAGAAGATGTCAATTGGTACCAAAGTTATGCATTCTTGTACTCTTACATGGGTATGACTGCACAAAAAAAAGAGCACTTTTTTCAGCAAAATGGTACCGCGTAAAAATACTGATTTCCGCAGCAAAACACTGATTTTCAGGTATTAGAAATGCTCTGACAAAACTTGGCAGCTCTGCTAAACGACCTGTAATTCCAATGGATCACAGAACCGTTTCAGAAACCCTGCAAAAATACTTACCAATACAACTGTGTGCAAACAACTGTGTTGTAACCTTCTACATTGACAACTGTAAAAGAACTTCACTCAACAGGTTTTACGCCAGGTTTATAGCATCAATCCACATTTAATTAGAATCCCTTGGGTGCAGCAAGAATTGCTATTTAGCAGATCTTGCAGTTTAACAACTCATCAATTGGTGCTGTTCGCTACTTGGCATGCACGCTTCCATATTCGATGCATAGTTGTGGTTCACGCTGTGTGGTAGTGTTATTCTATTCCAGAGGGATTAGAAACCCAGAATTGTAAAGGTTTTTTTTAAATGTTGAGCAATATTTGAATTTAGAGTATGGCAATTCATTCTATAATGGAATTTATGTTCTTCCACAGAGAGAGAGAGAGAGAGTTTTAATTTTACAAGCGTAGCAATGGCCTTTTCTGGATGTGGATTGAGACCAAAATGGCTGTTTTATTTTCTTTCCAGATTATCATCATGAGTGCCACACTTGATGCAGGCAAGTTTCAGGTCTACTTTGACAGTTGCCCACTGCTTACTATTCCTGGTCGTACACATCCTGTAGAAATATTCTATACTCCAGAACCAGAGAGGGACTATCTGGAGTCAGCGATTCGAACAGTTATTCAGATACATATGTGTGAAGAAGAGGAGGGAGATGTTCTTCTCTTCCTTACGGGTCAAGAGGTAAGAATCACTCGTTTCTTCGTATTCACTGCTCTAACTTGAATTTTATCATTTATACAGGGTGGTTCTTTTATTATCTTCTGATGCATTCTCCTGCCTTCTCCCCATAACCTCTGACACCTGTATTAATCAAGAATCTATCTATATCTGCCTTAAAAAAAAAAATATATATATATATATATATCCACTGATGGCCACTGCATGGCTTCTGTGGCAAAGAATTCCACAGATTCATCACCTTTTGACTAAAGAAAGTTCTCCTCATCTCCTTCCTAAAAGAACGTCCTTTAATTCTGAGGCTATGACCTCTAGTTCTAGACTCTCCCACTAATGGAAACATCCTCTCCACATCCACTCTATCCAAGCCATTCACTATTCTGTGTGAGATACCATTTAAAATGGTGAGGGCTTCTAACTCTCCATCCTTTAAGATAATGAATTCCAGCCCCCCAACCATATTAGAGATGAAAAATAAATCATCATCTCCTACTTCAACCAGTCCCTTTAAAAGTATGCCCATTGCTTTCAGTTGACTCTGATAAGAGAAATAGGTACTTTGGTGAGGTTCTTCATGATTTTATTCACAATTAAACTTCCCCCTCATCCTCAGTAACCTGATGTATAAGTGGGTGGGAAGGCTAGTGAGAGTGGAACTTGAATTGCCTTGGGTTGCTGCTCTGAAAGGAACAGCATTTAGGAGTGTTTTTGAGTGTGGGTGAATGTCAAAAGAGGTACAGGGCAGGTGGACAACTTGTTCAAGAAGATTCAAGCTTGGGATGGAATAAAGAGAAGCAGCGGTGATACGATAACTCAAAACTAGGATTAAAAAGGGGGACATAAATAAGAAGGAAATGCAGATGCTGGAAAATCGAAGGTAGACAAAAGTGCTGGAGAAACTCAGCGGGTGCAGCAGCATCTATGGAGCGAAGGAAATAGGCTACGATTCGGGCCGAAATCCTTCTTCAGACTGATGGGGGGGAAGAAGAAAGGAAAAAGGAAGAGGAGGAGCCTGAGGGCTGAGGGAGAGCTGAGAAGAGGAGGAGATAGCAAGGGCTACCGGAAATTGGAGAATTCAATGTTTATGCCGCTAGGGTGCAGACTGCCCAAGTGGAATATGAGGTGCTGCTCCTCCAATTTCCGGTGGTGCTCACTCTGGCCATGGAGGAGGCCCAGGACATAGAGGTTGGATTCGGAATGGGAGGGGGAGTTGAAGTGCTGAGCTACCGGGAGATCAGGTTGGTTAATGCGGGCCGAGCGGATACGTTCGGCGAAACGATCGCCAAGCCTACGCTTGGTCTCACCGATGTAGATCAGCTGACATCTAGAGCAGCGGATGCAATAGATGAGGTTGGAGGAGGTGCAGGTGAACCTCTGTCGCACCTGGAAATCAACGTGGATATCACCAATCAATGAAGAAATAGTTCAGCCAGGTGAAGATGGATTTCTATCCAGGATCCAATGTCTAGTTTAGTTTGAAGATACAGCGCGGAAACAGGCCCTTAGGTCCACAGAGTTTGCGCCAACCAGGAATCGCACATGCACTAATTCCATCCTAAATGGCAGGGAATAATTTTACACAAGCCAATTAACCCATAAACCTGTGTCCAGAGCACCCAGAGTAAACCCACACGGTCACAGGAAGAAAGTACTATGGACTTTGGACACAGCACCCGCAGTAAGGATCGAACCAGGTCTCTGGCACTGTGAGACAGCAGCTCCACCACTGTGCCACTGCCTCCCTCTATAGAGTCTGTAGACTAAAAGCTCAGAAACCAGCTAAGTATGGACTTAGAAACATAGAAAATAGGTGCACGTGTAGGCCATTTGGCCCTTCTGAGCCAGCACTGCCATTCATGGCTGATCATCCAAAATCAGTACCCCGTTCCTGCTTTCTCTCCATATCCCTTGATTCCGTTAACCCGAATCACTAAATCTAACTTTCTCTTGAATACATCCAGTGAATTGTCTTCCGCTGCCTTCTGTGGCAGAGAATACCACTGATTCACAGCTCTCTTTGTGAAAAGGTTTTTCCTCCTCTCAGTCCTAAATGACCTACCCCTGATTCTTGAACTGACCCCTGGTTCTGGATTCCCCCAACATCGGGAACATTTTTCCTGCACTTCACTGTTTCATTTCCCAGCGATAAAAGATATTTCCTCTGAGATGACGCCACTGCTTTCTGTTTCGAATGTTCTAATCAAGCAAACAAAAAATATTCGGGGTTAGAAGATTGTGTTGTAAGAAGTAATCTCAAACAAAATGAATTCCTTCTCTCTTGCTTCTGGGGCTGTGGACTATGGTATAATGGGAACATTGGGCTTTGTTATACAGTTGAAACATAAAAGCTCCTGTAATTGAGAAATGAAAGTGTGTATTGACATTGAAGGTGACCTTGAAATTTGTTGAAGTCAAACACTTTGAAGTATGGTCAGATGGTATGATGCAGAAACGCAAACATGCAATTGGTGCATGCCTGCGTGAGAACCTTCTTTGGTGATGCATTTTCTCCCCCCCTCGGCCTGATGTACTCCGCTTCCCCCAAGTATAACTTGAGGGAGTAGGCCAATGTATGCAAAGCTGGTGATGATATTGCCTGCAGCATCCAGTTGAATTGCCTGAGGTGACATGAGATGAATGCAATGATCCATTCAACAGAGGGATGGCGATGCACTGGAGTCATAATGGAGTTAGATTTATATATTAGTGAGGCATTGTCTGAAGTCTATTTCTGTCACAAATGCTACTCTTTAATGCATACTATTTAAAGGAAAGGTTAAAGTTCAGTGCTAAATAAACACTCAGTTTAGAATATAATGACTTGGAAGTGAAGATCATTAAATATTAATATTTTAAATGCCATGTATTTGCAACTCCATTCAAACTGCAATTTCTCTTTTGTTGTATTTATATATACTTTCAGGCCTGGGTGTCACCAGCAAAGAAAGCACAATTCTTCATCAATCGCTCTTGATCTGAGTGGCTTTGCTTGGCTATTAGGAAGCTATTAAACAATTAATCACAACATTGGGTCTACAGGTAGACCAGCTAAGGATGGCACATCACCTCAGTTATGCCCTGAAAATATTAATCAGCCAGATGGGTTTTTATGACAGCCAAGTAGCTTTTGTGATAATCACTATTAATCAAGAGGATTTTTTACATTCTAGATTGTTAACTGAATTTAAATTCCACAGCTATCTTGGTGGGATTTGAACTGTGGCATCTAGATTTCAGACACTCAAATTCCCAAAATATTTTCTGCATTTTCCTCTTTGACGAAGTTCTAAAAGAGGATTAGAGTCCGTTATTGAACATTTTTGTTCTATGCTGTGACTTGAAGTGCCGTGGATACATTTCAAATAGCTAATAAATTTAATGTGGCATTCGTGCCTTGGGGATTTCACTGAAGTGAAACAGATTAGCTATTTCCTTAGGAGGTGGCAAGTAACGCACGACAGATGTTAGATTCACACGTTGTTCCATTTTTGGTGAACACAAGGTACAATCAGTTCTGAAATCTATTGCCAGAGAATGTTCTCTGAGGAGAATACAGTATAGTCCTTTTGAGACTGCTGGCAGGCTCTGTGGAATAGAGTTACTTTTCTGGATCTAACTGTATTTAAATATGTGGCTACTGCAAATGGCAAAATATATAGGTTTACACAGGTTGGAAGTGGATTCTCAAATTTGCGCATTTAATTAGCAACTATTTGCTTTAAAGATTAGGTCACAAACTCTTTTTCCATAGATGCCTTTTATGCCATACTCCATTTTAATGAAAACAGGAGCATTTGCAACCATTATAAATAATACATTAAATAAGTGACTTGTCACTGTTAAGATCACTGTGTTACTAAAAGTGTATTTGGATCTTTCCATCAAATTGTGAACGATTTACATTACCTGGTTCAGTCTTGAAATTATCTTGTGTTGATCTCTTTATTGGCAAGTCGGAATTCCGGCCTTCCAATAATCAGGTCCTGCCACGTGAACAGGTCTCTGCTTGTTTTGGAGTTCACACATTGCTAATTGAGATGGATGTTTCATTAGGTGATTCCATCAGGTTTTTAATGCACTGTATTAAGAATTGTATTGCATGCTAATTTTTTTTCAATAATCAATATTCTCTTACCACAAGTTGTTGGTTCACTTAACTAAAGTGTTAAATTCCCATGGGTAACTTGACACGGCCATAGTGAGGCTGAACAGGCGGAAAGTAGATTTTCTATTTCTGGTATTGATGAGATGAAACTACTGTGTGACTTGACTCCTATTAATTGTGACATCAGAACAAAGATAATTTTCATCAGGAGCATCACAGTAGCTGTGATTGTCATTCTGGCCTATTTAATCTTCAAATATTAATCATTTTCAGGAAAGACCTCTCAGGGGAGAAGGTTTTCTTAAAATTTGAAGTATTGTAGCTGATAGTTATGGTTACTGCAGAGTTAAAAGAAAGCTATTTTGTTAAACTATGTGAGGATTTGTAATAGCTGGGCATTTGGATCTTAGAAAGACTATGTGTTCTGGGTAAAATAACTTTTCTCTATAAAGCTGCTTCTGAGCATTTCAAAATTCTAATTGAATTGAGTTTTATTAAAGCGACTTCATGAGTTCATTGTGAATATAGCTTTTTATGTAGTATGAATCATAGATTACTGTACACCTGATAATAATTAATATTTGTGGTCTGGCACAATGTTGAAACTTTATAACTGCGTACTCCAGGAATGTAATATTTTCTTGCAAGTGTGTTTGCCTATTATCTATGTGTTGGTCGCAAGATTCATCCAGAAAATGCCCCTGGTGCTAATCCACTCCTGCTGCTTTACAGTTATATCCAGTGTATTTGGGTCCATAAAGTAAATCTAATTAATATCTAGTCCAAGATGAAAATAGCATTTATAATCAGATGGTTGAAACAGATATTCTAGAACAATCAGACGATATTGTGTCAGTTCACTTAATCAATGGCACTTAAAACCCTTGAATTAAAAATGGTGTAATCACGTAACTTTTTCCAGAAACAAACATAGAATGTAGGCCAATGTTCAAATCCGGGTTGAAAGGCTGCCTCGTAGATACAAATGATTTTGGTGCTATTTAAAAGAAATTGGGCATTATTTTGAACTGCAATTGTTGAGACTGATTTCTTGGTCATTATCTCTGCAGTTTGGAAAATCATGTGAAAAAACAGGCTGCTGCCAATCCGTTTTTCACTTTAAACAGCTTTCCACAATGCAAGTTGCCTTTTTTGGTGTTGGTTTGATGTAAGATCCAAAATCAGAGCACCTACAGTTAAAAAAGGCTTGGTGTAACTTATTTCAGAAGGAAAATTGACACTCACTTTAATATTCTTTAAATTATAACGGTCAACTTTTTTTCTGCAGTAACATGTTTAATGAAATTAGGAAATCTTCCTGTGTTATATACTAAAGGGCCACTGATAAAAACTGGATTAAACATGTATGAGTTATTGCCGGTTGCAACTAACCCTAATTGACTTTTTCTATTGTTTTTGCGTGTAGCCTTCCCAAAAGGCACTCGGAACAGCAAATGAGAACAGAAATGCTTTACAGTGCCCTCCACAATGTTTGGGCCAAAGACCCATCATTTATTTATTTGCTGCTGTAATCCACAATTTGAGATTTGTAAGAGAAAAAAAATCACATGTGGTTAAAATGCACTTTGTCAGGTTTTAATAAAGGCCATTTTTATACATTTTGGTTTCACCATGTAGAAATTACAGAAGTGTTTATACATAGTCCCCACATTTCAGGGCATCATAGTGAAAGGAAATGAGTAACGAAAGAAAAAAGTAAATTTATTGCAGTTTTCTTAATCAATCGTGTGAATATTGACTATCCGGAAACCTGCGCCAGTTATGTTCTAGATTGTACCAAGATATTTTTAATCTTTATCACATGGAGAAAAAAATTGTTTGTTGCCTGAATTTGTCTGATAATTGAGTATACTTCCGAGTAATTTGTAGACTTACTATTTATGCATCTGTATGTCACTTCATTTCATACTGCCTGAAGTGTTTTTAGACATTTCCTCTTAATAGGCCATATAAATTCAAACTGTTCTTGATTCATCTTTCTTGAATCAAAAGGAGAAGGAGAAATAATGAGCAAATAATGTTGCAGTCGTGGAAAACATGTTTTGTGTGAAATTAGGTTAAACGTTCATTCATTAGATGTATGATTCATTAGCTATCTTAATATGTTTGTGCATTGCTGTTAGTGTTCTGCATTTTTCAAATTTGAATTGTTGATTGACATAAGGTTTTATTCTGCTGCCCATAATTTTATTTTCTACTTGCCAAGACCAGTGACTCATGCTGACGTACACACAGTTCTCTCGGCACAATCACTCCTCTTGTTTCTCAGCTGAACGAGGATTCTATGCGTGAGCTTCACTGGGGAATGTTGACAGATTTTTCACAGCCGAGCCTGATGGCGTCCTTGCAAGTGTTTAGTTGAGCATTTTTTCAGCAGGTGTTGTTGTGTTGAGGTCAGTTGTGAAAACTCTGCATATTTTCTCCTTACTAGGCTGGGATTAGTTTAGTTTTAGTTTAGTTTGGAGATACAGTGTGGAAAGAGGCCCTGTGGCCCACTGAGTCTGCACCGCACCAGTGATCCCTGAACACTAGCACTATCCTATACACTAAGGACAATTTATGATTTTTACCGAAGCCAATTAACCTACCAACCTGTACGTTTTTGGAGTGTGGGAGGAAACAGGAGCACCTGAAGAAAATCCAAGCGCTCACAAGGAGAACACATAAACTCTGTACAGTGAGCACCCAAAGTCAGGATCAAACCCATGTCTCTGGCGCTGGTTGTAGAATCATAGATGTTTACAGTTGATGAGGATGGCATTTGTTCCATTGTGAGCTGTCATCCAAAATATGTCCAGACAGTGATCCTTTATCTTGTGTTATACCATGAAGAATACCTACTTAAACAAGGAGATTTCTAGTTCTCCATCTTTAGGTGGTGGGGTTTGGAAACCTGTGCCGAAGAGTAGCCCATATCACTCTAAACCTTTCATAGAAGTTAGAACATAGAACATAGAAAATAGGTGCAGGAGGAAGCCATTCGGCCCTTCGAGCCAGCACCGCCATACATTGTGATCATGGCTGATCGTCCCCTATCAATAACCCGTGCCTGCCTTCTCCCTAAATCCCTAGCCCATAGAGCTTTATCTAATCTTAAATCCATGCAGTGATTTGGCCTCCACTGCCGCCTGTGGCAGGGAATTCCATAAATTCACAACTATCCATGTAACTGTCTAAATTTCTATCCAATGTTGTTATTGTACCTAAAAATTATGCCCTCTAGTTCTTGATTCTCTTGTCCTCAGATAAAAACTCTTATGTTCACCCTATCTATTCCCCTCATGATTTTGTACACCCGTATAAAATCACACTGCAATCTCCTTTGCTCCTAGGAATAAAGTCCTTGCCTGCTGAACCTCTCCCTGTAGTTCAGGCTCTCTAGTCCTGGCAACATACTCGTAAATCTTTTCTGCACTCTTTCCAGCTTAATGGCATATTTTCTATAACATGTGACCAAAACTGAACACTATTCAACATCTTGTACAATTAACACTTCTATGCTCAATACCCTGACTGATAAAGGCCAATGTGCCAAAAGCTTTCTTCACCACACTATGTCTTCGAGCCACCACCGCTGGCTCGAAGGGTTGAATGGCTTCCTCCTGCACCTATTTTCTATGTTTCTTACTATCTCTTTGCGATGCAACTTTTAGGGAACAATTAATTTATGCTCCTAGATCACCGTGCTTGAGAACACACTCCTGTGCCCACCGTTCACTATGAAGGTCCTGGCTGGTTTGACTTCAAAATGCAACATCTCACACTTATCGGAACTAAACTCTAATAGCCATTCCTCAGCCTACATGCCCAGCTGATCAAGATCCTGCTTTCTACGATACAAGATCCTGCCATTTATGATGTCATCTACAAACCTGCTAACCATGCCTTGTACAATCCAAATCGTTGATCTAGGTGACTAGCAGTAATGGATCCAGTTCCGATCCCTGAGGCACACCACTGTTCGCAGGCCTCCAGTGTGACAAACAATCTTCCACCACTACCCTTTGCATCCTAACATGAAGCCAGTTCTCCATCCAGTTAGCCAGATCTTCTAGATCCCATTAGATCTGACCTTCCGGAGTAGTTTATCTGGAACTTTATCGAAGCCCTTGCTGAAGTCCTTAAACAATGTCTACGACCCTGTCCCTCATCAAGCACTTTGGTTACTTCTTCAAAATACGTAATCTAATTTGTGAGACACAATATCCCACGCACAAAAAACATGCAGACAGTACCCAATCAATCCCTGTCTTTCCAAATGCATGTATGTTTTAACCCTCAAGGTCCTCTCTAGTAACTTTCCTACCAGGGATCTTTAATGGTCTGCGGGTGCCAGGTTTTTTTTAAACTGAGGCATAACATTAGTCATTCTCCAGTCTCCTGGCCCCTCATCCATGTCAAACAATTCGTATCGATTCATATCTCAGCCAGACTCCTGCAATTTCTTCTCTAGCTTCCTACAGTATCCTTGATCTATCTGATCAGGGCCAGGAGATTGATCGACTTTCGTATGTTTTGGGACACACAGCACCTTCTTGTCTGTAATAAGGACCGTCCTTGATATATTGCCAATAACTTTCTGAAGTTACCAGTCTTCGTGTCTTTCTCTGCTCTTGTTTTCCAAATTACCTTAAATCTCTCCACTTGCCTTTAACCTCACATTTGATTTATCTGTGCCTTGTTGACTTCGGGTGAGAAGCTAAAATTGAGAGTTCTATGATTCATAAATTTTTATTTCGCCTTTTGTTCTCTGAAATGTGCTAGTCCTTGTCAATCATTTTTTGCCTGAGCTTTCGGCACTCAACGATTTCTGGCGTAACATCAGTGGCTTCAAGTCTTTGAGTAGATTATCAAAAGATTTTGGAACTTTTGCAAGTTAATTATTTTTAATTAGGTTTTTCATAGATAAGGGTTTGTATTTATGTAATTTAGTACTTTAGTAAGGTTAGTAATTAAAAATAAGGTTAGTACTTTAAGCCAGTGACTAGGGAAACCTAGTCTAGGGTTCCTTCAGGTGAATTGACTGTGTTTGGCAAGTAAGGTGAAAGTAAATCCAAAGGGTTTCTACAGCTATATTAATAGCAAAAGAATAATGAGGGATAAAATTGGTCCATTGGAGAGACAGAGTGGACAGCTGTCTGCAGAGCCAAAAGAGATGGGGGAGATATTGAACAATTTATTTTCTTCGGTATTCACCAAGGAGAAGGATATTAAATTATGTGAGGTAAGGGAAACTAGTAGAGTAGCTATGGATATTATGAGTTTCAAAGTAAAAGAAGTACTGACACTTTTGAAAAATATAAAAGTGGATAAGTCTCCAGGTCCTGACAGGATATTCCCTAGGACATTGAGGGAAGTTAATGTAGAAATAGCCGGGGCTATGACAGAAATATTTCAAATGTCATTAGAAACGGGAATAGTCCCTGAGGATTGGCGTACTGCGCATGTTGTTCCATTGTTTAAAAAGGGTTCTAAGAGTAAACCAAGCAATTATAGACCTGTTAGTTTGACTTCAGTGGTGGGCAAATTAATGGAAAAGATACTTAGAGATAATATATATAAGCATCTGGATAAACGGGGTCTGATTAGGAACAGTCAACATGGATTTGTGCCTGGAAGGTCATGTTTGACTAATCTTCTTGAATTTCTTTGAAGAGGTTACTTGGGAAATTGACGAGGGTAAAGTAGTGGATGTTGTCTATATGAACTTTAGTAAGGCCTTTGACAAGGTTCCTCTTGTTGTTTGTCGGGTTGGAGGCAGGTGACTAGTGGGGTGGCTGTTTGTCGGATTGGAGGCAGGTCTGTGTTGGGGTCCTTTGTTGTTTGTCATGTACTTCAATGATCTGGACGAAGGTGTGGTAAATTGGATTAGTAAGTATGCAGATGATACCAAGTTGTGGATAATGAAGAGGATTTCCAAAGTCTACAGAGTGATTTAGGCCATTTGGAAGAATGGGCTGAAAGATGGCAGATGGAGTTTAATGCTGATAAATGTGAGGTGCTACACCTTGGCAGGACAACTCAAAATAGGACGTAAATGGTAGGGAATTGAAGAATGCAGTTGAACAGAGGGATCTGGGAATAACCGTGCATAGTTCCTTGAAGGTGGAATCTCATATAGATAGGGTGGTAAAGAAAGCTTTTGGTATGCTAGCCTTTATAAATCAGAGCATTGAGTATAGAAGCTGGGATGTAATGTTAAAATTGTACAAGGCATTGGTGAGACCAAATCTGGAGTATGGTGTACAATTGTGGTCGCCCAATTATAGGAAGGATGTCAACAAAATAGAGAGAGTACAGAGGAGATTTACTAGAATGTTGCCTGGGTTTCAACAACTAAGTTACAGAGAAAGGTTGAATAAGTTAGGTCTTTATTCTCTGGAGCGCAGAGGGTTAAGGGGGAACTTGATAGAGGTCTTTAAAATGATGAGAGGGATAGACAGAGTTGATGTGGACAAGCTTTTCCCTTTGAGAATAGGGAAGATTCAAACAAGAGGACATGACTTCAGAATTAAGGGACAGAAGTTTAGGGGTAACATGAGGGGTTCTTTACTCAGAGAGTGGTAGCGGTGTGGAATGAGCTTCCAGTGGAAGTGGTGGAGGCAGGTTTGTTGGTATCATTTAAAAATAAATTGGATAGGCATATGGATGAGAAGGGAATGGAGGGTTATGGTATGAGTGCAGGCAGGTGGGACTAAGGGAAAATAATTGTTCGGCACGGACTTGTAGGGCCGAGATGGCCTGTTTCCGTGCTGTAATTGTTATATGGTTTTATGGTGTTGCACCCCAGTCTGGCTTGGAATTTGATGCAGAGCTGGAAGAGGCATGTTAACCCAATAGTCTCTTTTGATCTTTTTAATTAAACCAACAATTTTTAGAACCATGCTCTTTGATAATTTGGTAATATTGTATATGTTTATGAATAATGTGTACTTGTGAAACATTATTTGTTACTGGAATATATTGGTTCTGCCAAGTGCTTGGAGATTCCATTATTAAATTTAATAACTAAATTTCCCTTCACAAAAGGATATTCATGAGCTTTTATGAAAACTCATCAGCATCATTGGTAGCATTTAACAAAAATTGTTTTTCACTATCATTCTTACTGTGGAATGATGGGATTTCAGTGTAATGACGGTCAGGAAGGGAATGCTATGACTGAAGCAGCCAGGGTAGTTTACCGCCATTCGGCGACAAACTGGAAGTTTGTTGTAGTCGTTTAATATTATCTGGATTACCAGCTACCCCTGTGGTATAGAGGATGTTATGTTGGACTGCTAACTCAGAAGCCTGCACTAATATCTAGAGACAGGATTTAGAAAATATCAATTTGATGTTTGGAGAGTAGATGAGAAAGCGAAATAACAGAATTAGTGTGAACGGGTCGCTGTGGACTTCGGTGAGCCGAAGGGCCAGTTTCCATGCTGTGTCTCTAAACTAAACGAATTAATGAAGTTTAAGCCAAGATGTTGCCACCAATGTTGGAATGTCATTTAAAGAATTGTATATTGTGCAGCAATAGAACTGTTCAGTGGCTTAAATGCAATATTGCAGTATTACATTCCTGCGTTTATGTAGCGAACCTCAGAAGCTGCATTTCCAATTTAAGTAGTGTGCCTATCCAGAACAATCAAACCCAAAATACATACCTCAGTGGAAACATCTAGTATTTTTAATGTCAACACGGCCGTCTTTTAGATAAAATGATAAACAAAAAAGCCATAGTTCACGTGCATACAAAACCTACCGAGATGGAATCCGGTGAACAGGAGAAATTGTCTCCAGTACTCAGAAACATTAAAAACTGTCCACATTTTTTTTTAAAAAGCCTGGTCATTCTTGATTGCTTTATTGTGTATGGATTTGGGTTCAAGTTGTCCATTTAATGGTTGCAATAGTACAAAATGTATTAATTGTCTATTCTGTGCTTTCGATTGCACCAGAGACATGATAGACGATTATTAAAATGCGCAAAGTTTATCATCCCACAAGACCTGCATGCTGCTAGTGCGTAACTCTAGAGATGCAGCGTGGAAACGGGTCCTTTGGCCCACCGAATACGCGCCAACTGGCGATTACACCTGTACACTAGCACTATCCTACACACGAGGGACAATTCATAATTTTACCAAAGCCGATTAACCTACAAGAGTGTCTTTAGAGTGTAGGAGGAAACCAGTGCACCTGGAGAAAACTCATGTGGTCACAGGGAGAACACACAGACAGCACCCTTAGTCAACAGACAATAGGTGCAGGAGTAGGCCATTCGGCCCTTTGAGCCAGCACCGCCATTCAATGTGATCATGGCTGATCATCCACAATCAGTACCCCGTTCCTGCCTTGTTCCCGTATCCCTTGACTCTGCTGTCTTTAAGAACTCTATCTAACTCTCTCTTGAAAGCATCCAGAGAACCGGCCTCTGAGGCAGAGAATTCCACAGACTCGCAACTCTCTGTGTGAAAAAGTATTTCTTCATCTCTAAATGGCTTACTTCTTATTCTTAAACTGTGGCCCCTGGTTTTGGACTCCCCCAACATCAGGAACATGTTTAGAAACATAGAAACATAGAAATTAGGTGCAGGAGTAGGCCATTCGGCCCTTCGAGCCTGCACCGCCATTCAATATGATCATGGCTTATCATCCAACTCAGTATCCCGTACCTGCCTTCTCTCCATACCCCCTGATCCCCTTAGCCACAAGGGCCACATCTAACTCCCTCTTAAATATAGCCAATGAACTGGCCTCAACTACCCTCTGTGGCAGAGAGTTCCAGGAGTTCCAGAGATTCACCACTCTCTGCCTCTAGCGTGTCCAATCCCTTAATAATCTTATGTTTCAATAAGATACCCCTCTCATCCTTCTAAATTCCAGAGTATACAAGCCCAGCTGCTCATTCTATCAACATATGACAGTCCCACCATCCCGGGTATTAACCTTGTGAACATACGCTGCACTCCCTCAATAGCAAGAATGTCCTTCCTCAAATTTGGAAACCAAAACTGCAAACAATACTCCAGGTGTGGTCTCACTAGGGCCCTGTAAGCAGGATTGTACTCTGGTATCTGACGCTGTAAGGCAGCAACTCTACCACTGCGCTACTGTGCCACCCCAAACATTTAACGTATGTTCAAGGTGGACAAGTTCAATTACATATATTAGAAATTCTTTTAATCCAGGGGTTTATTCAGTTCCTAAAACTGATTTGTAAATATGCAACAGAAAAACAGTTTCAGGATTAATAGTTTGCAAATATTTGGGTATGCCTTTTTTCCGTTTTAATATTGGACATGATTGGCTTAAAGTACTGTTAACTGCCCAACAGTTTTATTTTTCTATTAATGGGGAATGATATTAAGCGGAAAAAGCCGTCGGTTTAATTTTGCCATGGGCAAAGAATATGATCTACAGTATATGATTGTACAGATTGAAAGAAACATTTGGTTTATGTTAAGTTGTGATTTTCTTTTGTAGACAAAAGTTACATAGAACATCACGGTGCAATACAGGAACAGGCCCTTTGGCCCACGATGTCCGTAACTGAACATGACGCCAAGTTAAACTAATCACCACTCCCTGGACTTGATGTTCCCGTAGCGATGTAGTCTAATTAAAAATTGCTTAACATTTTCAAGCAATTATTATATGATTAATTTAGATTGTCACTTTTGAATCTTAATATTCTGCTGGTAGAAAAGGCATTGTCAAGATTTTGTGCCTGTGGATGTAAATCTTTTAGATATTTTCTGGGGTTTTTTATCTTCCATTGCACTAAGATCTGCGTCTAATTTTGGAATTTGTTATTGTTCTCTTGCAGGAAATTGATGAAGCTTGTAAAAGGATAAAACGTGAAATTGATGACCTAGGACCTGAAGTTGGAGACATCAAGATCATTCCACTTTATTCCACACTTCCACCCCAACAACAACAAAGGATATTTGAACCTCCACCACCAAAAAAACCAAGTGGCGCCATAGGAAGAAAGGTACAAGCCTTGTTTGAGATGGTGAATGGGTGTTTGATGCAGAATAAGTACAGTATGAAGTAGGGTGGTGCAGTTTGGTCACTTGTTGATCTGCTACCGCATAAACATCACAATTCATTCCTGACCTCGTGTGTTGTCTGCAAGTGTTTGCATGTTCTACCTTTGACTGTGTGGGTTTCCTTAGGGAGCTCCTCTTTCCTCTCGAGTCCCATAGAAGTGCTTGTGGATTAATGGCCACCATAAATTGCTCCCACTGTGGGTGGATTGTTTAGTTTAGAGATACTGCGTGTCAACAGGCCTTTGGCACATCGAGTACTCACCGACCATAGGTCATTTGTACACACTATCACTCTGACACACTAGGGGCAATTTACAGAAGCCAATTCACCTACACGTCTTTGGAATGTGGGAGGAAAGCAGAGCACCCGGGGAAAACCCACGAGGTCATAGGAAGAATATCCAAGCTCCACACAGCCAGCACCGGTTGTCAGGATCAAATCCAGGTTTCTGGCACTGTGAGGTAGTAGCTCTACCACTGCGCCACTGTACCTCCCCGAATTAACGGGAATGTAGGAAGAATGGGTAACAGCAAATGCGTGGGGACATAAATTCGGTAGACTGACTGGCAGAATCCTCTGTCAAAATGAAGTATAAATCGTCTCGTACAAAAGATAACCCTGTTGCACTGTGCCACAGTAATCTGAAAGTTTATTATTCAGTACAGTTGCTATGCTGTACTTTAATTAGAGGTTCCCTAAATTTGTCCAGGTGGCCACTCTTCTTGTGTACCTTGTCAGTCTTGATCGGTTGACTCAACTGGCTGGGTTATGATATCTGGAAAGTACACATTGTTTGCATGTACATAATTGTATCGGAAGTGATAAAGAGCAGAAACGCGGGATGTTTTATTTCTTGCACCATAACCCGAGCGTTGTAGCCAATTACTGTGTGTGCATGACATCTTCATTGGCATTGGCTCTCAACAAAGACTATCCATCTAAAGTGCTGCCCTGTGTGTGGAGCTTGACGGTTGGTACCTTGTAAGTTAGCCAGAGACGAGAGTTCTGTTTTGTTTCTGTGAGTAGATTTAAAGTTGATTGCTCTTAATTCTTTCTGAAATCCTTTGTATTTGCCAACAGAAGTCTTTATCCTACACCATCTCTTAGCATGCACAGTACATCATCCATATATAAGGGAGCAGAGATTGTTTACTGTTGTTGCTAGCAACTTTAGACAAGCAGCTGAAACTGTTGTGTATCTGAAGGCAAAATCAACAATTTTTCCCCTTTCCAATGTGTGAGAGAGGTCTTTTTACAGCACTGAGCATATTTTTCACCGCAATTTTTTATTGTCTTGTAATTGTTGTGTAGTTTCTTTTTAATACCATCTGAACAATTTTACTCCTAGATGATAATTACTCTTTAGCCTTTTATAAGTTCATAGTGCATTAGTTATTGGCGCAGAATTAAGTCATTCGGGTCATTGGGTATATTCTGCCATCCCATCATGGCTGATCTCTTCCCCCATTCTCCTGCCTTATCCCTGTAATCTTAGATACCTTTACTAATCAAGAACCTGTCAATCTCCGCTTTAAACATACCCAAAGGACTGCCGTCCATCGTCTATGACAATGAATTCCACATATTCGCCATCATCTGGCAAAAGATATCCAATTCATCTTCTTCCTAAAGATATGATGTCCTTTTATTCTGAGGCTGTGCCCTCTGATCCTAGATTCTCATTCTTTTGGAACCATCCTCTCCACATCCGCTCTATCTAGGCCTTTCATTATTCAGTAAGTTTCAATGTGATTTCCCCCCCACTCCTCATTCTCCTGAACGGCTGCGATTACAGGCCGTGAGCCGTAAAACGCACATCATCCGTCAATCCAATCATCGCCGGGATCATTGTCGTAAACCTCCTCTGGACTCTCTCCAATGCCAGCACATCCCTCCTCAAATACGGGGCCCAAAACTGCTCACCAAGAATTATCCAATTTTTCCCAGATTATTCTTGTACCTTCTCCAGTGCTTCTGCATTTTTATGTTATGGTGATCAGAACTCTGCACTGGACTAGATGTCGCCTGACCATTATTTAAATGAGCTTCACTACTTATTAATTTAATTATTTTAGGAGTTAATCCAGCTTCCTTGTTTGCACGTTTAGTTGTTTTGTTAATTTGCACGACTGTTTTCATTGGATCTCTTGTGTATCTTCAGTTTTTCTTCCACCCTTTTCAGTTTGTTTTTAATGCATAGGTGATATTCCTAATTTTCTTACCATCGTTATTCACTTGTTGCTAAGCTACATTCAAAGTAATTTGCCATTTAGCTGCTCTGTCTCCCATCAGGCAAGGCAAGAGGTACAGACGTTTGAAAATGCACACTTCTGGATTCAGGGACAGTTTCTTTCCAGCTGTTATCAGGCAACTGAACCATGGAATAATCATATAGAGAGTGACCCTGACCTACCATCTACCTCATTGGAGGCTCCCGGACTATCTTAAATTGGACTTTACTGGACGCTTACTTGAAGTAAACATTATTCCCTTTATCCTGTATCTGCACACGGTGGACGGCTTGATTGGAATAATGGTTCTGATGAAAGGTGATCTACGTGAAGCAGTTATTCCCATTCTTCTCCATAGATACTGCCTAACATTTCCATACTATCCAGAGTACTTTCTTGTTTATTGTTGATCCAATATAATTTATTGGGGTGGCATTTTTCTGAGTGCTGAACTCCAGATCTCTTTGGCAAAGAAGATTCTTTTTGCTGTCTTGTATATAATCAAACAAAATCAATAGAAAGTCAAATCGCAGAACTTCAAGGACTGGACAAAGCTGTTCGTTCACTGCACCGATTCTGTCTCCACTTAATCATTCTTTTTGGAAGTTTTTTTCCAGAATGCATACACTTCCCCTTAAAAGGCACTGTGGATTGTATGTGTAAGAAGGAACTGCAGATGCTGGTTTAAACCAAAGATAGACACACATTATATTTTCCTAATAACTTCATTTGTCCCTTCATCCTCTCTGGTTACCGACCCATTCAGAGTTGATAGTGTTTCTTAATTTCTTTGTCAATATTTGTCATGAATTTGAATGCAGGTCATGTTCTCATTGAGCACAGCCTTGCTTTCTTTTCAAAATGGCTCCGTGTGCTTTTTGAAACCATACAGCTAAAATTGTGATATATTTTAAACTGCATTCAAACTTTATTCTTAAACTCATTGCATTTACTTTTAAATCTTAGGATTCCATTAAAAAAAACAAAAACATTATCGATGTTTTGTATCTGAACCCTGAAGTCTCTATTTCTACTTCATTAAGTGCACGATATAAAGTGTATTTTTCCCTTTTTGGGTTTTCATGGCCACCATACGTTTCTCTAAATTCATATTTGTGTCGTGTCTACCAGCCTAGTCTTTAAGAAACAATTCTTCAAAATAATCATTCATGAAAGATGAAAATTAGTTATATTTCTTGACTTCCCTGTAAATCTTGACGAGCTTTGAAGGTTATGTACTTTCTGTACGTTGGGACTGGTTTGTATTTTGTTGCAAAGCTTTTGCAAAAGTGCAAGCTCTTTATGCTCCATCTGATGAGCAAGTTTAGATGTTGCTTAATAATTTAAGGATATGAAACAGTAAAATATAAATGAGAAAAGCTTTGTGGGGTATGGCATTAAAGCAGAAAAGTGGGATTAACATGGGTAGTCATGGTCTGGGTTTTTTTCCTGTATGACTAACTGTAACTCTACTATCTTCTGAGCTCGCATTTGTCATGTAGCTGCAGTAACAGACAGATACACAATAGCTATGATAAGTTTTATATGCAAGCGTCTCCTACAAGATAAGCGGCAATGAAGCATATCTTCCTGATGAGCTAATGGCCTCTATGCACACTTTGAATAGACTTGCATGAGCCCCCACAAGCCATGACAACCTCGTGGTATCAACCTCTAAGGATCATGCCAGGGTGAATCCATGCAAAGTGTCCAGACAGTGAACATGGGTGAGTGCTGTTTCCCTGTGCAGTCCAACTAGTTGGAGTATTCACGGACATCTTCAACCTCCTGCTTCCCCGGACGAGGTTCCAACCTTCAAAAGGGCCCAAGAAGGACTGTGACCTGCTCCTGATTACTGTCTAGTAGTCCTTGAATGAATTAAGTCCTTCGAGATTTTGGTTATGGCACAATTTAATTCCCAACTCAGAAATGACGTATACGCATCAATTTGCCTATTCAACATCAGATGCTATCTCACAGGCTCTCCACTCTGCTCTGGACCATCTGATTAATATCAGGCTACTACTCATCAATTACAGCTCTGTGTTTATCACATTCATCCCCTCCAAACTAATTGCCATGCTCCAAGAGTAGCGCCCTGTTACAACTGAATTGTTGGTTTCTTCATCGGCAAATTGCAAGGGATTGGTAACAGCCTACTCTCCTCGTTGACCATCAATGCAGGTGCACCACACGGATGTATGCATAGCCCTCTGCTCTGCTCCCTTTACACCCATGACTGTGTGGCTTGACACAGCTCCAATGCCATCTATAAATTCAAGGATGATGCCATTGCTTGACCGAATCATTGGTGAGGAGGCAGCATACAGGAGGTGGAGAAGACCTGGTTGAGTGCTGCTGCAAGAGCAACCCCCTCAACAAGACCAAGGAACTCATCGCTGAGTTCAGAAAGAGGAAGTCAGGAGACCATGCTCCAGTTTTTATTGATGGGTCATTGGAGATAGTTAGAAGTTTCAAATTCCTGAGTGTTAACATCTCTGATTACCAATCCTGGGCCCAGCACATAGATGTAGCCACAAAGAAGGTGGGCCAGCACTCTACTTTTCTGAGAAGTTAAAGACATGTGGCATTTCTCCAAATACTCAAATAAACAATTACAGGTGTACTGTAGAAAGTATCTTGACTGGTTGCGTCATGGCCTAGTATGGTGCAATGGTTCTTTATTGTCACATGCCCTTTGGTACAGTGAAATCCCTTTCACCATAGAATACACCAAAAATCTTACCATATATGGGCACATAATGCTTGAGTGTAAGAGGGTAAGAATAGTAGATCACACTGAAGTAGTGTACAAGAGTCGCCGTGTTTCTGAGTTTAGAATCTTGGCCAGAAAGGCCAATGTTTACAATGTTCAGCTACCGGCCTATCGCGTAACTGACGGCCCAAGTGGGACAGGCCCAAGATCCTGGCGTGGCGCAACGTTTCACCTCCAACAGCAGCAGAAGCAGGCATACGATCGCTGAGCTCAGCCTAGGGCTCACGGCCGTTGCAAATCCTGATCCGCCCCCACTCCTACTCCCAGAGTGGGGCCAAGATGATTGGAGATAGACACACAAATGCTTTGGTGTAACTCAGCGGTAACTGACGGCAGCATGGGACAGGAGAGAAATCCTGGGTGACGCAACGTTTCGGTCGAGACCCTTCTTCACAGGC
Organism: Leucoraja erinaceus; assembly: GCF_028641065.1. Taxonomy (NCBI): domain Eukaryota; kingdom Metazoa; phylum Chordata; class Chondrichthyes; order Rajiformes; family Rajidae; genus Leucoraja; species Leucoraja erinaceus. Next base: position 84,227,467 of record NC_073377.1, read on the forward strand.
TGACGAAGAGTGTAGGGCCCGTTGCAACCGGATCATGCATTCCTCCCAGAGCGGGGCCAAGTGATGCTTAGACAGTCCCGCTCAGCGGGACCGACATCACTCCAGAGAAACATTTTTTGTGTCTATCTTCAAATGAAGTCACGCTCTCCAGGCGGCCCAGTGATGCTTCCAGTCCCGCTGAGTTACTCCAGCATTTTGTGTCTTTCTTCAAATGACGTCACGCTCTCCAGACGGCCGTGCGGACGCATGATGACGCCCGCGACCGTTTCGCGTCAGTCACTACCAGCCTGTTGCGTAAATGACGGCCAACTGGGACAGGCCCTTTAATCTAAACTATTGTGGCAAAAGATTTTCAGGAGGTGAAGGAAACAATTTTCATTGCCTTTTAAAGGGGCTGGGCTGATGGAAGGAGAGAGGGGGGTGCAGCATTCACTTTGATTTGTGGTCATATGCGTTGGTCTACGCAACACTGGAAGAAGCTCGACACCGTGACTATCTTGGGTGTAGATAGATGCCAAGCATAAGCAACAGGTACACAGAATGTCACAAAACTACACCCACCCATGTGGAAGCATTCCTCCCTCCTTCATAGGCCATATCAGTGTCGAGATGGCTGGTGCAGAGTAGGTTATGTGATTTATTGAATATGTTACTGTGTTGCTGCTAAGTGCTATGTCTGTTAAATGGGTAATGCGGTTTTAGGGAATATGGTCTGCTTTAAATGTCGGAATGTGTTTTCTGTGCAGACAGCAGTTTCTGTTGCATTGGGTTGCAAAACAGCACAAGCGAAAGACATTTTTGAAGTGATTAAAAGCTCACTTGTGTTCGGCCCTGATTACATCAGTAGTTCTATGTAACTGAAATATCAAACCTAAGCCATGATTCCTGTTTGCTTAGACTGCAGTAAAACACAAGTATATTTAGTTTAAATAAAAAAAAGTTGGTCATTTAAGAGTGCAGAATCCCAGCAGGTTAAATGCAGATAGCTGTCAATTTCACACAAACATGTATGCTTCATTGCAGACTAAGCATTCTTCTTTATGCTTGAGGTTTCTCATCAATTTTGAAGTAAAAGTTGGAACTTTTATCAAATGGGTATCCAAGTGCTTTTGGGAAAGGAAAGTAAGGGAGTGAATATGGAATAACTGGCTTGCATTATTGGTAGCAGGGGTTCAGAGATTAGTCCCATGTGTGAAAGGCAAGCTGCTGAATATTTTAATGTTTAATCTGTAAGCAGCTGAGCCATACGTCTAAATCTCTTGGCTCTTTCACTTTAGAGAGTCGAGTGGTATTTATGGAAAATCTCATTGTGATTATTGACGCAGGGACACATTGGGTTAATCTCTTTCCATATTTTATATGTCAGCTAATTTGGCGAAATACTGCAAATTTCCAATATATGTCGTGTTGCAAATAAGAAATATTGCTTATTTGTGTGTGATTTATAGATATATATTATATTTTAATTTTTTTTAATTCGAGAAACAGTATGTTGATGATTTCAATGTTAGCTGTTAATCAAAGCTAGATTTACGTAATACACTCAACAACATATTCTAATCGGTAAGGTTAGCATTGAAAGGAAATGCTGTTTTCATTTACTGCATTTAACTCATTTTAAAAGGGTGCTGTGGAATTTATAGGGAAATAGGAAAAAAAAGAGGAATATGTAATTTAAGAACAGTTCAAATTTGGAAAGCATTTGGCAAAGTAAGATTGTGGAGCTTGATTGCCAATTAAATATTCAGAGAAGGACAACTTTTATTTAAGGAGTAAAGGAAGTAAAAAATCTTGGTTGAAAAAGCACCACTCGTTGAAAATACTTATTATGATTGTGTTTGGCATTGTTGGGGAGGGGGATTGGGAGAAGAGAGCAGTGAACACATGGTTGGAATTCTGATCACATGTATTTTCTGCAACTTTTCTGGCCATTCTTAGCCTGTTGATGTTGATTTCATCCATGGGTAGGGTCCCGAGTGCATTTGCAGCCATCTGCCACTTTGCCTTAATTTGAACAATTGGACATTAACTGATTAGTGGGTTATTAGTCAAATATGCGAGTCAACTTGGGTCCTGTTTTTGACACTCTTTCAATAAAGGTTGTCAGATGCAACCAGTATTGGAACCCCCAGAATTAGAACCTTCCTATAACTGCAAAGGGAATTCAACCAGTTTGTTTTGAGATTTTGAGTCCACATTGCTCAACTCTTGACTGAATAGTCAGGTTGCAGGTGGACTGCAAGTCAGTCTCAAGATGGCTGACTTGACCTGACCCGACGTGCTCCAGAGTTGCTGCCCAACCTGCTGAGTTACTCCAACTCTTTCTGTCCCTTTTAGCCAAGCTGCAGGTCTGTGTACGTCTTTTCTGCCCATTGACCCCATGTTATCTGGCCTACATTGGTTCATTGTTGGGAAGGTCCTGGGTTTTTAAATTGTCTTCAGAATGTTGCTCAGCTTTACTCTTAATAGTTGGAGATGCAATAAATGCCAGTCACTAATCTGGAGCAAAAAGCAAACTATTCAAAGGTCTCAGTAGGTCAGGCAGCATCTGTGAATGCAGAGGGATGGTTGACGATTTGGGTCAAGACACTTAATTATTGATGTCAATGAGAGAAATGGCCCAACTTTATTTATTCAGCCTGTCTTGCAATTTTATATGTGCCAATTAAACCTATGTTCTAAAGTAAACTTAAATTGTGTAACTAAAATATAATTGTCATTGCGGGCTCTTCAAGCCCTTCTGACCTATCCATAGATCTGTTGCGCCTTTTCTGTGTTGCAGTGACCAGAGTTATGAGCACAAATACAATCGTGGGCCTGGCAGTGCATAACCTTCCTGATCTTGCATTTCCCGCCTTGAAACTATAAAGAAATGTATCACCTGCTTCCTCAGCAACGTTATCTAACTGTCTAGGTATTTTCAGGGTCCTCGGAGGACATGTGAAGTAAGGTCACTTTGTTACTCTCCAACTCTCCTGTTATTTATTGTGTCTCCCTGCCTTGTTGCCCTCTCCACGTGCACCACTTTGTATCTCTAAATTGACTTCCATTTTTCAGTTTTCTGCTCACCTGGCCAGTCAATTGATTGATGGGGCCACAAGGGTACTGCAGGCTTTAATGTGGTAAACTGCTACTTAAAATGCTCACCTTTTATGAAGCAGGAAATATTTTCTTTTGAAGGTCATAACTTGCTGAATCGATGTGCATGCATCAGGCTCTCCTGGCTGCACAGTAATTGCTGCAAGCTGCCATGTATGCAAAATTGATGAAAACATCAAGATCCTTGACTGCAATAAATGTATTTTCAGGGTATCTCTTGAAGTGCTGGTCCATTCTAATTTGAAGGTTTAAGATTTTATTTGGAGTAATGCGAGAAAATTGTAACTCACCCACGCAACCAGCATTGTCCAGTCTCTAATTATTGGATTGTGCCATTTAACAAATTGATGCTTTTGTGCTAATGTTTCATGTATATTAGTTGATCTTACAAGTCCTTATTCCAAGCCAGGCACACCACATTGTTGGCTTGTATTTTTCATATTTTAGGTATGAATTCCTGGGTCTTTCTTTTATAATGGAAATTTGCCCTATATTGTAGGCAGGCTGGCCTATAAGAATGTATATACCAAGTTTGCACGTAAGAAAAATGAGTAGGGATAGGCCATATGACCCCCTTAAACCCACTCAGCTATTGAGTAGTTTTGCTAATGCATTCATTTTCATTGTCCTGCCTGTAATAAATGTTAAGGAAAGAACTGCAGATGCTGGTTTAAATCAAAGGTAAACACAAAATGCTGGAGTAACTCAGTGGGCCAGGCAGCATCTCTGGAGAGAAGTAATGGATGATGTTTCGGGTTGAGACCCTTCTTCACACTGAGGAAGGGTCTTGACCCAAAACTTCACCCATTCATTCCCTCCAGAGATGCTGCCTTTCCCGCTGAGTTACTCCAGCATTTTGTGTCTACCTGTTATAAATGAGCTTCCATAATCTTTTGGAGTAGGAATTTCTAAAAATTCACAATCCTCTTAAATGAAGAAATCTGATATATTTCTTAAATGTATACTCCTTATCGTGAGTTTCAGACTTTGTAGATGTTGGAGAAAGACTTCATTCTTACTACTTCATTAACCTATCTTTATTTTTGTGGGGAGGGGGGGGGGGGTGTGGGTGTGGGGAGGGGGTTGTAGGGGGGGAGGGTGTGGAGGGGGGCGGGAGGGTAGGAGGGAGTGTTTATATAGTTCAAGGGATTACTCCCTCTAGCCGCTAAATGGACTACATGGTTAAGGGGAATATCGTTATACGCATATGAGCTCACCGTCTGAGACCTTCAGAGCTTCTTCACAGATAAGTCTTCAAAACACAGCCCTTTGATTAATAAATTCTTTATTGTTGATGAAAAACAATAAGGTACATCCAAACTTCTTCCGACTCGTTACTATAATCTTCATCGAACTCCAGCTTCTCGCTTTAAACATTAGAAAACTCCTTGTGGCTGCGCATGGTCAAAGGGTAAACCTTCTCCATGCTGGTCCCAAACTAAACTAAAAACTAAGCTTCTGCGCTAGAAATTTAGCTCCAAACACGCCGTAGAATACGTCATAAATCTCACCCACAATATAATGGGCAGTCTAAAATTTAAAATACGGTGAGGGGTGGGGGGAGAAACTCTGAGAAAAGACGGGGGTTGTTGGGGAGAGGGTGGTATCACGGGGGAAGGGGCTGGAGCTGACGTTGGGATGGGGACTCACAGCGGGCGCCGGGATCAGAGTTCACGCTTTCTGTTCGACAACATCGGCGACATCTCCGGGCTGGGCTGGGCTGGGTCTCCAAAGCTGGGCTGCGTCTCCGATGCTTGGCTGCTTTGGGTCGGGTCTCCGACCCAATCTCCCTCCGAAAATTGTGTCCGGTTGGAGATGTCCGCCGGCCATCCAGAGCCTCCCTCAGCTCCAGTAAAGACGCAATGGCGCAGGAAGGGGTGGACCGTCCCGTGGAGTGACAGGAGAAAACACGAATCCACGCGGCGCTGAACGGCAGGAGAGTAGATCGATCTGCGCACGCGCGGTTTTTAAGATTTTTCAAACCTCGCTAACTTTTACATTAGACCACCGATCGGAACAAAACTTGGTGCAATCGCAGCTCAGGAGAACAGTGAGTAAGCTGGCGAAAAATTGTAGCGCTATCGTGTATTGTTTTTGCGCTAATAGAATGACCACGCAAAACGGAAGATAACAAGATCAGAACTTTAGTTATGTATAGATGGCGAGCTGTAGCTCCGTGAACAACAGCATCTAAGTTTCTCATTATTCAATAAAAAGCCATTATTCTTTGTTCTTCGCACCAAAATAACTAACTGAGCACTCCAATGTTACATCTTCATTAATCTATCTTTATTTCTTTATATCCTCAACAGCTAATTTCTCCATTCTAGTTTGGTATTTGGGGAAAATTTGGGTATGTTTTGCTTGATCATGTCAGTATAAATTCTCAATAGGTGTTTCTTGTGGAACTCTAAGCGATTCACTGGTCTACAAATGGCACATTTAATCTATCTGCCTTTTAATCAATTCTGTTTCCATACTAATGTAACCCTCAACTTTGTTCTATTAATAGTTTGCTCTTCACCTGCATGTTAATCTTATTTTGTGAATACAGTGATTCATTTTGTTCTGAACACTGGCATTTAAATGTTTTTATTTTTATTTTGATCCTATTCTTTTCTGTAACCATCCTTTGCTATCTTATCGGATGCTTCATGAAAATCTAAATATACTACATCTTTTGAGTGTAGTTAGCAAACACAAACTGGAAAGGGTGGCAAAGGTTTCAATCTCTTTTTTGCACACAGGATTGAGATTGATTTTGAACGAGGTGTATATTGGCAGGCAGTACTGAGCCTTCCGACTTCGATAGAGTCTGTCTGGTTCAGGATTTCCCTACTAATCGAAAGGGTTTCCCCGCTTATAGCTCTGACATTTGGCCGGTGAGTTCTTTAACTCTAATATATTGTGAGCCCAGTCTTTGACAGGACTGACGGTGAACTGATAATGTACACAATAGACAATAGGTGTAGGAGTAGGCCATTCGGCCCTTCGAGCCAGCACCGCCATTCAATGTGATCATGGCTGATCATCCCCAGTCAGTACCCCGTTTTTGCCTTCTCCCCATATACCCTGTCTCTGCTATCTTTAAGAGCCCTATCTAGCTGTCTCTTGAAAGTATCCAGCGAACCAGCCTCCATCGCCCTCTGAGGCAGAGAATTCCACAGACTCACCCCACTCTGTGAGAATAAGTGTTTCCTCGCCTCCGTTCTAAATAGCTTACACCTTATTCTTAAACTGTGGCCCCTGGTTCTGGACTCCCCCAACATCAGGAACATGTTTCCTGCCTCTAGCGTGTCCAAACCCTTAATAATCTTATATGTTTCAAGAAGATCCCCTCTCCTTATAAACTCCAGAGTGTTCAAGCCCAGCCGCTCTATTCTCTCAGCATATGACAGTCCCACATCCCGGGAATTAACCGTGTAAACATACGCTGCACTCCCTCAATAGCAAGAATGTCCTTCCTCAAATTAGGGGACCAAAACTGCACACAATACTCCAGGTGTGGTCTCACCATGGCCCTATACAACTGCAGAAGGACCTCTTTGCTTCTATACACAATTCTTCTTGTTATGAAGGCCAACATGCCATTCGCTTTCTTCACTGCCTGCTGTACCTGCATGCTTACTTTCATTGACTGATGGACAAAGACACCCAGATCCTGTTGTACTTCCCCTTTTCCCAAGTTGACACCATTTAGTGGTGATGCTGCAAGCTAGCGCATATTCATCTATTGGGTAAGATGCGTGCAATCAAAATTAAAGCCTTCGGCCCAATTTGCCCACACAGACCAACATATCCCATCTACACTAGACCCACTTGCCTATGCTTGGCACATATGCCTCTTAACCTATCCTGTCCATGTCTAAATTTTCCTTAATCGTTTCAACAGTCCCAGCCTCAATTATGTCCTCGGGCAGCTCGTTCCATATTCAATTCTCCTTCTCTTGGCAAGAGACCTTGTGCGTTTGCCCAATCTATTCCTCTCATGATTTTGTTCAATTGAGCAATGAGACTGTTAAAGTTTTCCTAGACATAGAAACATAGAAAATAGGTGCAGGAGGAGACCATTCGGCCCTTCGAGCCAGCACCGCCATTCATTGTGATCATGGCTGATCGTCCCCAATCAATAACCCGTGCCTGCCTTCTCCCCATATCCCTTGACTCCACTAGCCCCTAGAGCTCTATCTAACCCTCTCTTAAATCCATCCAGTGACTTGGCCTCCACTGCCCTCTGTGGCAGGGAATTCCACAAATTCACAACTCTCTGGGTGAAAAAGAATTTTCTCATTTCAGTCCTAAATGACATCCCCTTTAATCTAAGACTGTGGCCCCTGGTTCTGGACTCGCCCAACATTGGGAACATTTTTCCTGCATCTAGCTTGTCCAGTCCTTTTATAATTTTATATGTTTCTATAAGATACCCCCTCATCCTTCTAAACTCCAGTGAATACAAGCCTAGTCTTTTCAATCTTTCCTCGTATGACAGTACCGCCATCCCAGGGATCAATCTCGTGAACCTGCGCTGCACTGCCCCAAGGATGTCCTTGCTCAAATTAGGACCAAAACTGTACACAATACTCCAGATGTGGTCTCACCAGAACCCTATACAACTGCAGAAGAACCTCTTTACTCCTATACTGAAATCCTCTTGTTATGCAGGCCAACATTCCATTAGCTTTCTTCACTGCCTGCTGTACTTGTAAGCCAACTTTCAGTGACCGGTGTACAAGGACACCCAGGTCTCGCTGCACCTCCCCCTTACCTAACCTAACCCCATTGAGATAATAATCTGCCCCCTTGTTTTTGCCGCCAAAGTGGATAACCTCACATTTATCTATATTATACTGCATCTGCCACGCATCTGCCCACTCACTCAACCTGTCCAGGTCACCCTGCAACCTCCTAACATCCTCTTCACAGTTCACACTGCCCCCCAGCTTTGTGTCATCCGCAAACTTGCTAGTGTTGCTCCTAATTCCCTCTTCCAAATCATTAATATATATGGTAAACAGTTGTGGCCCCAACACCGAGCCTAGCGGCACTCCATTCGCCACTGCCTGACATTCTGAAAAGGACCCGCTCACTCCTACTCTTTGCTTCCGGTCTGCCAACCAATTTTCTATCCATGCCAACACCCTACCCCCAATACCATGTGCTCTAATTTTCACTAGTCACATCATGAGACCCCTAGTCTCATGATGAATCGGACTTATTTCATTGTTGATTTTTAAGAGCTTTCGGGTATCAAGATTTGACAGTGATTTCGGAAGGCACCAGGTGATTTAGATCAGGGCTAGTTCTCTTTCTGCAGTCACAATATGGCAGGCAGAATTTTGATAACCCATCGACACAGAACATTTGCCAATTTATGATGGAAATCTGGAAAGCTAAAAATATTTGCAAGCTCTGAGCAGTCTGAGAATAACGCATCCAATATCTTATATATGAGTGACAATTCCCCCTCTCAGGAGGAGGAGAGGGAATTAGAAAACCTTTGCTTTTATGTGGCACGTGAAGAAGCCTTGGTGAAAAATTGATATTTGGGCATCCAAATTCCCAATCTATGGCCCTGTAGGTCATCGCACATTATCTTACTTTATAAACATGACAAGGATTTCTGCCTCCACCACCCTTTTCACGATTTGTTACAACTTATTTCCCCCACCCTTTACCCTTGCAGGATTGCAAAAATGTGGAAGTTTCTCCCATTCTTGCTCTTCAGCAAATTTGAAAGGTATTTATTGTGATATTTACTGCAGAATTTACCTCTATAACCTGACTACAAAAAAATTGACAGTTTAGCATTCCGTTAAACTAAAAACAAATACAAATACATCATTCAAGTAATCAAGTAGTGGATGGGGTGAGGGACCGTGAAGCTTTACTGAACTTCTGCATCATATATTTAAAGGATTAGTTTTCGAGGTTTTACCAAATTGTTCCTCATTTAACCTTGAACTGCTGACAGCTGGAGGAGAATGGTCTGCTTTCTTTAAATTGTCGATCTGGATGGAAAACCAGCTTCTGACATTCCAGTGATGAAATTAAACAAATTGTTCTTAACCTGATGCTGACCTTTCCTGTTCAGTTTGATCAGCGAGTGCCGTTTTCAATTCAACTGTTTAATTGTTTAACACCAATTATGCCACCGTGTCACCTGATTATTCTGGTGATTGAATATTTGAATAAATTAATTTTAAAATAGTATCACTTTCTGGTTAGATGCACAGAAGGGTTGTGGAGCAGAATAAACTTGTGATTACATTTTTCAGTCTTGTGCCTTTTCCTATGACATGTATCTATATACTACGAACATTAACATTAAAAAATGCTAACAAATCTGAAATAAAAATCTAGTTTGTTTTGGCTGCGACCCATAATTGGAGCTGGTTTGTTCTGATAATGAGTAGCAAAAAATAGACTATAATAGATCAGAAGTTTCGTTAGATAGTCACGCTGTTGAATGGTTATTGTACTGTAAATGTCAATGGTGTTTTTAGCTTTGTTGATTCAAGTTATAAAAAAGATAACTAGTTTACTTGAAAATGTCACAATATATCTCACCGTCATGAGGATCTGTACGAGTGGAGCAGGAAGAAACATTGCAGCATATTTTAACAAAAAAAGATAATTTTGTTTTAAGTCGTCAACTATTCGAACATCATTGAGGAACAAATATCGTCAGCTGACTATTGAACTATAACAATGTGTGGTGTCCACCAACTATTTATTAGTGCTGATGGAATTTTCTTCCTCGCGAGCATCATCATCGAGGATGGCATTTAATGTCCCTCCAGAACTTGGATGTGGCAATTTTCCCAATCCCTGCTAATATTTGAGTCTGAAGAAGGGTTTCGGCCTGAAACGTTGCCTATTTCCTTCGCTCCATAGATGCTGCTGCACCCGCTGAGTTTCTCCAGCTTTTTTGTCTACCCTGCTAACATTTGCCTGGAACGTGCTGTCAGGGGTGGTGGTAGTGGAGGCAAACAAGATAGTGTCATTTAAAAGAGGGTCTTAGATTAGGAGGAGGAGATTAGTTTAACTTGGCATCATGTTTGACATGGATTTTGTGATCCGAAGGGCCTGTTTCTGCGCTACGTTCTATGGTTCTTTTTGGTGGTGTCGTGAATATAAATCTTGTGCTTTGAAGATTTTGAGGAATCTGATGAATCAGACTCTAAAATTTGTCAAACATACATATAGCTACAAACAAGGAACTCCCACTTCCTCCTCACTACAATCAGTCTGAAGACGAGTCCCAATCCGAATCGATGCCTGTCCATGTTCTCCAGAGATGTTGCCAGACTAATTGAGTTAGTCCAGCATTTTGTTTTATTTTGTATGTATGGGTGCTCCACCTTACTATCTGGGGCAATAATCTTTTAGGACCTGCTGGTCATTTAAATTGTACTGATGTTTTCTACCTTTTGGAGGTGGTGAAGTTGGTATATTTGGCAAACATTGGATTGCCTTTGAGGTTTATCTCGTGCTTGTTAAAGAACAGCGTTACATCTTGTTTTCGGTAAACTTTGAGTGGCACCCTTAACAAGAATGCAATGGTATTCTGCAGAGGGACATTAGAATGGTGGTGTCTGAAATGTTTTCAGCATTTTGAAGAGCAGTGAGTCTTGGTTGTGAATTTGCACTCTAATTTTGCTGTTTTTACCTCACTTTTTTCTACTTGGTTGCATTGGTTTGTGCAGCCCAGCATAATAGATCATAGTCGCAGATTATTATTATTGTCACGTACTGAGATATGGTGAAAAGCTTTGTTTTGAGTGATATCCTGTCAAATCATACCATGCGTGAGTACAGTCAAATCATACACGTAAAAGTGTGAAACTATTGTCGTGATTAATAGATCATCTTCTCAGATCAGCATGCAAAGAGTCCCCACGCTTTGGCACCAACCTGCATCTATCAAGTCTCTGCAAATATTAAATTTGATCTTGGCTTAATGAGAGATGCTTTTTTTGTTGTACTTTTTGTAATCTTAGACTGTTGGCCTGGCTGAATGTGGGATTGTCATCAGTGGGGTGCCATCCAAGGGTTGACCCGACCGAGAGCCGTGCTGTTGGATCCTTTCACATGCCTGTCGGCCCAGCTATGTAGGCCTCGCTATGTAGGCTTCCAGTGTGCTGCCCCATTCCCACACAATGACCTGTGGCTCCCTTGGACAACTGTGCTATCTCATAGCAAACTTCAGCTGCTACCTCCCACAGCTGTCCCTCCACTTCATGAATAAATATCACTGCAAATATTGGAGAGTCCAATATCATTGAACTTGACAAATGCACCTTTTTTAAAAAAAAAACCATTAAAGCATTAAACAAATAACTGCAGCATTATGACTGGTAAATGGTTGAGCAAATACTTAAAATCATTTGCGTAACTTGCAAAAATAAATTGTATATGCTTGTATAACACCAGGTTAGGTTGCCATTATTCAAAATGACTGGAATTGTTTTCAGCAAATTATAAACGTTGCACGATGGAACTGGTTCAGTGTAAATTAATGAAAAATTTGAACAATAAGCCTTCCGTTTCCGTGCAATTTATAATTGCAATAAGTCCTCACATCTGAAATTGCACTAAAAGCTCATGCCTAGATTTCTTGGTCAGTCGCTTACAGGTATGAATCGTGTAGCCAGTTGGGAGAGAGGAATGCATTTGGGCAAGGTGGTGAGATGACTGTTTTTTCTGCAGATGTCGGCATAAGCATGTTTATCTAACTGTCAGGTGTAGATGGTGAATTACCTGAACGTCTCTGGAGCAGTTATTTTGATTTGCACAACAGCTCATTTTAATGAAGGTGCCATAAGTGGTCAAATGTAATCACTCTTCCTCTGCTTAATTTTTAAACAGACTTTAATTTGAGTGGGTAGCTGCCCTCGAGACCCTCGCAAGCTTAGGCTACATTGCATTTGCCTCATCCGGTAAAATCGAATGCAGAACTGGGAATTATTCATTGGAAGTTCCTTTCAAACTATAAAGTTTTACTTATGGTTTTTAGAGTCATTACATGTGGTTCTCCTACAGCGCGTGTGTCCATAATGATAATTGGATAGAATGCTACCGATGAATTGGGGACGGCTATTTGCATTACGCAGGCCCACTTGGTTATAACACTATTTCAATTAGGAACCGGAGGGCCAATTAAAAATTACATTAGAAATTGATAAGCAGATAAATAGATGTCTGGGGCGGGGGAAGTAATTTTGTTATTGGGAATCTGGAATACTATAGCCCTTAAACCCATTTTCCCCATTTCATCTTTTCTCTATAACATTATTTTCTATATACAAGCTTTGGTAGGAACACAATTATCACATTATAACAGAGCTACATGTACAGCATTGAAATGACCCCTTCAGTCCAACTAATCCCTGCTGGCCAAGAGCTGACCAAAGCTTGTCCCACTTGCAAGTCTTTAGCCCATATTCCTCTACATCTTTCCTATTCATGTCCTCATCCAAGTATCTTTTTAAATGTTTTGATTTTACCTGCCTCTACCACTTGTTCTATATGCTCTGGAAACTTGTTCTATATACACACCACCTCTGTGCAATAAACCATTCTTCTCAGATCCGCTTTAAATCTTGCCCCCTCACTTAAATTATGCCGCATTTTGGATTCCCCAGCCGTGGGAAAATACTGAGGATATCTTTCCTATTTATATCCTTCAGAACTTTATAAACAGCTGTAAGGTCACCAATCCACCTCCTCTCCAGGGTAAACAGTCCCAGCTTATCTAGTCTCTCCTTGTAACTAAATCACGTTCATCCTGTAGTGTGTAGGAAGGAACTGCAGATGCTGGTTTAAACTGAAGATGGACACAAAAAGCTGGAGTAACTCTGAAAAGATGGAATGAATGACGTTTCCGGTTGAGACCCTTCTTCAGACTCAGTCTAAAGTCCTGTAGTGTGGTGGCCAGAACAACGCACAGTACCCCCAAGTGTGGTCTCGCTAATGACGTCTCAACTCTTGCACTCAATGCCTCAGCAGACATACCACACACCATCCTCAATACCCTGTCTATCTGCATTGCCACTTGCAGGGAACAATGTACTTGTGCCCTTGATGTCTCTGTTCCACATTCAACTCTCTGAGGCATTCACTGTGTACATCTTGTCCTGGTTTAAGTTCTCTTTGTCGTTGTTCCCTTTGATTTCTAAATGTATTTTAATGTATTTGAGGTAATATATAAAATACCAGGTGAACATTTGTTGCTGCATAGTTTTGTGTTAAATAGATATAGGCATGATTAAGTATAAGTTTTGATTCATTACAGGAAAGAGGTGGTAAAATAAGCCTGAAGAATGAATGGTCTTTCTGCTGCAAACGTAATGCCAATAGAATAGTAGAATAGTTTCTTTATTGTCATTGTAACATGGGCCATGTACAACGAAATTTAAAATGTCAGCCAGTCAGTGCAGCATTCAAACATTTCTAAAGCTAACGAAACATCCACGGTAAAATAATAAAGATAAGCAAATAAATAAAAATCACAGACAAAGCACGCATACACACCCAACCCTCCATCCTTCTGTCGATTTCACCGTTACCACAGTCCCTTAGTCTGTATCGCCCCTGCGTTCCTTGGCGGCCACATTTAGTACTTTTATAGCAGTGGGGTAAAAACTGTTTTTTAGTCTATTTGTCCTTGTCCTTGTGGATCTGTACCGTCTGCCTGACGGCAACAGTTCAAACAGGGAGTGTCCGGGGTGGGAGATGTCCTTTATTATATTCTGCGTTTTTTTATTGCAGCGGGAACTGTGTAGGTCCTCCAAGGTAAGGAGAGGGCAGCCGACAATCCTCTGGGCGTTGTCAATGGCCCTCTGGAGCGCTTTCCTCTGAGCCGCTGTGCAGCTGGTGTACCACACGCATACACAGTATGTTAGTATGCTCTCAATGGAGCACCGATAAAAGGACAGCAGCAGCCTCTGAGTGATGTTGTTCTTCCTGAGCACCCTCAGGAAGTGCAGTCTCTGCTGGACCTTTTTCAGCAGCGCAGTTTTGCTGAATGTGAAACTTTCCAAAACAATGCTGTAATATTTAACTACGTTCCCCTTTTATTTTCTACACTAGGTTGTTGTGTCTACAAATATTGCTGAAACCTCACTCACTATTGACGGAGTTGTGTTTGTAATCGATCCAGGCTTTGCGAAACAGAAGGTTAGTATTTAAATCTGCTTAAATTATAGTGTATTTGATAGCTCCCTCCCTGTCTATGCCTCACATTGATTTTGACCTAGTTTCGTGGCATTCCTGCCACAGAGCTTTGCTTTTGTTCCCTTTTGTTTACACGGTAACTACCTTCATTGAGCTAAATTTTCTCTGCTTTTATTTCTGCTGATCAGCCGACTTGGAGCATGTTGCCAACTGCAAGTAGCTGCGTGCCCATCATTGTATTAAGTCAAAGCAGTAATGTTGGAAATCCATAAAATGCTGGAATGACTCAGAAAGATCCCAACAAATGGAGACGAGAGAATATATAAAATTTCTGGGGGGTTTTTTGTTGGCCTTTCCTCAAGAATGGGAGGGGAGAACAGTTTTTGAATGTGAGAAAAGTAAGAATAATCTGAAGAAGGGTTCTGTCCCTTATTATAAACCAGCATCTGCAGTTCCTTCCTACACAAAATGAATATCTCTGATGGGCTGGGGTTTGGATTGACGTGGTGGTAAGCTGTTGATTAAACCAACTAGTTTATTAGTTAATGAGGAAAGAGAAGACAAAGGAAAGGCCATTTAAAAGCTCTGTAATTTGGTTTGATAGCTTTGTAAATTATCACTTGATTACTCCAGTTAACCACTCCACCTATCTGTCTCGGCTTCCTGTACTGTTCCAATGACCAAAATAAATTTGAGGAGCAGCATGTCATGATCCATCTGGGCGCATTGCAGCTTTCAGTGCTCAATATTAAATCTGATTTTTGGATAATTTCTCTACATCAGAACTAGCCAGCTGTGCTTTAGGTTGCCCATCAGTAACCTTGACTAAGTTTTTCTCTCTTCTGACTGCCTGAGCTGTTGCACCTCTGATCTGCATTTCCTCACTCTGTTTTCTTTTGAAAGGGCTTCGACCTGAAGCATTCATTCTCTTTCAGAGTTTGCTGCTTTTATTTCAGATAATCAAAACAAAATGTATCTGATGCCTTTTGTCTTGTTCTTCAGAGGCTTTTGAATTAATATAGAGAAAGCTGGTTGGAGGTTTGGAAGAATGGTGGAGCTGGACGGTTTGAGAAATTAATAAACAAATCAGCACAGTCATAGAATGGGGCCATTACAGAATACAGTTAAGGCGGCACGTGGCGCAGCGGGTAGAGCTGCTGCTTTACAGCGCCAGAGACCTGGGGTCAGTTCTGACTATGGGTGCTGTCTGTCGGGAGTTTGTACCTTCTCTCAGTGACCTGCATGGGCTTTCTCCGGGATCTCCAGTTTATTCCCACACAGCAAAGACATAAGGTTTTGTAGATTAATTGGCTTGGTATAATTGTAAGTTGTCTCTAGTGTGTGTAGGATAGTGTAAGTGTATTGGGATAGCTGGTCAGGCCAAACAGCCTGTTTTCACGTTGTATCTCTAAGCTAAACTAAACTAAAATTCTTGCCATTTGCTTTATTAAATTGATGGGCTTAGGAAAATAGTTCTTAAAACTGGTTGCTCACTATTGTGTCATGTATATTCATGCTGCATTGAAAGAAAAACTAGTACTAAAAACTAGGACTAAAAATACATTTCTATTATGTGACACCTTCTCGCGTCACACAACCAGTGAAGTACTTTTGAAATGTTAGTCACCGTGAGATTGTAAGAGTTTGTTCAGTGCTTTTATAATGCCATAGATGTGTGGCACAGATGCACAACTGGGAGAGCTGCTGTCCCACAGTACACAGACCCAGGTTTGATCCTGACCTCGGGTGCTCTCTATATGGAGTTTGCACAGTCTCCCGGTGACCATCTGGGTTTCCTCCGGACACTCTGGTTTCCTCCCACATCCCAAAGACGTGCAGATTTATAAGCCTCTCTAAAATTGCCCCCATTGTGAACTAGTGGACTCGATGAACTGAAAGGGCCCATTTTCAATCAATCAATCAAATGTTTATGGATTACTACAAGTTGCAGGAGAATCAGGGAATTGTTGATGAGGGAAGGAGGAGAAGTGGGATTTGTGTAGATGGCTGCCCAATGGTCAGTGTGGATGTGGTGCGCTCGAGAGCCTGAGTAGGAGTAGTTAATTCTTGAGTAGCTGCACTAACCCTCTCCTCAAACTCCTTTGCTCCAAGAGGGGCAACTCTAGCTTTCCCTACCTAATGATGAAGTTAAAGTCCTGCATTCCTGAAATCATTTTGATAAACTTCCTCTGAGCGCTCTTGAGGCTCCCTGTGCTTATTTTCTGTATTCATGCTCCAAATTTCATGCTCTTTTTTTTATTTGGCTGTCTAGGTTTTTTGGATCTTGTTTATTTCATTTAGAATTAACCCCTTTCATTATTTAAAAATTAATTTGCTTTGCATTTTGGATTTTAAATTGATAATCCCATATTCACCAATATTATTTATCAGTGTAGATAGAACCACTTCATTACAATGCCTCATCTTTGTCATCGAAAGACTTGGATTTGTAACTTTTTATCTAACCACTCAAATTACTTGCAGCTCCAGTGAGTAATTGTGGCCTCTGCACATGCTTGTGGACATCACTTGCCATGCCATTAAATTTGAAAACCTCCCCATATGTCCTACCCTCTGTCTCCTGATACTCAGCGAGTTTCCCAGCCGCCAATAATCTGCCTATAATTGAAGATGGATACAGGGATCTGCAAATGGTGGAACCTTGAGCAAAAAACAGTGCTTGAGTAACTCAGTAAACTTGTTTGAATTAATGGTCTTGTCATGGTGTTTTTATTTTAAGCCTTTTGGAGGTCCATGTAAATGATATGCATCAATGTTCCAGTGTCCACTATATCAATCACCTCTTGAGATAATTCATTCGGGTATGTTGGGCACGATTTATTTTTTTCATCTCTGAGCTAGCATGCTCTGATTAGCTGAAAACTAGTGAGTAAGTCTCTCCATAGTAAATGCCGTAAAAATTCCTAACATCAAATGCTGCAAAATCGTGTCCATAATTCTTTGATTTTTTTTCCCCCCTCTGTTTTTAAGTAACAAATAACAGGTATAATATTTTTCAGGTTCAGAAAATTTTAGGAACTCTTCATTTAGACTGAAAAATATTATAACAGAGCCACATGTACTACAGGTTAACCCTTACTTTAAATCCTGGTATGGAAACCACTTGTAGCGGAGAATTCTTCTTATTAATACTGTTATTTTCTTCACTTTATTTTGCTTCCCATGGTAAGACCTGATTCAGCGCAGTGTAAGTTTCCACAGGATGTCGGCCATTCTATTGGAAATACCAGTGAGAAATAATTGTCTAATTAAGCTGATAACACTGACATTGAAAATATTAAAGAGCATACACATTACCATATGCTTTTTCCGAATATTTTGCGTTCCTTTTCATACTCTTTCATTGCTTTACTGTTAATGTATTGTTAACCTTTATAGACCTTGCACTTTGCCAGCACCTTCATAGAATGTATCTGTTGTATGCGGCTCCAGAGGTGAAAAGTAATTTATTGTCTTTCAAACTACTGATTTAGTGGAAGCACGGAAAAAGTTTTGATGTTAAAAATCAGTGGTGTGCCTTACTTGTATTTTCATGATTAACAGGTATATAACCCAAGGATTCGAGTTGAATCATTATTGGTGACTGCCATCAGCAAAGCATCTGCACAGCAAAGAGCTGGCCGTGCTGGTCGTACCAGACCAGGGAAGTGCTTCAGACTTTACACTGAAAAGGCCTACAAAACTGAAATGCAGGTGAGCTTTCCGTCATAGCTCCCAGTCCTCACTGGATTTGGAGAATTCTGATGCATGTTGCCAAGGCTGTCGTGCCCAATCATTTGGCTGATAGACCATGAGGCCTATTGTTTCTCCACGTGAAGGGATATTGAAATCCCTGTCCTTGAGAACCAGGAACATATTTCGTAAGAGGTCTAGCTTGTTACCTTGGAGTCACTGAGGTTCCATTTGGAGACATTGTTTGGGGTGGCAGATGTTCTCACTTTTATTGGTGTGCACCCTTGACTACATTTCATGCTGTAAGTATGTATGGTTTAGAAAGATGAAAACACACAGGGCCTTCAAGAACTTAAAATTAACAAGAAATAATTCAATTTGGATATTAGAAGGTCAAATATATGCCATAAAATGTAATTGGCGAGTTTAATTAAAGAAAAGGGATATAGATCAACTCCAGAAATGGGCGGAGAAATGGCAGATGGAATTTAATCCAAGCAAGTGTGAGGTGTTGCATTTTGAAGATTGAATGTAAGGGGAAAGATATACAGTTAATGGCAAGACCCTTAACAGCATTGATATACAAAGGGATTGGGGTCCAAGTCGATAACTATGAGAATAGTAAAGCAAGTAGATAGTGTGGTAAAATAGTATGGTATGCTTGCCTTCATAGATCGGTGCGCTGAGTCTGAGAGTCTGGTAGTCAATTTGCAGCTTTAAGACTTTGATTAGACTGCATGTGAAACATACTGTGCAGCTCTGGTTGCCTCATTACAAGAATGATGTGGAGGCTTTGGTGATGGTGCTGAAGAGATTTTTATCAGAGTGCTGCCTGGATTATGGAGGGTATTACCCTAGGCAAATTTGGGTTGTTTTCTTTGGAGCATTGGAGGTTGAAGGGGAGACCTGATAGAAGTGTATAAAGTTATGAGAGGCATAGATAGGGTCGGCAGTCGGAACCTATGTCCTAGGGTGGAAATGTCAAAGCCAAGAGGGCATAACTATAAAGTGAGAGGGACAAAATTTAATGGAGATGTACAGGACAAGTTATGGGAGCCTGGAACGTGCTGCCAGGGGGTGGTGGTCGAGGCAGATATGAAAGTGGAATTTAAGAGGCTTTTCGATATCCACATGGATGTGCAGTGAATTGAGGGATATGGATCACCTGCAGGCAGAGAAGATTAGTTTGACTTGCTACCATGTTCGGCAAGGACATTGTGGACCAAATGGTCTGTTCTACATTCTATTGGGAACCATCTGGGTTAAAGTTGGGCTGATGCAACCTCATTCATTGTTTACTACTAGCTGTTTACGAAGTGGTGAAACGTGCAAATTCTTTGGGTTCATTAATATTTTAAATATTGTCCATCTTTGCTGCATATGGCTGCTGAGCCTCTCACTTTCCCGGTTTTTTGCTTGCTTGTTTCTTCTTTGAAGAGGTTTTCAGTTGGTTAAATTTGGCGTACTTTTTAAATATATGAAAAAGAAAATTTCAGGCAAGGTTATAATAACATGATGTCATTGTTGAAGAACCTTGTCTTTCATGGTGTTTCTAAGACAACCTTGTTTCACGCTTGTGAAGACAGCCCTCCCAGATGGGTCATCTTTATTAATAACATCATGGTGGTTGCTATTTTCTGCCGACATTCAGTGCATTTATGCTAATAATGCTAAAGATTTTGGTCTGCATAATATATTTTGGTTGTTTTATTGTACGCTAAACTTAAGAGAAGTAAAGAATGTGAATATTTTTTTTATTTTATTTTACACTGTTTATGACCTTTCAGACTATTTTTGAGATGTGTGCTTTTTATTTTTGGGAAAAAAATATTACCAGGACAATACATACCCTGAAATTTTGAGATCCAATCTGGGTTCTGTAGTTCTTCAACTGAAGAAACTTGGCATTGATGACTTGGTACATTTTGACTTCATGGATCCACCAGGTTAGTGTCTCTTCTTGGGCTTTTTCTTTTGGAAACATCTAAAGCAGCATAATCAAATTGTTGCAGGGAATTATCTCACCAGTGCCAGTGTTTCTTTGCATTGGTCTGCAATGTTGTAAATTAATCGCCCTGTTGTCTTCCAGCAGATCCAGTGTGTTATCCGGGGTCTATTTCAGGGATGGAAATATTTAATTTGCCTTTAAAAAAAGGCACACAGTGCTGTAGTAACTGAGTGGATGGACCAAGTTCTCCAGAGATGCTGCCTGACCCGCTGACTTACCCCAGCACTGTTTTTTTTTTTAAGTAAAAAAAAACACACCTGTAGTTACTTGTGTCTCCTCTTTAATTCTCCTTTGTTAGTTAATCTGGCCTAAGTAACTTCTATTTGCCATGAAGAAGATTGAATGTACTATTTCTGGCCATTCCCTGTTAACTGTGGAACGCTCTTTATAAAAATTATCTTTTGAGCCAACTGCAAGATCTCAGAGCACATCCAACAACAGATAGATACCACCTGAGACGCAGTAGAATCTTTTGCATCCATGTGTGGAGTCGTTTGAGCTTTTGCTTTAGTTTTTCATGAAAGACAGTATCTCTTGATAGTTACATTTATGCTGCACTGAAGTTTAATCCAACTTTATTTCGCCTTCCATCACCATGAAGAATGTGTAGGAGTCACTGTAGTGGATGTTCATGTTAAAATGTGTTTTTGAGTGATCTATTGCTTTTAATTGTATGACTGACCTGGCAAATGAAATTCCTCGTATGTTGCAAAACATACTTGGCGAATAAAGTGCGATTCTGATTCTGATTAATGCATTGAAGTACTGAAGGTTCAAGCCTTTGGTTCCTCCAGAGTGCACCTATTGTACCATGCTGGCACATCAGGACAACACGACAAGCTGCAGGAGGATTGTGCATTCATAGAGAAGCTGTGATATATATATTTTTTTTAATTTGTAAGCTGAGAGTTTGTGCCTTTTCTGGTTGGCCAAATTTAAATTCAGATTCTTTGTCTATTGAATATTTCTGTAAATGGTAAACAAAAAAAACAAGCCAGGTGTTTGTCATGTAAAAATGGGCCTGCTTCCTGTCCAAGAAAATGTAATTGGTATATTTTCCACTCTTTCTTATAATGATTATTCTTGGCAATATCATTCATTGACATTCCTTCCATTAGTCCCCTCTCCCAACATATGTACTCTGAGGTAATTGCTCAGTCTTAAGGTTAAAGCTACAACAAATGATTGTTGCAGAGATACTGCTTCCACTCAGTTGAACTGCATAGTTTTGGTCGGCATGAACGGCCACGGCAGGGTGTCATTTAGTTGTGAAATGTCTCTTTGAGATGCATGTAGAAAGACTTGCATACAGTTAGAATGACAAGAGGTGTGCCTCTTGTGAATTGGTATCATCAGAGGTTTTGTTATTGTGACTAATAGTTATATATTACTTTTCAGCGCCTGAGACACTGATGAGGGCATTGGAACTTTTGAATTATTTGGCTGCACTGAATGATGATGGCGACTTGACGGAACTTGGGTCCATGATGGCAGAATTCCCATTAGATCCACAGTTGGCCAAGATGGTCATAGCCAGTTGTGAGCACAACTGTTCAAATGAGATTCTCTCCATCACCGCAATGTTGTCAGGTAATAGAAGGGGTGAAATTGTCAAAACATGACTTGCAATTAGATGAAACAAATTATTAAAGAATTTCTCGTAGAGTTGATCAGTTGCAAGATTATGCCTGGGATGACCTTTAAAAACTGCGATAATTGTGTATTTGAATGTTCAGTGCTAAGTATTGACGAGGTTTTGATAGGTACTTTGAGAATATACATGCACAGTCAATTAATTATGATTACAATTTTGCAGGTTTGATGCTTTACTTCAGGTATTTTTGATTCATTTTTTTAACATTTTACCCTAGCTCTAAAAGCATATGTCTAGGACAAGAGTGTAAGAGCTCGATGAAGGAGAATATTGTGATTGCTCAGCATAGTCCATTTTAATGTTTTGTGGGGTTTAAAAAAAAAAATCACCCCCTTAGAATTTTCATAATCAATTAATTTTACACTTCCATTCCTCTCTGACCTAGACAGACAAAATATTTTGTAAGAAACATTTGGCATATAGATAACAAAGGCCCATGTTAAACCATTAGATAAAGGTATGTGTTTAATTAAGCTACAAGAGTAACAAGATTTGTGGTTATTTTAGGGAATCCCTTTGGATGCGGACAACACCACAGTGTTCATTTTTACATGAATATTGATCGCTTATTTAGCAGTTCTGGTTTTGTATTCCATTAATACTGATTCTATGCTGTATAAGGCTTGTACAAAACCAATAATGGCCTGATTACATTTTGTAAGCAATATTGTGCTGGGCAACAGACTTGAACTCTGTGTCAGTAGGGTTCTGTAGATTAAATCAGATTCAGAGCAGCTGGGCAGGGCAGAATTTCACCCTTGCTTCCTTTGTTCTTACTGGGTTTTTAACCTGTATGCAAGGGTGAGATTCAAGTCATATGTTGTTAACAGCATCACACACTTCAACTACTAAATGTTTGACAGTTACGTATCACTTTTTCGGTAGATTAGGAAAATGCTTGCAGAAGGCATTAATTTAATACATTATTATAGTTCTGTATTGCCCTGTGCACCGCCTTTTTCACTAAAAATTCGTAATTGTGTAGCTTCTGAAACACTCTTGTCTTGCAGATGTGAGTAGGTGTTGATGTTTGGTACCAAGCCAAGGTAGTAGACAATCCAAGATGCAGTTGGTGACCATTTCCCATCATGCCCTGCCCATTGCTCTCTGAACTGACCTAGCTAGGCCTTGTTCCTGTGTCTGTGAATGAGTGACTCATCCATATGGGCGTCTGTGTTGGGCCCATACCAACATTGTTTAGTCCCACAGTGTTTTGTTCGCCCAACGGAAGCTAAGAAAGCAGCTGACGAAGCCAAGATGAGGTTCGCACATATAGATGGAGATCACCTGACCCTGCTCAACGTTTACCATGCATTCAAGCAGAGTGAGTAAACTGTACTACTTTTTACTTCCCTACTTAAGTATTTGCTAAGCATTCATTCTATTGGTTTCCCAATTCTCAAGTGTTCGCTAAACAGTTAGTTTGCAGTTTTCTTCGGTGGAGATGTTTTTTCAGTACACTGAGATTAATTAGACTATATTCACTTGATAATTTTTTAATTGGCTACCATGACCTATTGTCACCAGAGCTCCTTGTGTTAGAAAGGCAGTGATGTAAATGTTCTTGATGCACTTGATGCTGTGAAGCATGTTTACAATGTACGGCTCGGCACACAGGACGCCTTGATCATAATAATTTCTGAGGTAATAATGGGATCTGTTTTAGTATTGATAGTTCATTTGGTTAATTTACTTGAAGTATAGAAATTAAAATTTTAATCTTTAAAGAATTTCTAGTAATTTTTATATCAAAGCACAAGATTGAAAAGCATTTTCACAAATTCTAAAATGTTTTCATTCTCGGTATGGAAGAATCTGAAAGCAATTGAATATAAATCCGATATGTTCTAATCTTGAACTTTAGCCCTGCTTTAGAGGATATTGCATTAACTCTAGGGTATTAGTAAATGAGTTTCTCTTTCCCATTTGCAATTATACTCTAACTTTTAGAAGTATATCAGTGTTCTCTATGTATGTTTCCTTGGAATTCTCATTAAATGGGCAAGAAAACTACAAGTATCCTTCCTATGTTTTAATTTGTAAAGGGAATAGTTTTGTGATAACTAGGGCATTAATAATGAGGTGAAAATTGATTTTTTTTTTTTTTTTAGCTTAAGGACGAGGATATAGGGAGCAGTACATGGCCATGCAACTCGTGCGTCTAGGGTGTCAGACTTTTATTGCACATTTAAATATATGGAAAATTGATCATTGTCACTTGTGACTTCTCCAAGAAACCACTTTCTCAATTGGCAGACATGCATGGCGATATCTATTTCAAATTGCATTCATAATGGACCATGAACTGTATTTGCAGAATCTCCTAAAAGCAAAACATCATTCCAGCAATTTTGCCAGTTTATAATTGTGTAAAATTGGACAGCGAGTCAAAAAAGCAGACATTAGAAGGATTGGCCAAAAGACTGGGACAAGTGTGAGTAAAATAAGTAAAGGATTTGCAGGCCAACTATTACAAAGAAGTACTAGGTTTGAAGGGACATTGATGAGATCATCATACAAGTGGTAGCTAATGGTGCCTTTTGATGCTGTTGGCAAGGACACCCATTCAGATGGTGAACCCCAGAGAGTGGTGAATACATTGTGATGGGGGAATTCACTGGTATCAGTAGGCATTGCTGGAGTTGCTGTTGTTGCACATAGATAGTCATGTGCACCATGTTATAGGAAATGTGTTGTCAGGCTGGAAAAGGCACAGAGAAGATTTATGAGGATGTTGCCAGGACCCAAGGGCCTGAGCTCCAGGGAAAGCAGGCTGGGACTCTATTCCTTGTTTCTTCCACTGTATGGATCCAAACTTCCCCCAAAACACCCACAAATACAAATTCTAATGTATGTTCATTGTTCCAATAGTGATCTAATCATTGCATTTTCAGTTTTTATTCAGTTGATTATCTGGGCATATAATTTTGTTCTTTATTTTTGTGGAATAAACAGAACCCATTTGTCACAAATTTGAAATTGTATATTAATTTGTTGTTTCTAAGTAATTTGTTGGTATACTTACAAAATCCTTATGTTTTATTGTGAAATACATATATAGCCAAACTGAAGCACATTTTGGATTTGACAAGTGTCTGCGTGGCCCAGTGGCAGCTTGCTCTCATTGGAGTCAGGAAGTTGTATGTTCAAGATCTACTCCACAGATTTGGGAAATTAAACAAGACTAATACTTCACAATGGTTGTCAGGCAGTGATGGTGGTGGCTTATTTTAAGTTAGTGATTTACCAAAAGGTATGCAAGGCTGGTTATAAAAAGATCCCATTACGTTTATGAAGAGGGATGCTCAGTTGTCCCTCTCCCTTTTTTTTAAGCAAAAATAATTTATGTGAATTGGCACAGTTCAATGTATTTGCACCATTGGAGCTGTGAAGAATAGCATAAAATCTAAACAGATACGTTTTGGAGGGCATGTCACAAGGGTGGAGCTGCCGTCTTCTAGATGAGTCCCTGTTTGTGGAGTTCCGATGTCATAGAGAGAGTGATACAGTGTGGAAACAGGCCATTTCCCCCAACTTGCCCACACCGGCCAACGTGTCCCAGCTACACATCCCACCTGCATGACTTTGGTCCATATCCCTCCAAACCTGTCCAATTCATGTACCTGTCTAACTGCTTCTTAAAAGTTGGGATAGCCCCAGCCTCACCAACCTCCTCGGGCAGTTTGTTCCATACACCCACAACCCTTTGTGTGAAACAGCTACACCTCAGATTCCTATTATATCTTTTCCCCTTCACCTTAAACCTATGTGTTCTGGTCTTCGATTCTGTGCATCTACACGATCTGTTCCTCTCATGATTTTATATACCTCTATAAGATCAATAAGATAAGACATAAGATTCAGTTTTCGACCCCTATCAAAATCTCCCATTTAAACACATCACCTCACTACTGTCTGCTCTAACTACTGTGTTTGTCTCAAGCAGTGACTTTGCCTGATGAAGACCAATGTGTCAAAAGCCACCTTCAACATCTTCCTGTGACATCACTTTTAGTAAACTACAGTTATTTCTAGATTCCTCAGCTCTGCAACCCTCCCCGGGGCACTACCATGCCCTGTGAAGTTCCTGCTCTGTTTTGACTTACCAAAATGCAACAATTCCCACTTATCTGAATTAATCTCCATTCGCCATTCCTTGGCCCAGCTGGTCAAGAACCTGCTGTAAATATTGATAGCAATCTTCACTCTTGCCACTACTACCTATTTTTATTTCTTCAAACTTTCAAAATTCATGCCATGTACATTCTCATACAAATAGTTGGCTTAAATTACAATTAAAATCTTTATATTTCTTCAATTTAATTTATACTATTTGCAATGCCATCTATCATTGTGCCATTGGTAAGCTGGAATTTGTTGCTTGCAATCACATCGATGTAATTGGTAAATACAGTTAATCGTTGAGGCACAAGAACAGATGTCTGTAACATGATGGCTTAAACGTAAGGTCATACTTTTAAAAATTAATCCTGTAATATTCCTCTATTTCGGCAAAATCTAATATGTGCTCCTTTTTCATAAGTGGACCTGCAAATTACATTTTTGATTCGACTTGATTTATTGCCCATCAATTTTATTTTAACATAAGTGCCTTGTGGGTTAGCACAATTTTACATTTACGAGGAATCCATTTTGTTTCAAAGAAACCTCCTGATTGGTCTTGGGGGCAGGGTCTTAAATAGCACCACTGATAATATATTACAAAATTGTTTCAAAAACTTCTCTTGAGATAGTTATTTCATGCTATGTCGTTAAATGGGATGAGGGGCTAAAGGATTAATGGGTTTCCCAGAATCTATGCTGAGCACATCCCTGACGTACTGGGGCAAAATACTGGAGGTGCTGTAAATACTCTGCAGCAGCTTCTGCAATATCAGTGGAGACAGAAAGAGTTAACAGTTCGTCAAATGTCTTTTATATAAAAAAGGATAAACTGTGATGGGAAGCAAAAATTGCAAGTAAAATTAAATTGTAGCAAAAGTGAAGCAAAAGTTTAACAGGCGGTGCTGGCTCGAAGGGCCGAATGGCCTCCTCCTGCACCTAGTTTCTATGTTTATAGTCTGCATTCTATAAGGGCCCTAGGTTTTAGTTGTAATGTACATTAGGACAGAACACACCCACCCATCTTGCCCAACATAGCCTATGTGTGGCTCCAAATCCACAGCGATAAAACTGATATTTAACTGCTTTTGGCAAAGGTTAGTAAGCCATTCAGTTCTAGTAAGTAAGGACAGTAATAATTGCTTGTCTTGTCAGCAGTACTGCCAATTTTGTTCGTCAATCTTAAAAAAGACAGTTTTTTGCCTGTTCTCATCCAGTCCTTTCGTGATCTTTAGCGTAAATAGTTAATCATGTATTAAACTGCTGTAATCATTGTGCAAGTGCTGTAAGAAAATATGTACATGCAATTTTCAGAGTAAACTGAGTCCAAGTTTTAGAAACCAGTGGCATTTGGGCATATATTATCAAGAATACATCAGTGCCATTTTACTTGTGGCATTTTGTTGGAGCCTGGGATTTTATTTTCTCAAAGGTTGTTTCCTCATTGGTAGATACTTTGGTTTAACTGTAATGTTCTTGTTGGAGAGTAGGTGAAGTAAAAATGATCTCTTGGAGACCTCTGCTCAGATATGAGATGTAAAAAGCTACCCCGAGTCTCATCCAGCCACAGCTGATCAGGTCTGATCTGAGCGTACAACTTTATTCCCGAAGGTGGCGCAACTCAATCCAATCACTTTCTGAATTATGACTCCGCTGAACAAGTCATGAACCAGTTTGAGGACAGAGTAACAAAAGGACCAAGAACATAGGATAAATACTTAGCAAATCTTTCAGCCCTGCATGAAGTTCTGACGTGGCCTGGCATGTCACCCAATGCCATACTATCCCAAAGATAGACTCAAAATGCTGGAGTAACTCAGCGGGACAGGCAGCATCTCTGGATAGAAGCAATGGGTGACATTTTGGGTCGAAGCCCTTCTTCAGTTTGAAGAAAGGTCTCGACCCAAAACGTCACCCGTTCCTTCTCTCCAGAGATGCTGCCTGTCCCGGTGAGTTACTCCAGCATTTTGTGTCTATCTTCGGTTTAAATCAGCATCTGCAGTTCCTTCCTACGCCATACTATCCCAGATTGATTGGCATTAGCTTTGAACAGAGAATCTCTACCTATGTTTAAGGATAGGTATATGGTTTATCCAAACCCTATCCCAATCTAAAACTGAATGTTTTATTAAACTATACATCCAGTCTAAATCCAACACACGAATTAGGATCATACCAGGCTTGGATCAGTCAGCCGGGTTCTATCTCTGCGTAGTAAATAGTTCCTGCTCTATGACCGTATCACTTATGCTTGGAACATAATATAAGTATTTAGCACAATGATGCTCCAAGTTTAATGACTTCCTGCATATTTTAAGATATTCAGCAAACCGTCTGCGATTAAATCCTCATTCTATTTACTATTATGCTGTGTTCACTCGTATTTCATGGCCCATTAGCATTTGAATTGTTCAAGGATCACCTGTTCCGCTTAGTGCAAACTATTTGGAAATTATACTGCCAGAGCTTTGTTCCCCATTTAAACCTTTAATATTAATTATGTTTATGACCCAGATCAATATAAAATACGTACACAGAAAGAAAATTAAACAACGCACTTCCCATAAATGGTCAGGGATGAAACATGATCTTTCTCGTCTGCAGTCCAGAAACTAAGAATGGGTTGTAAATGGGCATGCCCTTGATTCTCAATCTTTTAACCAAATTTTTCAAGATGATGGGGCGGTAGAGTTGCTGCCTCGCAGCACCAGAGACCCGGATTCGATCATGACTATGGGTGCTGACTGTACTGAGTTTATGCATTCTTCCCCGTGACCTGCATTGGTTTTCTCCGGATGTTCCCGCACTCCAATGATGTACAGGTTTGTAGGTTAATTGGCTTCAGTAAAATTGTCCCTTGAATGTGTAAGATAGTATTGTGTTTGTGTGTGGGGATCGCTGGTTAGCGTGGACTTGGTGGGCCAAAGGGCCTGTTTCCATGCTGTATCTCTAAACTAAAATCTAAACTAGGGTCTGAAGAAGGGTCTCAACCTGAAATTTCACCTATTCCTTCGCTCCATAGATGCTGCCTCACACACTGAGTTTCTCCAGCATTTTTATCTACCTTATAGTCTTTTGATATATTTTTTTAGCTCCTTGGCAGCTTGTGAGAGGTGCTATGGTGCACTGATGTGTGAAACAGTCAGGAAGGTTTAGCTGAGATGGTTGATCCGGTTGGGGGACGTAACTTTCGATAACACACATCGTGCTCTGTTGTACATTGAGGGTCTGGAAGAGGACGAGAAGCAAGGACAAAATTGGTTCATAGTGTGACCTACTGATGCTTTGTTTAAACTGGAGAAATGGCTAATGCCAATCTATCTGGGATAGTCTGGCAATGTGAATCAACATTGTTGAGGGAAGGGGCTAGCAATAATAATTAAGTAGAATAGTTCAAAGATGGAAAATTTGTCTTGCTTTTTCTTTCACCAAGTCCCCTGCAGTCTGTTTTGTAATTTTCAGATACAAAGATTGTCTGATTGTGACAATTTGCCTTGAAGGGATTAGCTCTGGTAATACATGATTTTGTGTTCACTACAAACTCCTTAGTGGCAGTGTGGAGAAATGAGTGAAATCATTAGTAGGCAGAGTTCCCCGTGCCTTGGATTTAAATGTAACTTTTCTCTGACTGAACAGCGTACAGTACACCCTGATAATAACGGACCATTGTGGGGGCAGTGTGTTGTTGCCGATTGTCTGCAATAACACAGTATGGTATTATTGTATGTAGTTGAAACAAAGAACTGGAAATAATGGTTAATACACAAAAAGACACAAAGTGCTGGAGCAACTCAGCAGGTCAGGCATCTCTGGAAAATATGTATAGGTGACGTCAAGACCCTTCAGACTAATTCCATCTGCTGAATTACTCCAAAACGTTGTGTCTATTACCTTAAAACTAGGCAGCCAAGCAAATCATTGAGTTAAATTTATGACTTAAAAAATCACTTTTAGTCATAATTTTTTAGGCATAGTCATACAGCATGGAAACATACCCACCACAACCAACATGCCCCATCTGCCCTACTCCCACCTGCCTGCATTTGGCCTATATTCCTCTAAACCTATCCTGTCCAGGTACCTGTCTAAACACTTCTTAAATGTTGTGATAGTATCTGCCTCAACTACCACCTCTGGCAGCTTGTTCTGTACACCTACACCATTTGTGTAAAATAAAATTACCCCTCGGGCTCCTATTAAACATACCCTGCCCCCACACCATAAGCTATGCCCTCTGGTTATTGATTCCGCTACTCGGGGTAAATAGTCTTTTACCCAATCTATTTCCCTCATGAACTTACACACCTGCATAAGATCACCCCTCATCTTCCTGCACTCCAAGGAATAACGTCCTAGCCTTCTCAAACTCTCCCTATAGATCAGGCCCTCAAGTCCTGGCAACATCCTCGTCAATTATCTTTCCAAATTAACAACATCTTTACTAAAAGGGTGACCAAAACTGAACACAATACTCACCAATGTCTTGGACAAGACCTCCCAACAGGTCTTGACCTGAAATGTCGTCCATTCCTTCTCTCCAGAGATGCTGCCTGTCCCGCTGAGTTACTCCAGCGTTTTGTGTCTATATTCGATGTCCTCCCAACATCTATACTCAATACTCTGATGAAAGGCAATGAAAGTGCTGAAAGCCTACATGACACCATATCTACCTGTGATGCCACTTTCAGGGAACTATGCACCTGCACTCCTCAATCCCACTGCTCTACAACATTCACCAGAGCCCTGCCGTTCATTGTTGGTCCTGCCCTGGTTTTATTAAAAGGTTGATTTTCAATAATACAAATAATGCAGCATAAGAACTTGGCAGAAAGCAAAAATAACATAACTAGAATTGTGACTTTTAAATTTGAAATAATACCTTTTTATTTAGAGTTTTCCAACATTTTCTAAAAAGGTACACTGGCAACCTCATTGGACTAAATGTAGTAGTCATATAGTTTAGTTTTAGTTTAGAGATACACAGGCCTTTAGGCCCACTGAGTCTGTGCCGACCAGCAATCCCTACACACCAACACCATCCTACACACTAGAGGCAATTTACAATTATACCAAGACAATTAACCTACAAACCTGTATGTCTTTGGAGTGTGAGAGTAAACCGGAGGTCTCGGAGATAACACACACAGGTTTCTGGGAGAACGTATAAACTCCGTACAGGCAGCACCCTTAGTCATGATTGAACCCAGGACCCTGGCGCTGTAAGGCAGCAACTCTACCGCTGCCAGTTTACAATCTGAAATGCTTCCAAAGAATGTTAAATTTCAGCATTTCTGATCGATCAGCGACGTGGAGAGGGGGGACGTGCTGCATGGGCAACAGCCTGTCCTCCATATGACATCACCCAGGCTTGCATCCGACCAGGATACATCACGCATGGTCAGTCATGACCGAGAGGGGCCTACAACTACTAAGTGGTTATTGCAGACGCTATCAGATTGTGTAATTTTTATTGGTATTTTTCTTGTTTACTGTGAATAGTGACTTTGTGCATGTGTCTAGTGTTACCATTCAATGTCATGGCTTTTATTAGCTCGTACATCATTCTAACTGGATGAATGTTTTGTCTTTGGTAAATATACTTTTGTGAAACCTGATAGCAAAAAGAGGTTAAAGGCTACTAGAGCAGATCCCTCTGACACAACCTCTCGTCCTTCAGCAAATCATTTTCCCTCCTCTTGACACTTCCTCAGGAGTGACATTTGGGCTGGGCTTGTTCAGATTTATGACCTTGCTGGGGCTAGCTCGTAGAAAGATCAATTATGCTGCAGAGGCGTAATAAAATGACCAAAATCTGTTTTTATTTAATTAATCATGATGCACTTTTTTTATTTATTTTTAGATCATGAGTCGGTTCAGTGGTGCTATGACAACTTTATTAACTACAGATCCTTGATGTCTGCTGACAATGTACGCCAGCAGCTGTCACGAATCATGGACAGATTCAACCTGCCTCGGAGGAGTACGGAATTCACAAGTCGAGATTATTACATAAACATTAGAAAGGCACTGGTTTCTGGCTACTTCATGCAGGTACGGTAGAGGTTGTTGCCGATTCTCATGCTTCTGATACGAACAGCAAATTCTCTGCCATTTCAAGCTTTCAAGCTTTAAATCGGAATGTATAAAATTAATGTGCTACACGCGCCAATCCTGCTTGTTTGCAGATTGTGGTCGAAGGGATTGCTCTAGGTGCATTTCTTTTTATAGAGCCCTTGAGGCAGATAGCAAATGGAGGAATTAAGCAGAAAGAGAGAGATGCAGCTCAGTAAATGAGCTGGAGGTGAAGTGTGACAGGAGATCAGTCGGAAGTAAATTGACAGCCGAATGGAAAGTGGACAAGAAGGATGTGGTGGAAGTGGACAATACAGGTGCAGGAAGAGCACGAGTGAGTGCCGTATATTTGCTCGAATCTGCTCAGCTGTTTACTGAGATTTTCGCTGATCATGGCAATCATTTCCCGCCAGTTTTTTCCTGGAATCCCATGGGATTTTTTAAGTCTATAAACACTAATGGTTTCTGCCTTCAGTACTCAGACAGAATATCCACACTCCACAGTGCTCAAGTGAAGAGTTTCTTGATCCCAGTCCCAAGTGCTTGAATCAAATAATGATTGTTAGGCGGGGGGGAGGGGGAAATGAGAGCATTAGACTTGGCAAGTGCTGTGGCTTCATGGTGGAATAATGTTGTATTATTATTTGGAGTTTGCTTGTACCGTTGATGGGTGAAATCAAGTTCAGTATTGTATGGGGCTGCCTGCTTACTCTAGTGATGAGCCCACTATTATTGGAAAAATTGAGCTCGCCTTTAGAGTTCTAATTTTTTGAAATGCTCACAATTCTGACATGGCCCAATAAGCTTGATGCAGGGTGGTTGTTGAACCAGGATAGGAGAGTAAAAGCATTTAAGAACTACGATTTCATGACTCTGGAGTCATAAATCTGCAGAAGTCTCTTCTACAGAAGGCTGTGGAGGTCGTCGTTGCATATACTCAAACAGTGGAGATATTTCCAGACACAAAAAGCATGAAGAGGAATTGGGGGGCAGGGGCTGAGAGCAGGAATATAGTATTGAGATAAAGGATTTGCTGTAATTGTACTGGATTTAAACAAATTACAAAAAAAAATTGAGAGGACAGAAACCTCAAGTGCTCTGTTCTGAGCACACAAATATGGAGGAAAAATGGGTTGAGAAATCCAAAAGGTATTTTTGTGGGCATTTTGATTCCTTTGTTACTAGACAGTAACAGGAATCTGCTACTCACACCAGTAAACTTGCTTTACAATTGAGTGAGAGTATGTTTTATATGTACTTTCATGTAATTCAAATTTTGCTCTCTTGACAAGTCAGACCTGATGTTTTAATGGTTTCAACATGTTATTCCATGTTATTTCTAAAGGAAAAATAATTTATTAGCCATATTCTACCTTCATGTTTATCGATTTTAAATTCATCTACCAGCTGAGAGGTTTAAATGGGCATATACAGTGCCCTCCATAATGTTAGGGACAGAGGCCCATCATTTATTTATTTGCCTCTATACTCCACAATTTGAGTTTTGTAATAGAAAAAAAATAGCATGTGGTTAAAGTGCACATTAATAATGTAGCAATGTTACAAAATTTTAATATTTTAAAAATCAAGTCTGCAATTTATCCCATCAGATAAAGCATCAAAATAAGTTTAATTTGACACCTAATTCACTTTCATATATTCAGTATTAAAAAAGATATGGCCATTTGCATACTCTGAATTTAGCATCTTGTTCCCTCTTGCTTTTCCATCAACTTAATTCAAAAGCTGTGATCGAGGACAGTCAAAAGTCAATAACTTTCTTAAAAATGAAGGGAACTGAAATAAATTTTCAGTTATTATAGATTGAAGTATTCTGAAACAAATATGAAACAATCGTACTTGAATGACCTGAAATTAAAGCATATAATTAGTTAGTTACCTAATTGTAGCTAATTACAAAATTCAATTATTAGATCTAAACATCTATCCATTTCTTAAGAAAGGATTAACATTTTTAAATAGCCTAAGTGTCCAAATAACTTGCACACAAGAATTCACAATATAACATGATTTTTAAATCTCATTTATAGGCCAAATGGAAGGAATTTAGTGTTTAATTCCCGTAAATTAATAGCCATTTAAATCACCTTGCGAGTGGGATTTTGTGGAACGTGATCGATTGGAACGTTGCGGTTGCAGTGAATTTAAACCCCATATCGTCAGGAAAAACACTACCGGTTCGTATGGGGCCTAAATCACTTTTTCGCAATGTAAAATTTGGATTAAGGTAATCCCAAGAAGCACGTTTATATGTAAAATAAACGGCTTTACCTTTAGCTGTCCCGTACGTGAAATCCGTCCCGTTATCAGCGCCCCCTCAAAGGCGCCAAAGTTGCGCAGTCGCGCACACGGCCAGTGGCAGATAAGTTTCGTAACATACCTAAATTTCCACCATGTGGAAATTACAGCAGTGTTTATACATAATCCCCCCCCCCCAATCCAGGGCAGCATAATGTTTGGGACACAGCAATGTAAATGAAAGTAGTCATGTTTAGTATTTTGTTGCATATCCTTTGCATGTAATGACTGCTTGAAGTCTGGGATTCATGGACATCACTAGTTGCTGGGTGACTTCTCTGGTGATGCTCTGCCAGGCCGGTATTGCAGCCTTTGTTTTGCGGTTCGGCCCCTTCAGTTTTCTCTTCAGCATATAAAAGGCATGTTCAATTGGGTTCAGATCAGGTGATTGACTTGGCCTCTCAAGAATTTACCATTTTTTATCTTTGAAAAACTCCTTTGTTGCTTTAGCAGTATGTTTGGGATCATTGTCTCTGCTGTAGAATGAACCTCAGGCCAATGAGTTTTGAGGCATTTGTTTGAACTTGAGCAGATAGGATGTGTCTATACACTTCAGAATTAATTATGCTACTACCATCAGCAGTTGTATCATCAATG
Source organism: Leucoraja erinaceus (assembly GCF_028641065.1). Lineage (NCBI taxonomy): Eukaryota > Metazoa > Chordata > Chondrichthyes > Rajiformes > Rajidae > Leucoraja > Leucoraja erinaceus. The sequence goes on from NC_073377.1 coordinate 84,262,206, forward strand.
AAGATAAGTGAGCCAGTACCTTCAGCTGCCATATGCCCAGGCCATAACACCCCTACCACCATGTTTCACAGATGAGGTGGTATGCTTTGGATCTTGGGCAGTTCCTTCTCTTCTCCATACTTTGCTCTTGCCATCACTCTGATGTGTCAATCTTTGTCTCATCTGTCCACAAGACTTTTTCCCAGAACTGTGGTTGCGCTTTTAAGTACTTATTGGAAAAGTGTAACCTGGCCATCCTATTTTTGCAGCTAAATAGTGGTTTGCATCTTGTATTGTAGCTGTTCAAGAAGTCTTCTGCGGACAATAATCATTGACAAATCAACACCTGACTCCTGAAGAGTGTTTCTGGTCTGTCGGAGAGGTGTTTGAAGATTGGTCTTTATTACAGAGAGAATTCTACTCTCATCAGCTCTGGAGGTCTTCCTTGGCCTGCCAATATTTTTGTGATTAGTAAGCTCACCAGCACTCTTTCTTCTTAATGATGTTCCAAACAGTTAATTTTGGCAAGCCTAAGGTTTGGCTGATGTCTCTAACCGTTTTATTCTTGTTTCTCAGTCTCATAAAGGCTTCTTTGACTTTCATTGGCACAACTTTGGTCCTCATGTTGATAAACAGTAATAAAAGTTTCTAAAGGTGATGGAAAGACTGGAGGAAAGTCTAGGTGCTGAGAGCTCTCTTATACCTGCATTAAGGAGGCATTTAAACATGCCTGAGCAATTACAAAGACCTGTGAAGCCATGTGTCCCAAACAATATGGTGCCCTGAAATGGCGGGGGGCTATGTATAAACACAGCCGTTTCTACATGGTGAAAGGAAAATGTATAAAAATGGCCTTTAACAAAATCTGACAATGTGTACTTTAACCACATGTGATTTTTTTTCTATTACAAATCTGAAATTGTGGAGTACAGAGGCAAATAAATAAACGATGGGTCTTTGTCCCAAACATTATGGAGGACACTGTAAATTAAAGTTGTGAGCATCTTGTATTTCAGTAATAGAAAACAGATTATGAGTTTCGATAATCCAAGTTGGCAGTGAAATTTAAGCTGGGAGAATCCATAAGATTGGTTTGCATTCTGAAAATGTTTCCAGCCATTTAGTCACAAAGGTTTTTTCTGCTTTTTATTGTACTGTCAGTCTTTTTTATGGTATTTTGTTGATGGTCCTTATACTGTGAGAGCAAGCTGATGGTTCCAAATGTAATATGATTTTGTATGGAATACAAAAAAATCAAAATCTATATAACCAGGGTATTATATGCTGTGAACTTGTAACCCTGTAATGACCACTGAAAAAAATACATGATGTAGTAACTTCAAGCCATCATCTGCTTAAGCATTCTAATTTTGTTTGTTACTGTTTTTGTTTTAGCTAGCATTGGACAGGGTAGATGCAGGAAGATTATTCCCGATGTTGGGGAAGTCCAGAACTAGCGGTCACAGTTTAAGGATGAGAGGGAGGTCTTTTAGGACCGAGTTGAGAAAATCATTTTTTACACAGAGAGTGGTGAATCTGTGGAATTCTCTGCCACAGAAGGTAGTTGAGGCCAGTTCATTGGCTATATTTAAGAGGGAGTTAGATGTGGCCCTTGTGGCTAAAGGGATCAGGGGGTATGGAGAGAAGGCAGGGATGGGATACTGAGTTGGATGATCAGCCATGATCATATTGAATGGCAGTGCAGGCTTGAAGGGCCGAATGGCCTACTCCTGCACCTAGTTTCTATGTTTACATGGAGATAGTTTTAAAAGCACTCCTTTGACCTTTTTGCTCCAATATATTTTAGTAAAAATTATTATTCAGCTTGGCCTTTTGGGGTATACCAAGATTCCAGATAATAATTTCACAAGCAAAAGATTGAGTTCCTGAAAATATGAAATAAAGCAAGCTACTGGAAATACTCAGCAATCTATGCAGCATCTCTGAAGAGTTAACGTTTTGTTGATAATGTGCGGTTTTTCCAGCACCTTTTGATTATTTTTGTGACTACACTGTTTTAATTGCATTATGGAGAATAATGTGTTTTTATTTCTTGTCTCTTTCCATGTAGTAAGTCAAAAAATATAGAACCTTTCCTGTCCTGTTGCAGTCATTGCTGTTTTTCAGCATCTCCTTTCCTTTTGTCCCATCTCTCAGAATTTCTCATCCTTGTTCTAAACACACTCTCTGCCCCTTGGAAAGAAATATCAGTTATTGCCTCTTGGCTAAAAGTGAAGAAGATTTTATCTTTATAGCTTTCCTGTCGCTTTCTGTACGGTTTTCTGCAATTGCTTCTGGTTTTGGCAGAGCAGTTGGCAAATCATGTTGTGATGCATCCCGACAGGATACTTTCTACAGTGCATCCATCAAAATTGAAGACGTGCCTAATTCCTTTGGTCGTCTGAGGAAACAGAGTCATTGGTGTGCTTGCTTAACCATGGCATTGATGTGGCTGGACCGGAAAAAATTGGCAATATTTACACTTAGGAACTTGAAGATCTTGACCACCTCCCCTTCAGTACCATTGATGCAAACTGTGGCATGTAATCCACCCACTACCTGAAGTCGCCAACTATCCCCTTCATTTTGCTGATATTCAGGCAGATGTTTTTGTCATGACACAATGTTATGTTCTCTATATCCATTCTGGACTCCCCGTCATTGTTTGAGATCTGGCCCATTATGCTGGTGTCATCTGCAAAAATTGTGACGAGTTAGAGCAGAATTTTGCCTTGCAGTTGTCAGCATGCCGGAATTATAGAAATGGGCTGAGAACGCATCTTGGAGCATTGAGAATTATCATTGAGGATGTTTCATCAGCTATCCTTATTGAGGATAGTGTGTAATATGCCCTGATGGTGTCTGGCCTGAACATGTTGCAGCAGCATGTGAATTGCAGTTGATATAGGCTGCCTGGGAGGCTGGAGTCAATGCACTTCCAAAGCACGTCACAATGATGGATGTTGAAGCCTTCAGTTGGAAGTCATTAAATCACAATACCTTTTGGTCCCAGGATGATAATGGATCATTTTTTAATTATTGGGTTATTTTATAAAGATTTCTGTCCAGGATCAACATCTCATTGGTGTAAATGCAATTGTTCCCATTGGTGAGGGGAAGCAGCATCTTGGTGTTTACCTCTTGCTGTGTTTTACAAAAGTTTTACAGTTCAGCCACAGCTCTACTTCCTCTTTTTTCAGTTGGGTACGATTTGTGATTAGTAAATAACCTTTCCTTGGTGTTGACGAGGTTAGATTGTGCAAGGTTATGAATGTTCACGGCATTGCTTATCATTTTCAGAACCACAACATGTACAAATAGTCTTTGTTCTGTAGGTTTCAACAAACTGCTTTTAATGGCCTTTTGGGAAAAAGATAATTTGTTTAAAATCTATGCACGGGGGTGACGTGAGTTACCAGGCACTGATTAGGTTGGATGTGACAATACAACGGCATTCTAAATACCTGTTGAGTGTGGATTAAAAGGGGAGACTGATATCATCTAGTAGTTATTGTCTTTTAAGATAAAAATGCTTTTTTCTCCAAAGAATGATTTGACCTTCAACATAAATGGAAACTGTTTTGAAAAGGGTAATTGTGTTGCTAACGGTCCTGCTCACACCCAGGCCATTTTGTGCGTGTGTGTGTGTGTGTGTGTGTCTTGAAAGATGTAATACAACAAATGGAACATATTGATCAGTCTATGACACAACATCTTAAAAACCTACAATCAAAATCTAAAGGCTTTGAATTGGGTGCAGACTATTTTGTGAGTCATGCTGTTGAATATAGATAGTAGATATTGATGTTTTAATGGGATGCTAGTGCTTTGCAGTAAACTGTTCATGTGGCCTTTCTGAAACTCTTGGCAGTACTGTAGAAATTCTGAATGTCTGTTGAACCATTAGAGCAAATAGTAATTTACTATTTACATTTAGTGCCAGGTGAGTACTACAAACTTCAATACATTGTTATGTTTCTAATATCACATGCTTTTCTGACATACCTGTGCCCACGAACAAACTGAAAGATTTAACTAGGGTCAACTCCAACACAACCCACTTGAAGGCAATGGTTAAGATACCAAATACAATATGGGACAGTGGATGTTAGATGGTTTTTGCAATGCATATATCAGTTTAGTAAAACGTTGATTCGCATAACTCATTAATACTTAGCTGTTTTAATAAAGATTCCTCATGTCCCAAGATATTTCCAGTTAATAGCATTAATATAATGCTTTGCAAGCATTACTGTAAATGTGACTACATATTTGTTACTTCCCATTAAATTGTACTTTTTGGCATTTTGATCTTTACCTTCGTTCTCTACTTTGGTAATATTTGTGTCTATGTCCAGATCCTATTGTTCAGATATTTAACATCAATTCTCTTAACACCAAGACAACTGAGTCGCATGAGTGCATTATGGACGCAAGACTTCCTCGTTTGATTGCAGGTTTTCTTGACATAGTAAAATAGGATAATACCCAAAGCAACCATTGATTGTCATTCCTTTCCCCTTTCCACCCGTCTTCCTCACCCCAAATTTCTATTGTCACCTATTGTAATTACTTAATGGGTACTCTCTGCCTTCCATTTAATTTTAGGTGGCGCACTTGGAACGTACAGGCCATTATTTGACAGTGAAAGATAACCAGGTTGTGCAGCTTCATCCTTCTACAGTCCTGGACCATAAACCTGAGTGGGTGCTCTACAATGAATTTGTACTCACCACTAAAAACTATATCCGGACCTGTACAGATATCAAACCTGAATGGTAATGTACTGAGATATGGGTTTTGAACTGTTTGTCTCTGTTTGCGATAAGTTGTGCAATGCATCAACAGTACAAATTCTAACTTTGAAGATCCAATCCGAAATCATGGGTCAAGAGTGTTTTATTGTCATGTCCCAGAAAGAACAATGAAATTCTTACTTACTGCAGCACAACAGAATATGTAGTCATAATAAATAATATAACAAAAACTTAGGAAAAAAGAACAAACAATTACAATGCAATAATGATAATAATAGTCTATTGTAGTTCATAGCTTATGAGATTGTAGTGTTTAATAGCCTGATGGCTGTAGGGAAGAAGCTGTTCCTGAACCTGGACTACAGTTCTCAGGCTCCTGTACCTTCTTCCCGATGACAGGGGTGAGATGTGTGTGTGGCCAGGATAGTGTGGGTCTTTGATGATGTTGGCTGCCTTTTTGAGGCAGCGACTACGATAGATCTCTTCGATGGTGGGGAGATGAGAGCCGATGATGGCCTGGGCAGAGTTTACAACTTTTTGCAGCCTTTTCTGCTCCTGGGCGTTTGAGTTGCTGAACCAGACCATGATGCAACCAATCAGTATGCTCTCTACTGTGCACCTGTAGAAGTTCTCTTTTGACATACCGAATCTCCGTAATCTTCTCAGGAAGTAGAGGCGCTGATATGCTTTCTTTATGATTGCATCAGTGTGCTGGGTCCAGGAAAGATCGTCGGAAATATGCACGTAAGCAGATATTAAAGTAGTTCAGTGCAGTTACTGAATATAATTCCATTCACTTAGCTGCTCACACAGTTAATATCATTAATTTTGGTCTCAAACTTAATTTTATGAAGACATGAAGAGTCTGTAGCAGGCTTTGAATATTGCAAAATACGGGGGTAGAGCAGACTCAATCCACATGTCAATGCACGGTTCTTGCCAAATCTTTACACTTGTACTTGTGTTGCCGGACAAGGAGCATCGCTGTTGGATACAATTGGTGCAGCTAAAGCATAGCTCACGGCGTGCAGAGCATTGATTACTGTTGCCTTGAAATAACCATTAAAACTACCCACTTCTCATACTTAGTCACTAGCAAATACCAATAATCAGACTCGGGGCTTCACAATAAATCACATTTAAATGATTTAGTCCACGTAATTTAATGCGGTTTACGCTGAATTTATGCGCAACTGTAATGGTGGCCTGGTATTGACTTTGATAATCTGCCTTAGCATAATGAAATTGCAGAGCCTAGAAAATTTAAGAACATGCTGGGTTTCAATTTTTTTTCATTGCACATATTGACTATTCTACAGTATGCCTTCATAGGAAACACCGCATTTATAAAATTCATGCTATCAGCCTCTTTGAAAGCACGATGCAGAAATCGAGACTTGGGTTTCATACGAGTGCTCTGCATTACGAACCTAATAATTTTTCAACATAAGCTTCATATAAAGAATAATGTTTCGTCAGCAGCAATATCCAGACTTTAGTTTCATGAGTATAAAAGCTATATTTCGATCCCTTAGAGCATACAGGTTAACTACCTAGGCCTTTTTATGCTTGAAGTAGAAACCATTCAGGGAAAGCAGGGAATTGGAAAGGCAGGTGGACAAGGTGAATGCAAGTGTATATTAGTAATTGTAAGAGAGGAGAAAAGAATAATAATGTAAATAAAACCTGAATGGATATTTAAAATAAATGATAAGAAGTAAGTTAAAGAACTTGCATTTACTCGTCATATAGAGAGGATAGTGAGGAAGACGTATGTCGTGCGTGCCATCATCGGTCAGGGCAGAGAATTTACGATGTTATTACACAAAACATTGGTTAGATTGTACTTGAGGCATTGTGAGCCGTCCTGGACGCGATTGTGCTGCAGGGTGCAGAGGAGATTTACCCGAATACTGTCTGTATTGGAGGACTTTGGTTACAGGGAGATGTTGGGTAGGCTGGACTTGTTTCCCCTGGAGTGAATGAAGCTGCCAGGTGAGCTGATAAAAGTGTACAAATTTATGAGTGGCATGCATATGGTAGATATCCAAATTATTTTTCCCTTGGTAGGGGTATTAAAAACAAGAGGGAATATGTTTAGTGATGGGCGAGAAATATAAAGGGGATCCAAAGGCAATGTTTTTTTTTTTCAGTGGTTGATATGTGGAAAAATGCCAGAGGTGGTGATGGAATCGGATACATGTACATCATTTTGAAGGCATTTAGAAGGGCACTTAAATGTGCAAGATCTAGAATGATACGGTCCTCATGTAGACAAATGGGACATGTTGATTGGCAATAGGGTGGGCTGAAGGCCTGTTTCTGTTTTCTACAACACTCTGGTTCTATGATCATATTTTTGATCACGTTTGAAAGCAATCTATCCAAACGTGGGCAAAGCATAGAGTCAGACCATGTGTGTACAAGAATGTCTGAACCATTAAAAAAAATGAATATTTAGCAAATCCTGTTTTGAAGGATATGATGTGATGGTAATTTCACTGTCAGACCTTGTCACCTTGTCAGACCCTGGAATATTTAAATCTTTTATCGGCTATTTGAAAGGGGGTTGGAAAAGATGGAATAGCATTTGCTTGAAAAAAGATGCAATTACAGCTGTCGAAAGAGGAGACATCAGCAAAAGGGTGATCAGACAGCAACAGCAAATGAACTAAGGAAGACCTAAGGATAGCTGGCTCATGAGTGTTTATCCACAGACCTGACAATGATGTGGCTGCAGTGGGGAACCTATGCAGAGAAAGATCACCAAAGCATGTAACAAAAGTCATGGCATTTAATTTTTGCAGACGGCAAGAAACAGATCTGCAAAAGTAATGTCTTCAGTTTTGGTCACTTCATCTCATGAAGAATATGTCATAAGAGGTGCAGTGTAGATTTACTGGAACAAAACCAGGCAAAAAGTTGTAGAATTATACAGAATGTGGAAACAGGCCATTTGACCCACCCAGTCCAAGTCCAACCAGTGGGCAAAGTTCCCATAGTCATCCCATCTCCCAGTGCGGGAGTGGTTGCATGAACTTTGAGCAATTAACTGATTTAGGCATTTAAATATGGTGGGTGATTATAAAGCACTTTTAGAAATTATCTTTACCTGTGGCTGAATTCAAAACAGCTGGGTGACGCAGCGGTAGAATTGTTACTTTCCAGAGGCTTGGGTTTGATCCTGACTACAGGTGCTGTCTGTACGGAGACCTATCTCTCTGTAGGTTTTCATCCACACTACAGTTTCCAGTGCTCCGATTGCCACTCACACTCCAAAGATGCACGGGTTTGTCAGTTAATCAGCTTCGATAAAAATTGTAAAATTGTCCTTAATGCGTGGGATAGTGCTAGTGCATGGTTGACGCAGACTCGGTGGGCCAGGAAGTCCTGTTTCCGCTCTGTATCAAGCTATTGGGATATATAAAGGCTGAAATATTTAAGTGAAACTAATTTCTCCCTACTTGAAGCAATATCCAAATCAAGACTCGTCTCTTAATTCTTCTCTTCCATTCATGAGTGAGGTTGATGCATATTTGTATTATATGGGAAATCTATGCGGAAACAAGACGTCTATAAACAGATGCAGATTTGCTTTAGTGGGAGTTGTACCCAGATTTCTCTTAAGCAGGGAAAGATTTATCATTAGACTATTGTGTGACTTTTCCACATCTGAATTAAAAGCACAATCAATCCCCTCACTTTATTTTAGAGGTGCATAAGGGAGGAAGCAGACCACCTACTCTAACGTCCTAGTTTTGAGAGCGATTATTACTGAATACTGGATCAGAATAGAATACATGATCAGACAATTGAGGGTGGAGTTGCTGCCTTACAGCGACAGCCACCCGAGTTCGATCGTGACTACGGGTGCTGTCTGTACAGAATTTGTATGTTCTCCCCGTGACCACGTTGGTTTTCCCTGGGTGCTCGGTTTGCTCCGACACTCCAAAGTCATACAGGTTTGTAGGTTCATTAGTTTCAGTAAAAATTGTAACATTGTAAATCGTCCATGTTGTGTAGGATAGGGTTAGTGTACGGGAATTGCTGGTTGGCATGGATTTGGTGGGCCGAAGGGCCTGTTTCCATGCTGTATCGCTAAACTAAACTATGCTGGTACTACCTATAAATATCAACTCCTGCACTGTATGTTGTAGTCATACAGCAAACGGGCCCTTTGGCCCGACACATTCATGCCGACCAAGGTATCCCCTCAGCGAGTTCCATTTGTCTGCGTTTAGTCCATATCCCTCTCAACATTTCCTCGAACACATTTCAGTTATAAAGTAGTCAATTAATTGGTATTCAGTTACTGACTTTCATGGACCATTGTAACCATATTCATATTTTACCAGATTCAGCATGCATTTCCATTTGATAGAAACTTCCAGAATTAATTAACCACTAAATATGAAATAATTAGAACAATCGTCCAGAGACTTTCATCATCTTTGGATCAATAGACAAGAGGAGGAAGGAATGAGAGAAAGTACTTGGTGTGTTTTGGGACTCCTTATCTAATGTGAGAGAGAAATCTAAAGAGGGAATTTGTTGCTGAATTTAGAATAGGGATTGAAACGAACCAGATAGAGAAACATCCAAGCCATTAATATGATTAATTACACAAGATTGAGAGGAAAGATCTAAATTTTCAGGCAATGAGAGACTGGTAGACAACTAATTCAGTTTGTATATGTATAAATGGAGACAGATGGGGTCCAGACCATAGTGTTTAATGATAGTGATAGGAAAGATAATAGAATCTTTATTCAAAAATGTAATACTATAGACATCTGTAAATCTGCTTTCAAAGGGGAATATTGTATGATCAGCACTGGCACTTTTGGAAGCAGTCACAGAGTAAATGTAATATGATTTTCATGAGGTTGATTCATGACAAAGCTCACAGCACATGGAATGAGAGGCAGGTGGCAGAATTAATAGCATGCTGACTACAAACCAGAAAATAAAGTAATAATGACACAAGAGATGGCAGATTGCTGGAAATGGGGCCAAAGTGATCCCCATATGAGTCGTGTCACATCATCCCGTTCTCCCTTTCCACCGAGATTTCTGTCTGCAACTCCTTGGCTCGTTCATTTCTCCCCATTCAACCCTGCCGCGGCACTTTCCCATACAACTGCTGGAGGTATAACACCAGTCCCATCACTCTACACATCTAGGGAGCCCTTTCTGCCGAGACATGTTCACCTCTTCCAACCTTATGTATTGTATGCGATGCTCCTGATGCGATTGTCCCAACATCAGCGAGGCCAGGCATAGACTAGTCGACGTTTCGCTGAACACTTGTGCTCGGTCTGCCAAGGCCTGCTGGATCTACCATTTGTCAACCATTTAACTCCCCACCCCCAATGCAAGAGGTTTGGACAGAATGTACCAATTTCAACTTCACGATGAACAGTCTTTCCATGATGAAAATTCACAGGGTGTAGGATACTTATTCTGATCAATCAACTTTAGGAAATTAATGTAATGCACACTTTTTAATTGCGATTTTGTTATGCTTGGGATCTGCACATATATTTGCTAATGTAAGAAAGTGAGGTAGTTAATCACATGGCAATGTTTGGGTGCCGTTTTGAATGTAAGATAGCAAGGGGGCTTGGCAGGGTAGATGTTTCACTTCCAGGAGTCATGAATGGGGGGGATGCTGCTGCAAAGTAAATGGGTAGAAACAAAGAACTGCAGATGCTGGTTAATACTCAAAGGGACACGAAATGCTGGAGTAACTCAGTAGATCGGGTAGCATCTTTATAGAACATGGATAGGGGACTGAAGAAGTGTCTCAACCCGAAATGTCACCTATCCATGTTACCAAGTAAATGGGTTGGACATTTAAAACTAAGATGCGTAGGAATTTCCTCTCTGGGGGTAGTGAATCCCTGGCATTCTCTGTTGCTAAGATTTGTTGGAGGCCAGGCCATCGGATATCTTCAAGATGGAGCTAGATAAAAATATTTGGAAGATAGAAAAACCTTTATGGGCATAGACAGAGAAGAGTAGTTGTGGCCAGCACAGTCATGTTGAATGATGGGGCAGACTAAGGGGGCTTTGTGACTTTCACCTGACCTATCTCTTGTGTTCTTCCTCACTACTTGGGGTGCCTACGTTGGGCAGTGCTTGTGCAAACATTGCACTCACGTGAGTTTAAGACTACTTTCTGTAAAATACGTATTCTATTTTTCTCTGGTATTTTATTGCATTCCTATTTAAGTTTTGTTTTGATTTTCATTGCTTGCTATGTTCCGTTTTCATCAATAATTTTCATGCTGCAAATATCAAGAGGATTGGACAATTTGGAAAATGTCTTCCATGTATCCATGAGATGGCAGTGTTTTTAGTTTGTTCTGCCTCTAATCTGATTGCAATATTTTCAGGTGTGTATGTAATCAACAATAGTAACGTGTACTTTCTGTCCTAATAGGTTAGTGAAGATAGCTCCTCAATACTACGAAATGGGCAACTTTCCTCAGTGTGAAGCCAAAAGACAACTGGAACGCATTATTGGCAAACTTCAGTCAAAGGAATATTCTCAATATTGAAGTTATGTTAATGTAGGAGACCAGGCAAATGCAGATTTCATATTGAAGAAATATGGACTTCAAATTCTGCCCAAATATAACAAATTTAATTTGTCGATTCAAGAAAACCTTTGGATGTTTTCTTTCAAGTGGATGGACAATTCCTCACTTTTATTTTTTAAAAGAATCCTTGTTTATGGCAGGTTGTGTAACACTCTGTTGAGCAACATAGTATGTTGCTGGTGTTATGTGGCTTTTTTTATTGTTATGTTGACTTTTGTCATAGACCCTGTTGGGTTTTGATGGGTTGGGGTGGGCAAAGGTTTCAGAATAATGCTGTAACTGTTAATTTTTAAAGTTTCATCATTATTACAATATTGTCTGAATTTCTCATAGTGATTCAGAGTTGCCGATTAAAGTATGTACTTCTCAACCACATACTGCATGATTCTGCCCATGTTGACATTCTTAATAGAAAGTTGTAGCGACTCAAAGAACATGGAAAACTTACATATGTAGGCACCTGAATTTTCCCAACCAATTTTTGACTTAAATAAAGGTATAGTGACAAATTTTTTTGTGTAAAGTGTTTTCTTGGAAGAAGTTATTTGAAGAAAATTTACATGATTCTCTCCATTGTTCAAGTAAGTTGGTCTATTCTTGGGAGTCGAGTACAGATGATACTAGGAATAAGAGCACGAGTAGTCTGCACAGCTTCTTGAGCCTGCTGTATCATTCAGTAAGATTAACTCTTAATTTCCCAACTCGATCTTCCCAGGGTGATTCTCCCCCATCTCGATTCTTCTGTCTGATTTCTGCAAAGTCCAAGAGTATCTGGGTCTCAAATATGCACAGATTCCTAATTTTCTGTGTGGAACATCTCAAAGATCCATATTTACTTATGGCAATGAAGGAGGCCATTAGCCCTATGATGACTCGCAGAGCAACCCCATCTCCCCGATCATTTTCCCTGGACAGTATTCTGTATATTCCCACAATCCCTTTATAACACCAGATTCTACCGTTCAGCTACACACCAGAGGACAATAAACCTCTCCTGCATGTCCTTGGATGTGGGAGGGAACTCTCTCAGTCACAGGAATAACGTGCAAACGCCACACTCGCTCTACTGGAGGTGAGGACTACGTTCAGGTCCTAAAGTCATGCTCTTGCTGCTAATTAACAAATACACTGTTCATGCAGATACAGTCCTCAGCACCACAAGTCCTTGTGCTATAACTTTTGCCTTGAGCCATTGTCCTCCAACCATCCTCCCCTCACCTTTTGTGTATCATGTATGTTTCTATGGATTTTTTTATCCATTCTGGGAAAAGGATTCTGACTATCTACACATTCCCTCTCATAATTTTATGCAGATATACCAGGCCCACAGCATCCAACTAATCACCTTACAATTTCTCAATGTGAAATTTTCCGACAATATTTAAATTGCCTACAGAAATTTAAACTGGTCCCATCTAATTCAAAGATCGACTGGGGATTCAGGTCATAGCAAAAATAGCTTTTCAGGTTCAATCATGGCCTATCTAGAAACTAATCAAGAATGTACCCAAATGCATTCGTTAACTGTTAACATTGTACCTTTGTGTCTTTTTCTGTGAAAACCAGCACAAAATATTTTTAAATGCTACAGGAAAAAACTAAATTTTAAAATTGCCCCAATTCCAAAATGCCGACACATTCCCTCTCACATAAAAATCCCTTAATGTGAAATTGCTGACCAGGCAAAAATAGCTTTTATTGTTACCCCAATTTCAATTGATGTCAACTACTTTTTCAAAATGTTACATAAAAACAAATTGCTGAGGGTTATTGTTACCTTTCATACAAGTTTGGTTTGCATTATTGATTGTCATGTTTTTTTCAGAGATACAGTGAAACACCTGTTTGATATGCTATCTGGTCAAATCTTCCTGCTCTTTTGTCTTTGGGGTAAGAACAAGGGCTTGCTCTGTGGGCTGCCCCTTCCAGGTAATGGTCCGCCGGGTCCGATGACCAGGGAACCGGCTCGGCAGCTACCTCCTGCAGGCTGCAGCATTTTGGGAACTTCAGCACTGCACTGCTATCTGTCTTTTTTGAACTCTTGGATTTGATTTGATTTCTGCGCCTCCCAGCTGAGTGAAGGCCTTGATCTGACTTATCCCAGACCTATTCCTTCAACCATTGCTGCTTCAAGGGGAGTCTTATTTGTTGTGTTGCACCTGTATTTTCTGCTCTGTTACATCATTTCAGTGTGGCGCAGCTGGTAGAGTTGATGTCTCGCGGCACCAGCATCCCGGGTTCAATCCTGACCTCAGATGCTGTGTGTGTCAAGTTTGCACACCCTTTTTCCCTGTAATCGTGTGGATTTCCACTAGGTGCTCCGGTTTTCTCTCTCATCCCAAAGATGTGTGTGTGTTTTTTGGCCTCTAAATTGCCCCTAGTGTGTAGAGAGTGCATGCGAAACTAGTCGGCATGGACTCGGTTGGCCAAATGGCCTTGCTTCCAAGCTGTACCTCTGAACTAAACTCGTCCACATCACCATTTGCACCGGTATTTTTATTTCAGAGACAGCACTTTCTGTTTCGTGTCATTATTGATAAACTGCTGATTATTTACTTCACTTTTACACTTTGTATAGAACTTGGGCTTTTAAGATGTTCACTCACAGCAGGTCGTTATGCTGCATTCTCAGATGTGAGCCCGGAGATGCATTATTGTAAAAGTTGAATGATTTTGAGGAGAAGCCAAACAAAAATGCCTTTCGTTTGAACTGGCCCAGGGTTTGAAGAGCTTGTCCTATTGAGCAAATGAGAAAAAAAAAATATTTCGGAATGCTAGCCAATGTATAAGCAATGGAACAGTAAAGAGAGCTTTCTGATTCTGCACTTAAGGTTAAAAGTGTTTATTTTAAGCATTCTAAGTTCAAAATCTTACAATATAGCTTTAGGTTTATTATTGTCATGTGTGCCAAGGAACAGTGAAAAAGCTTTGTTTTTTCGTGCTGTCCAATCGGATAATACACATAAATACAATCACATCATGCTCATGACACAAAAGAACTTCAGATGCTGGTTTAAATCGAAGGTAGACACAAAATACTGGAGTAACTCAGCGGGACAGGCAGCATCTCTGGAGAGAAGGAATGGGTAACGTTTCGGGTCAGCATTTTGTGTCTACTTCCAAACTCATGTACAATTGGTAGAGCAAAGGGAAAGATGCAGAGTGTAGAATATCGTTCTCAGCATTGTAGTGCTCCAGCTCCGTGGACAAATGTCTACAATAGGGTAAAGATTAATTGGGCAGTACCCCAGCTTATGGAAGGACCGTTCAGAAGCCTGATAATAGAGAGGAAGAAACAGGTATGTGTCAATTGCCTACAACATATCCTTGAAACAATTACTTAATTTAAAGCATAGCCTAGCACGCCCCTCCCCTCCCCTCATGTTACCCTGCAAATTTCAGTTTATGTTACCCTTTCAGGTAATGCTTTTCTGATCCAGCCCTCTGTGGAAAATATTGTCATCTCAATTTTCCCTCTACTTCCTTTGCTAATGATTTAATCGGATGACCTCAATTATCTCAATTGTCAAAGGAACAAGTTCTTCCTGCTTGCCTAATAAAAACTCCTGAAGTTTTTCCACTGCAAGAAAAACTCAGCTTCAAAAATCTATCATGTAACTGAAGCCCTTCCTCGCCAGTTTCGTGTTCTGCACATATTTCCTATAGTCTAAGAATTGTATTTCGCAGCTGAGGACTAATCTATAATTAGTTTTTTTTTTTTTCTAAAGGCCACTTTTACCCTGCCTTTAAATCTAAGAGACACTGTCATACAGTACAGAACAGTGCAGCCCACCACATCTACGCCCACCATCATGTACCTATCTATATTAATCCCATTTGCCAACACTTGGTCTGTTGCCTTGTGTGCCATGGTCATTCAGATGCTCATCCAGATTCCTAAATGTTGTGACAGTTTCCTCTTCCACCATCCAGTCAAGCATTGTTTAATTTAATTCCCGCTAAACATCTTATCCTATACCAATGCTTTCTTTTGATTGACATCTGTACAAAGGAGAAAATATTTTTATTATCTACCCTATTTATGCCCTACAATTTGCATACCTCTCTCGCCACCCTTTCAGCTGCCTCTGCTCCAAGGTTAACAAACTCAGCCTCTTTGGATTTAAATTTCAAGAGCTCCAAACGTATGGACCAGTCTCCCATGTCAATGCCTTATCAAAATCCATGTACTTTACATTCACTTTCCTTCCTGAAAAAAATACCAGGATCAATCTCTGCTTTTCCATGTACAGATTAATTCTGTTTTTCAGATTTTTTTGTGTGCAAATAACTATGGCAACGGCATAGCGGTAGTGCTACTGCCTTATAGCACCAGAGATCCGGGTTCGCACCTGACTGTGGATGCTTGTCTGTATGGAGCTTGTATGTTCTCACCGTGACCTGCGTGGGTTTTCTCCGAGATCTTCAGTATCCTCCCCCACTCCAAAGGAGTACTGGTTTGTTGATTAATTGGCTTTGTGTCAATGTAAATTGTCCCATATGTGTGTAGGATAGTATTAGTGCGGGGATCGCTGGTCGGTGCGGACTCGGTGGGCCGAAGGGCCTGTTTCCACTTTGTATCTCTGAAGTAAACTAAACTAAACTCCCTGGTACAGACCATAGACGTGCTAGCCTTCAATCACAGAGATCTCTGCTAATGAATAAAGATATTGCATTTATTGTCCTCCCTTCATCTGGCACCTTAGGTGTGGATACTGAAAATCTAAACATCTCCATTTGGGCTCAGCAACGTTGTGTAACAGCCTAGGATACATCTCATCAGGCTCTGGGGATTTATTTTGTATGCTTTCTGAACGTCTTTCTCAACAGTTTCTGAATTTGAAGTTGGGTGGCTGTGTTTACTCTTGAAATAGTACCATTTAGTGCACACTACTTTGTTGCACCCAAAATGACTTCACATTCAGCCACATGACGATGCTACAAATCTTGAAAATTTCAAGTGGCTTTACTATATTTTCTTGACGTCTACAGCATTTATACTTGGAAAGTTTATCAAACTGCAATACTTTACAACCCTATGCACAAGGGTGTCAAATGATACAGGGAGAAAGCAGGAGAAAGGGATTGAGAGGGAAAAATAGATCAGCCATGATCGAATGGCGGAGCGGACACAATGGGCCGAATGGCCTAATTCTGCCCCTATGTCTAATGGTCTTATAACCGGGTTATTTCCATGCTATAAGAAAAGCAAATAGTCTTGGTAGAAACTGCCAGGTCCTCACTGTATAGATCTCTCCAGTTGAAAAAATATCAAAGCATTATGACCAGGCTTACTATCACCTACCAGAATAGAAGATAGCAAGGAGAACCACAATGAAATGCATCTCTTAAAAGTCACATGCTTCTGACTTTGTCTGGTACATTGTTCTGTATAGGATGCCTTGCAAATGTAAACATTCACTTCTAGCGAAGGCAGCTTGGGGGGGTAAATTACTGAGCCAGCATTTAGAGGTCCAGACCATTGATCCGCATATTTGAATCCCAGCCAAGCAGCTGGGGAATTTAAATGCACACAGTTAATTAAATCTGAAATTAAAAAGCTAATATCAGAAATAGTGATCATGAACCTACTGAATTGTTTTAAAAAAATCCACCTGGTTCAGCACTGTCCTTCAGGGGATAAAATCTGCCGAGCTTCCCACTGTGGCCTAGATGTGACTTCAGACCCATTGATGCAGCTGACCCTCAATTGTCTCAACTGAGAGGGCAGTTACTCATAGAGAGTATCCCAGGCCCAAGTGTTGTTGACCACCCAGCAGAGTGAGATATACTGTTGGGGAATGTTGCCAACTGGCCCGCTGCAGACTGCAGGAGTATGTGTTGAGGGATGCACTGAAGCTCAGTGCAGCCAACGCCAAGGCTCGGTGGGGGAGGACCACAGTCTAGGGTCCTTCCACTGCTGGACATGGGGGGCAGGGTGTGGTGGAGATGCCCCTCAAAATAAGGGAAGGGATTCCATGCCAGTGGGCCACATGAGTGGCAAGGGTAGGGGATAAAATTGCGATTTGGGGAAACGATTTTATATATGAATAGCCTCTGAGAATGTCGGATAGATTTTGGTAAGGATCATGTATATATTTATTTCTCAAATTCTATTTTTGTCCCGATGGGCCCCTCGCTTCCTTCCATCCAGTCCATTGTCATGGTGTGTTGCATTAGGAAGTCAAAGGTGTCTTTCACCCGCACTCATTCCCTTTTCTCTCTGTTTAACCTGTTGGGAAAATAAACTGGAGCTTGGAAGCTCGGGTATCCACACTTAAGAGCAGCTTCTACCCCACTGCTTTCTGACTCCTGAACCGGTCATCTTTTTTACATTTCATTCCCATTGCTCTGGCACGTGCTCTCACTCTTAACGTCATTCGTTATTCCATTATTGCACTGAAGTATGTTTTTGCCCTACCTGGGATTGCATTACAATCTTTGCACCGTTCTGCTGTTTTGCATTTGTTGTATTTATTATTGTTTATATCATTACCATCACACGGTGTACTCTAGGCACTGCATACAAATTATTGATTTTAGTCATCATCTAACGACAAGAAACTAACGAGTACCCACTGCCCTTGGAGACACAAGAGACTGCAGATGCTGGAATCTTGAGCAAATAGCAAACTGCTGGAAAGCTCTGGGTCAGGCAGCATCTGTGGATGGTAATGGATAGATAGGTTCCTTTATTCAGATTTGGATCCTTCATACCACAGATGTTGCCTGACCCACTGAGTTTCTACAACAGACTTGGTTTTTGCTCAACATTGCCCTTGCCAGTTACGTTCCTGCCAAACAAATTAAAAAGTATAAAAAGAGTGTCAACCCACTCTCTTACCTCTAGAACTTGTTAGTTAAATATTAGTAATCTTTTATAAAGTTATCTTGATTGTCCTGACTTCCTAGTGTGAGGATTCATTTTGTGCTGGACTGTGGTCTCCAATTATTTTTCACATCATTATGGTTATCAGTTTTATCTCTTCATTGAATGTGGTTTAATATTTGCAGTCCCATTTTCTCTAATCTCATTCCCATGGAGGATTGAAAGTGTTAGCATCTGCTATTTATAACCTGATTTCCCTGAACAAGCAAAGACGTCTCCTATCTTAACCAGAAAAGTTAAGATATTTCATAATTTTCTTCTTTTTTTTACCAATTTCCATAGGTTTTAAAATATTGGATTATTTGCCTCCTCCTCCTCTTCCTTGAGAAAGTTCCATAATACTCATTCATGGCCTTACCCATGTTCTCCTCTGCAGCAAGGTTTACTCCTATTGCTGAACTGTGATCTATGGGCGGCACAGTGGGGCAGCAGTACTGTTGCTGCCTTACAAAGTCCTGGGATTGATCCTGACCACGGGTGCTGTCTGTACAGAGTTTGTATGTCCCCCTGTGACTACATGGGTTTTCTCCGTGTGCTCCAGTTTCCTCCCACACTCTAAAAAGACGTACAGGTTTGTAGGTTAATTGGCTTCGGTAAAATTGTAAATTGTCCCTAGTATGTACTGCTAATGTACAGGGTGATCGCTGATTGACGTGGACTCAGTGGGTCAAAGGGCCTGTTTACACGCTGTATCTAAAGTACAGCAAAGTCGTCTAAACACTCCAAGTATTTTTAACAGATGTTTCTTAAAAGACTCTGGTGTTTTTTTTTTATGTTGAATGTACTTGGATTTTCTCATCTTCTCTTTGTATAATTTTTGCTTCCCACTGCACTGTGTTGGGTGTACTTTTCTGCTGTCATACAGCATTGAAACAGGCCCTCAGAGCCCACCATATCCTGCCGACCATGTATTCTGGACCTGACATCGGAAACATTTTCTGTTTAATTTTCTTTTCCATTATCTAGGGAATGCTAACTTTACATATTCAGATTTCTATGGTTTGTTATATCTGCTTTACTAATGTTACCAGTGTTCAAATGTCTGTGCTAAGCTTCATAAAAATGGTGATAGTTGTAGGAAATTCTTGGGCTATATTTGCCCCCTCCACATACGGGTGGGTGTCACCAGGTGCAGTTTTCCGTTGCATTCCACTTGTGGGTGAAAAGAGTAGTAGGATATTAATGTATCAGAATGGACAGATCTGCACAGAATATAATGTTTTGCTCCTCGTGAATTGTTCCAAGTGAAAAATGTAATGTTATCATGTTACATAAAATTGGTGTATTTCCTGAGCAGAACTGTTGACATCCAATCCACCAGCAAAGGACGAATGCAAAGGAAACTAAATGCAATACAAACCCTGGAACCATTTACAGCCAGAAATAATTGGGAGAGGCATCACAAAATAAGACCTTTACCTGTGTAGCACCATCTTACAGCTGTTCACTAGAGTCATAAACTTTCCTTATTGAGAAATTCTCCATCCCTGCTGCTTGGCAAAGAATCAAGAAGTCACGCCTGTTCCTTGCTTGCTCTTATTCACTCATTAATCGAGTGTGTTTCCAGTTGGTGGAATCGCAACACACAAGCCGATTGTGATATGATTTTGTCCAATGCAGTTTGTTGAAATTTGAAAACCCCTCTGTGTTCAGTGACATTTAATTCTGCTTTTGCCAGCCTCAATTTAAGCGATTGTGAAAATTGATTAAAGTTATTAGTTTATTTGCACTTTCTTCCTTGATGAACTGAAGTGTGTGTACAAATTTTGGTTAATGCATGATTAAATCTGTAACTCTAGCCACAATGCAAACACAACACTGTATTGTTCCAAATTATTTATCAGCCTTTGTGATGGAAATTTACTACCTTATTTCTTCTCAAGAATTTTCTTTCCATGTCAGAAACAAATTCTAATGCAATATAAAAATAAAATTGGCTTTAAAAACTCAAGTTATGATCAAAGAAAGCCCAATATTTTTTACCATCCAGAGGGTCTCAAGCTGTTATTTATTTTGTGATCTTTGACTGATACCCTCTGTGCTACAAGATGTTCTACCAATCGGTGGTAGCCAGTGCCATCTTCTTCACTGCCATGTGCCGGGGCAGCAGGGCGAAGGTTGCAGACTCCAATAGGATCAACAAACTCGTCAGAAGGCTGGCTCCATCCTGGGGGCGGTGTTGGATTCATGGGAGGTGGTCTTGGAGGGTGGGTTGCTTCTCAAACTGCATGACACACTGGTCAACCTGAGGAGTACCTTCAGAAAACATACTGGTTCCAGCAAGATGCAGGACAGAACGCCACAGGAGATCCTTCTTCCCTGTGGCTATCAAACTGTACAATTCCTCACCCTTTTGTCATGGAGTAGACTGAAACTGACTCCACCCCCCCACCCCCTGTTAGCAGATTAATTTCCCTCCTGGGATAACGTTCTATCATATCATACCCTGCAAATACGTTTACTTATCCTACTCTCATTAATTAATTTGCAATGTTTTGGATTTACACTTTCCAGATTTCCAATCTTAGTTCCAGAAATGGTGTTTAGTGCTGTTTACCAAGCTGAGATGGCCACATTTCTAACTTTCTTCATCACAGGCAATATAGTTTTAGTCTTGGAGATACAGCACGGAAACAGGCACTTTGACCCACCGAGTCCGCACCGACCAGCGATCCTCACATACGCTATCCTACACAAACTGGGGCCAATTTTACATTTATACCAAGCCAATTAATCTGCTAACCTGCACATCTTTGGAGTGTGGGAGGAAACCAACGAGGGCGGAGAAAACCCACATAGGTCATGGGGAGAACGTATAAACTTTGTACAGACAGTATTTGTGGTCAGGATTGAACCAGGGTCTCTGGCGCTGTAAGACAGTAGCTCTACCGCTGTGCCGCCCAGAATGCATGAGTGATAAGAGTCTTGGTTTCTTTCTGCACTGCCTCCAGCACTTGAACTCTCATGTGCCTTTTGATCATAGTAATAATTATCCAATGATGCCAATAAATCGCAGCAAGTCTGTGGTCTTGCCAGTTTTAAGCTAATACAGTTTTGACTAACTGCAATAATCTCGATATGTTGACCATGCACGAAGAGGGAATGAGTTGCCAGATGATTTACTGTAGATATTCACATGTTTAGTGAGAGAGACATTTTGCAATCAGTCAAATAGCATGGAATCTGAATACAATCTGAAGAAGGGTCTTGAAACGGAATGTCACCCATTCCTTCTCTCCAGGGATGCTGTCTGTCCCGCTGAGTTACTCAAGCATTTTGTGTCTCCCTTCGATTTAAACCAGCATCTGAAGTTCTTTCCTACACATGAAATCAAGGATGTCAGCCTAACTTGTACAAGAAGGCATGTTCCATCTTTGTTAGTCTCAATTACCTGCATTTGGCCCATAACCCTCTAAACTTCACACAGACTTGTGAATAGCTGAGGTGAAGTAGGAACTGTGGAGTGGTGGCGGCTACCTGCAGTCCGTCTGTCGTTTTTTCTTTCTTTTGTCTTGTTGCGAGTATGTTTTTGGTTTTATTTTAGCTGTGTATATGTCGGGGGGCGGGTGGGGGAAACTTTGTAATCTCTTCCCTGAACGTGGGATGCAACTTTTCCCTTGTTGTGTTGTCGTTGGGGCCTAATATCGCGGAGCTGGCGGCCTCCAACCGGGATCGGCCTGAGGGCTCACCATCGCGGAGCTGGATTGCGTTGGAGCCGTGGTGGCGCTGCGGCTGTGACCCGTCTTCGGAGCTTAGGAGCTTCGGCCGGGATCTCGCAGGTCCCTGGTGGGAGACAGATTTTCGGAGATCCTGCAACGGCAACTTCTCCCGCCCGAATCGAGGGTTTGAATTGGCCCAGAGCAGGGCTTTACATCGACTGGCGTGGCTTAAACGGCTGTGGGACTTACCATCGCCAGCCGGGGGCTTTAACATCGGGTGCCCCCGTAGCCTCGACGTTGCAGTTTGGCTGCCTGACCACGGGAGAAGAACAAAGGACAGGGAAGAGATAAGGCTTGCCTTCCATCACAGTGAGGAGGTGTTTGGAGATTCACTGTGATGGATATTTATGTGGAATTGTGTTATTTGTGTGTTTTGGTCTTTTTTTTTGCTGTTCTGACTGCAGGAACGAAATTTTGTTCTAAACTTGCATGTTTGAATGACAATAAAGGGCAATTGAATTGAATTGAACAGACTTCTGCCATCAAAAAACCCTTCTAGTTTTATAAATTCCTGAAAATATGATTTTGCTTTCTACACTCCCTCCCTTTAGACTCCAGATATCAATCTGGTCAACCTGTGCTCCCTCCAAAGTCAATACATTGTTGACAGGATATATATGGAGGGGGTGTCGTGGCTTGTGGGAGAATCTAGATCTATGGATTACTGTTTAAAAATAACCGTTGCCCATCATGGACAGAGATGAGGTGATATTATTTCTCAGAAGGTCCTGAGTGTGAAACTCTCTTCCTCAAAGAATGACAGAAGTAAAATCTTTGAATATTTTTAAGACAGATCTAGATTCTTGATAAGCAAGAGGATAAAATGTTACCAGAGTTAGGTGGGAATGTGGAATTGAGGTTACAGTCAGGTCAACCATGATTTTGTATTCTGGAATGATCTTGAATACATGATGTATTCAAGGAAGATTTAGATATAGCTCTTAGGGTTAACGGAATCAAGGGATATGGGGAGAAAGCAGGAACGGGGTACCACAGATGATGCGGTCTCCCAGGTTTTGCACACCACTCTCTCACCTTGACAGCCAGAAGGGTTGCTACGTATGTGAGGATGCTGTTCGTTGATTTCAGTTCAGCTTTCAAGATCATAGCCCCCACCAGACTTGTTGAGAAGCAGCTGGAACTGGGACTGAACACCCCTCAGTGTGCCTGGGTCCTGGACTTTCTCACCGCCAGGCCCAAGGTGGTCAAGATGGGGGGAAATACATCCAACCCTCTCACCTTAAATACAGGATCCCCCCAGGGTTGCGTCTTCAGCCCTCTACTGTACTCTCTGTACACACATGACTGTGTGACCAGGTTCAGCTCCAACTCCATCATCAAGTTTGCTGATGACACTGTGGTGATGGGCCTGATCTCTGATAACGATGAGAAGGCCTACCGGGAGGAGGTGGCTGATCTGGCACTCTGGTGTCAGGACAACAGCCTCCTCTTGAATATCACTAAAACTAAGGAACTAATTGTGGACTTTAGAAGGGCTCAACAACCGAGGACGTACACACCACTGGGGGTAAATGGGACTACTGTGGATAGGGTGAGCAGCTTTAAATACCTGGGAGTCCACATCACAGAGGATCTGACATGGACAACACACACTGCCGCACTGGTGAGAAAGGCAAGGCAGCGCCTTTACCACCTCAGGCAGCTGAGGAAATTCAGAGTCTCTCTGAGGATCCTTCAATCCTTCTACTCTGGTGCTGTAGAAAGCATCCTGTCCGTAAACATCTCTATCTGGTTTGGAAACAGCTCTGCCCAGGACAGGAAGGCTCTGTAGAGTAGTGCGTTCGGCTGAACGCACAATGGGAACTACACTCGCCCCCCTGCAGGACCTATACACCAGGAGATGCCGATTCTAGAGCCAGCAAAATAATGAAGGACCCCTACCACCCCAGCAACGGACTGTTCCAGCTGCCACGGTCAGGCAAACGCCTCCACTGTCACGCTGTGGAAACAGGATGAGACGGAGTTTCCTCCCACAGGCCATCAGGAATGTAAACTCTTATCTCACTGGGGAGTAATTACTGTTGTGTCTTTTTTTTAAATGTAAATACTGGTTCTATTCTGTTTTGTAGTTTTTTGCACAATCCGCAGGCATTGCCACTTTCATTTCACTGTACATCTTGTATGTGCATGTGACAAATAAACTTGACTTGACTTTATCAGCCATGATCATATTGAATGGCAGTGCTGGCTTGAAGGGCCGAATGACCTACTCCTGCTCCTATTTACTAAGTTTCTACGTTTCTAGGTTTCTAAAGCTTTTCTATCCATATGCCTGTCCAAATATCTTTTAAATGTTGTTATAGCACCTGCCTCAACTACCTTTGCTGGCAACGCATTCCATATACCCACCATCTGTGTGGTAAAAGTTGCCCCACTGTGTACAATTAATTTATTCCCTCTCGACTTAATCCTATGTCCTCTGGTTCTTGATTGCCTTACTCTGGGTAAAATACTTTTTATTTGCCCTATCTATTCCAATCATGATTTTATGCAGTTCGATAAGATCATTCCTCAGCCTCCTGTGCTACAAAGAATAAAGTCCTTGCTGGCTCAACCTCCCTCCCTCTCCCTCTCCCTCTCCCTCTCCCTCAACCTCAACCTCAGGACTTTAAGTCCTGGCAGCATTCTTGTAAGTCTTCTCTGCACTCTTTCCATCTTAATGACATCCTTCCTATAGCAGGGTGACCGAAACTGAACGAAATGCTGCAAATGTGGCCTCACCAAAGTCTTGTACCACTGTAAAATAACATCTCAACTTTTATACTCAATGCCTTAACTGATGAAGGTCAATATGCCAACAGTCTTGACCACCTTATCAACCTGTGACACGACTTTCAGAGAACAATGTATCTGTACTCCTAGATCCCTCTGCTCTGCAACGCTCCCTAGGATCCTGCCATTCACTATGAAGGTCCTTCCCTAGTTAGACTTCCCAAACTGCAATACCTCTCACTTACCTGCATTTATCTCCCACTTAACAACATTAGCCATTTCTCAGCCCACTTGCCCAACTTCAATAAATATCATAACTATTTGTATTGCAATTAGATTCATAGATGAAAAATTCTTAGATTAACTTCTTCGATGCACGGCAAAGCTTTCGGTTTCATGACTTGTGTTTAATAACTTGTTAATTTATTTGTGATGCCCGGACTTTTATTACAACAAAGCGAAGTATATAGTAACTTAGTTACATTCCTTTTGAAATTTTTTTTCAGTCTCTTCCACTAGCATCAATTAAAAGGCAAAAGTGTGTTCTAACATTTTTTTAATGTTGCATGAGAAAGTTGAATCTGAGTATTAATATTGTATGAAATTGTGGGAAACTGAAAGGAGCTGACAGATTAAATAAAAGTGTCAAAAAATCCATGGTGTTGTGCTGCATGTAACTTAAGCTTTGAACTAAGATATGGCTCAATAGTCAGGTAAATAATGGCAGGAAATAATCCTACAGGTAAGATCAAAGAATGCTTTACAAAACAGATTGGCATACTTTCTTTCCTGGATCACTATCAACGCAATTTGATTATGGAGGAATTAAATTATACCCGAGTGCCATGGAATCCGATCAATTCCTATGAAGCAATTTTTGGAACGCGGAGCAACGACAGTCGTCCAAGCCAATCCTGTCCCTGGATCGGAACAGTGAACTACTTTGAAAAATGTATTTATTGGGATTTAAATCTCTGTGGAGACATGTCAATGGCTGCATAGTGCCCTGTACCAGCTATGTGTTTTTGTTTAAAAGTAAAATACTGAATTGGAACTTATTGTGATGAGAATTTTGAAATGCTGCTTCTCTGTCATTACAGATGCTGTCTAACCTGCTGTTTCCACCATAATCTTTTATTTTCTGTTTTAGTTTAGCTGTTTTTGTTAATGCCACTCTGCCCCTACATACAAAGAAAGCTGCCAAATTTACAAATTCCTGCAAGTGAATATTACTTTTCTGCAGTTTTGGCTGCACCCCAGCGGCAATTGTTTTGACATTTGTCCTTTATGTTCAGTAAAAGCTTAGTTATGATATTATATTGAACAAATGCAGGCAGATTGAATATAAACGATCACAAGACGCTGTACTATCTATATGTATTGTCTGCAAGCTGAAGAATTCCCTATCCAGCACTGAGGTAATGTCTTATTTTCTTGTACTAGTACCAGCTATTAAAACGACAATTCATTCCAATGTGTGTTGCAGGTGCAGTCATTTGGAATTAGATTGAAAGTCCATTTCACCCTTTGCAACCACCAGGAAGAAAATATGTTTTTGTCATTTTGGCCCACGAGTTGAATAAGATATTTACCTTTAATATACATTAATATATCTCCAGTCTTTAAAAGTGTATCAGATAATTCACTTAATTGTTACTGACAAGACATTTAACTTAAAACAATTAAGCAGAATAATGGCAGCAACCTTGCAATTAATGAGGAATAATGAAGATGGTTCCGAGTGAGACTATTCGCACCACCGGGTCATAAAGGCAGCAAGAATCCTCTTTTTCTCTAAGTAAAATCATGATATCTCATTATAGCATTTCTTTTATCAAATTTCTCCTGTGGAGACAACACAATTGAATGCTGTATGACAGTTTTTCATACTCGTTAACTTTTTTAACTTTTCAGAATATTTTACTTCTTGCATTGCTTTCCTGATCCACAGGTTGGTTATAAAGAATAGAGTCATACAGCATGGAAACAGGCCCTTCAGCCCAACTTATCATTGCTGAATAAGAAGCCCCGTCTAAGCTAATCTGATTTATCTGCATTTGGCCCCTATCCCTCTAACCCGTTGCAATCCATGTACCTGTCCAAGTGTATTTTAAATGGTATTATAGACCCTACCTCAACTAAGTTTTCTGGCAGCTCATTCCATATAGCCAAGTGAAATGTTGCCCCTCGGGTTCCTATGGAATATTTCCCCGCTCATCTTAAACTTACGTTCTCTGGTTCTTGATTCCCTTACTCTTGGAAAAAGACTGTGCATTCACCTGATCTATTCCCCTCATAATTGTATGCACCTCCATAAGATTCCCCCTCACCCTTTTGGTCTCCAAGAATCTAATGAACTTTTGCTACTGCTGCCTTGATGAAAATTCTGCATTTCAAAAACTTCAATGTTATGATCTTTGAAAGAAATACCCAGGCTTTTTGAAGATGCTATTTAAACCAATCCTTGCCACAGTCTTTGCAAGAAACAAAAGCATATTGATATTCTGAAAGTGGGTAGGAATCCAGCTCACTAAGATTGAAGACCATTGCTTAGAAATTCATGCCTTGTTGTTAGTGCAATATGCAGACTTTATGACAGCTTAGTGCTGAACATTGGGTATGAATTTCTTGGTATGAGCTCTCATTCAGCAAGTCAATCAGACCTTTATATTTATTGCATTGTATTCAGGAATGATTCGTAAGAATGCTTGTTTGCTTATCGTTTTTTTTTTTTTAAATTTATTGCAGGATTCAGTTTACACAGTAAAAGTGTTGGTCTCTGACCTGGCGAGAATCTGGGATTACTTCTATTTGCATTACTTTCCAGTTAAAACAGCAGGATCTATAAGTATATTGCAATCTGTATTTTCATCCACCTTTTCATCTTGATAGAATTTCTCCTTTGCTATTTTACATTATTTACAAAATAACAGACAAATGCAAGATAGTAGTGAAATACCTTGAACTGCATTTCCCTTGAAACTATTTACCCAAAAGAAAATGAGTACACAAGCAAAGACCTTCAGTGAAGCTGTTTCCTCAGTATACATTGTTCAAATCTGCTTTTTTATTTGGAGCTCATCACACTATAATAAGTTGTAAGGTGTAGTAATCTATTATTATAACTTGCCTTTACAGGTAGATTGAATTTTGAATAACTGCCACATTGTAATTATTATCCAAGAATAGAAATAAATCATTTTTTTTGTATTAGGAGAATATTGTCCCTGTGGTAAATGGTTGCTTTTCCAAGTAAATGATGGTTGACAATAAAATTTCCCAGGGGTCAGTGGTGGGAATCCTTTACATTAATGACTTCGCCCTTGGTGCGTGGTAGCATTTCCGAATTTGTGGACATCGTTTGGATATGGGGTAAATAGCAAGGAAGAGATTAATATGTTGCAAGAAAACGCTGCTTTGGAAGAAAGAATGAATGACAATATAAACAAATTGGCACAATGTTATAAATGATATGTGAGCTGAGAGGAAC
Source organism: Leucoraja erinaceus (assembly GCF_028641065.1). NCBI lineage: Eukaryota > Metazoa > Chordata > Chondrichthyes > Rajiformes > Rajidae > Leucoraja > Leucoraja erinaceus. The sequence goes on from NC_073377.1 coordinate 84,290,378, forward strand.
CTTGCTGTGTGTGCAATTAAATCTTTGACAATAGGAGGATATGTTGAGAGAGTGCTCAGTAAACTGCATGGGATCCTGGAATTCATAAATAGACCACAGAGTACAGAAGCAGGGTGAATATGTTGAACCTGCAGAAAAGCAATGGTCACGCTGCTACTAGAATGTAAGTCAAGTAAGTAAGTTTATTGGCCAAGTATTCACATACAAGGAATTTGCCGTGGTGCTCCGCCCACAAGTAACAACACGACATACAGTGACAGTTACGAATGACTCAGAAAACACTAAACATTAATAATAATAAAACATTAATGATAAAACACCATTGATCAAGCATGTGAACCAACAAAATACCAGATCAAAGGGAGGCTACAGATTTTTGGCATTTGAGTTGAGCAACTACTCGTGGATAAAAACTGTTTTTATGTCTGGCTGTGGCAGCTTTGACAGTCCGGAGTCGCCTTCCAGAGGGAAGTGATTCAAAGAGTTTGTGGCCAGGGTGAGAGGGGTCAGAGATGATCTTGCCCGCTCGCTTCCTGGCCCTTGCAGTGTGCAGTTCATCAATGGAGGGAAGGTTGCAGCCAATCAATTTTCTCTGCTGATCGGACGATTCGCTGCAGCCTCCAGATGTCGTGCTTGGTGGCTGAGCCAAACCAGACCATGATGGAGAAGGTGAGAACAGACTCTACGATGGCCGTGTAGAATTGGACCATCATTGCCTGTGGCAGATTGTGCTTCCTCAGCTGCCGTAGCAAGTACATCCTCTGTTGTGCCTTTTTGACTGTGGAGTCGATGGTAGCCCCCTACTTAAGGTGCTTGGAGATGATGGTTCCCAGGAACTTAAAAGACTCCACAGATGTGACTGTGGTGTTGTTGATGGTGAGTGGGGTGAGGGGAGGGGAAGCTCTCCTAAAGTCTTCAATCAATTTCACTGTCTTAAGAGCATTGAGCTCCAGATTGTTGCGATGGTACCAGGAAGCCAGCTGTGTCACTTCCTGTCTGTAGGCAGATTCCTCCCCATCCTGGATCAGTCCAATCAGGGTTGTGTCGTCCGCAAACTTGAGAAGCTTGACAGAGGTGTCTGTGGAGTTGCAGTCATTGGTGTAAAGAGTAGAGGAGAGGGGAGAGTACGCAGCCTTGTGGTGTTCCTATGCTGAGCATTTGCGGGTCTGAGATGTTCTTTCCCAGCCTCACATGTTGCTTCCTGTCTGTCAGGAAGTTGGTGATCCACCGACAGAGGGGTTCAGGCACAGTCAACTTGGAAAGTTTGGAGTGTAGTAGCTCTGGCACAATGGTGTTGAATGCAGAGCTAAAATCAACAAACAGGATCCTCACAAAGGTCCCCTGGCGGTCTAGGTGCTGGAGGATGAAGTGAAGTCCCAGGTTGACTGCATCATCCACAGATCTATTGGCCCGATATGCAAACTGCATAGGATCCAGCAGGGGGATTGTGATATATTTCAGCTTGGCCAGCCCAAGCCTTTCGAGTGTCTTCATGACTAAGAGGTCAGTGTGACAGGCCTGTAGTCGTTAAGATAAGTAATCCTTGTAGGAATGTAGGAAGGAACTGCAGATAGACACAAAATGTTGGAGCAACTCAGCGGGTGAGGCAGCATCTCTGGAGAAAAGGAATGGGCAACGTTTCACTTCGAGACCCTTCTTCAGACTGATGTCAGGGGAGGGGGCGGGACAAAGATAAAATGTAGTCGGCATCAGTAAGAGTAATGGGAGGACTGGGAAGGGGATTGAGAGAGAAAGCAATGTCTATCTGAAGCTAGAGAAGTAGTTTGCACTACTGGGGTGTAAACTACACAAGCAAAATATGAGCTGCTGTTCCTCCAATTTTTGCTGGGCCTCATTCTGATAATGGAGGAGGCCCAGGACAGAAAGGTCAGATTGGGAATCACAATCACAATAATACGTTAGTAGCCAAGGATGTTTTGCAACACACAAGGAATTTCATTTTGATCGGTGGGAGCGCTGCGAGGCAGCTGCCTGCCAGCAGCATGTTAGTCATTTCTACTTTTTTTGTTTAGTTAGTATGTCCAAATGTCCAAAAGTCGGGCCCGGAGCTTCAGCAGCAGGCGCAGCATGAACTTTTCATTGCGGAGCGCGCGAGCCCTCGCCGGGGGTCGCCAGAAGGTTAGTGCTCCGATCGCTGGCCCACCGACTGTTACATCCTGAAGCCACGGTCTGCGGGAGCCTGGGATCCTTCGCTGGGGACCCCGGAGGAGAAGAGCTCCGACCGCCGGCCCGCGGCCTACAACATCGTGAAGCCGCGGTCTCTGGTAGGGAAGCACCGATTCGGGACTTACCTTCCAGACAAGAGGGCCTATACATCTGGCCGCCCGCAGCGGCGACTGCGGAGGTTTGTGGTCCCGACCACAGGGAAAAATGGAGTAGGACTGACTGAACTTGGTGCCTTCCACCACAGTGATGAATGCTATGGTGGATGTTTTGTGTTAAATTTTTATTGTGCATTGTGTGTTCTTTTTTATTGTACTGCTGTTGGCAAGTTCATTTCACTGCACTTCATTGTGTATGTGACGAATATATCTGACTATTGACTATTGACTATTTGCCAAGTCAGTCATACAAATAAAAGACAACGAAACACACAAAACACATTGTGAACATCCATCACAATGACTCCTCCACATTCCTCATTGTGATGGAAGGCGAAAAAAAGTTCAATCTCTTCCCTTTGCTCGCCCGCGGTCGGGGGCCTCCAGCCCTCCATTGACGGGATGTTCTTGACTCCCGTAGCCGGCGGCGGGCCCTCCGCGTCGAGGCGATCAGCTCCTGCATCGGGGGATGTCAGCTCCCCCGCTCCAGATGATAGTACCCCGCGTCGGGACTGGTCGAACCTTCCGCGACGTTGGAGCTCCCGACATCCACAGCCTCTCCCTGTACAGTGACAGTGAAACGATCGCCGAGCCTGCGCTTGGTCTCGCCAATGTGGAGAAGTTGAGACAGTCTCTACGAAAAGCAGAAAGGGGTGGAGATGGGAAGATATGGCCAGTAGTGGGATCCCTTTGGTGGTTGCAAAAATGCTGTATGCGACAGCTGATGGAGTGGAAGGTGCGGACAAGTGAGACTCTATCCTTGTTACTAATGGGGGGAAGGGGAGTAAGAGCTGAGCTGTGGGATATTGAAGATACCCTAGTGTGAGCCTCATTTATAATGGAAGAGGGTAACCCCCGTTTCCTAAAGAATGTGGACATCTCCGATGCCCTGGTATGGAACATCTCATCTGGGTGCAGATGCAGCATAGATGGAGGAATTGGGAGTAGGTGATAGAGTCTTTACAGGAGCAGGATGGGATGAAGTGTAGTCAATAGGAACTGCCGAAGCTGGTTTAAACTGAAGATAGAAACAAAATGATGGAGTAACTCAGCGGGACAAGCAGCTTCTCTAGAGAGAAGGAATGGGTGACATTTCGGGTCGAGACCATTTGACTTTCATAGGTTTCGAGAGAGAGTGCAGAAAAAAATTATTGAAGTAGATCCTGAGGGATTTCAACTATGTGGGAGAAAAGAAATTTAAGGGAGATTTAATTAATAGAAGCGTAGGAGACCCTCACTGGTTGAAATTGGATAGGTAATAGGAAGATGTCCACATTTGCAATTGGTTCAAGGTTAAAATTATGGGCATGACACAAAGGGTATGTGAGGAAAAACCTTTTTCACTTGGTGTACTTAGGATCTTGAATTTGCTGCCTGTTTTCAAGATTGTGTTAGATTTAGCTCTTAGGGCTAAAGGAATCAAGGGTTATGAGGAAAAAGCAGGAACGAGGTACTGATTTTAGATGATCAGCCATGATCATATTGAATGGTGGTGCTGGCTTGAAGAGCAGAATGGCCTACTCCTGCACCTATTTTTCTATGTTCTATGTAATGCTGGTGGAAACAAAATCAATCAATGTTCTCAGAGAAAAATTGTATTGATTCTTGTGAAAGAATACTTTGTGTGCCTATGAGGAAATACTGAGGGAATGGGACTGCAAGAATCCCTTGACTTGATGGGCCAAATGGTCGCCGCACAGGCTATGCCTGTTCTCATTCTAGTTATGAAATGAGCTGAGGTCTTTCAGTGGATGTCAAATTTAAATTCAGCTATCCAATTTTGAGAAAGTTTATATCCCAATTCCTGTCATCAGGTGGGCAGGATAAACAAGACAATGAGTTATTGTGAAGGAAATAAAATGTTTGTGGATGACAACCTTCTGATTAATGATGAAAGGTAGTGATGTTGCACTTCACTGAACTCAGCTTGATTAAATCTTTGCCGAGCTAGATTTCCTACCTGTGAAAGTTACAACATATCTTAACATTAAAATGGTAAAATTCTCCAATTAAATCAATGGTTTAAACCGAAAGAAATAGCTGCAAGAAAATATAATTATGATGAGATTTATTTCAATTTGATGACAAGTCGATGCAAAGTTTGCTGAATTGAATTAAATTAATTTGTTTATCTGTTGTTCACACGCCAGCATCTCAATCATCGAGATGTCTTTCTATTAAGCATCAAGGGAGTAGGTTGTATATGTTACATCTCATATTTTATATCCTCCAACTTTTGTTAATATCTTGAATGACGGGGAAGTCAAGTAATCACAAGGGAATAACGAATAGAAAAATAAAAGAATAATTTTAGCTGCAGTGCATGGATAATGTTCATGTGAAGCATAAATGCTGACATGGGTCAAGTGGCTCGAATGGCCCGTGGTTCTGCTCTAAAATCAATGTTATTTTGAGTGTAAGAGGAGCTCATAATTTTGGAATAAATTCCTGCTTAAAAAAAGATTTCAAATGTTATCCCTCTCTTAGTTATGATTGAACTGACTAATTGACTATTGTGAACCGGATCACAGTATGTGTAGTACTGAATGTGCATTCCATTGCTGGACTTGCCATTGAAGGAGGGAGGATCAGGATACACTTTGTATTTAGCCTCAGTTTAATGCCTGGAGGTTTGGTATAGACGTGATCCTATTCATTTTATTTTAAGATTTTTAATTATTCGGCAACAATTTTAAATATATATATTTCTTTAAATATATTGTAATACTTTTTAAAAAATCTCAGAGCACACTGCCACACAGGATACCTTTTGGGTGCAGAAATTAGCTTCTCATACCTTCTGCAACTGGAGAAAGGGCAGGTGGGTAGATACTGGGAGATGACACAGACACCTCCCAGGAGGCTGTGGAGAAGCCGGGCCCAGAGTTGCGCAGGTCGCAGTTGGAGTCCCGTGAATTAACGGAGCCCCCGGCCAACGGATCCTGGGACGGCGGAGCCCGCGGCCAGTCCCTGGGCTGGTGGAGCCCGTGACTGGGTCTGGGACGGTGCCACGGAGGCATCAGGAGGGGACCCAGCGGAGATCGTAGAGAGGTCGGTGTGAAGGTCGATGAGGGTGCTGACCGACGGACGAGGACGGAGCACGTGCAAGTGAGGACGCCGCAGCCATGGGGACGAACAAAGGAGGACCCGGTATGGGGGGACCACCGTGAGGATGGGGAGGGGGGGAGAACAAAGAAAGACCTGGCGCGGGATACTTTGCAAATTTGTCGGCACCCTTTATATGGCGACTATTTGCATACCTCAGGTATGTAAACAAAGAATTTCAGTGTGACTTGTCACATGTGACAAATTATTCATTCATTCATTCATTCATTCACTGTGAGTACAAGTCTGGGAGATATCCCCAATTCAACCCAATAGAATTACTGCAGAATCGTACTCAACAATGACCATTTTCTAATATATTGTTGAATAGTTATCTATTCTCCTGCACCTCAACGCATATACAATATCAAAGCAAATTAAAGTTTCATTTCAACTTCTGAAAGCATGGATTATACGTCCACTATTAGCTCAATATTTAATTTTGGTTCTGTTACGACAGTCTGCAGCAGTTTTATGTCATTATTATTCCTACCATATGATATTGATGTGTCTATCTCGCTCTCACATTGGAAGTGATACTTCTCAGTCTATTGCACAAGGCCAAATTCTTTCTTGAATGAGCCATACATAATCTCTGCAACTGCAATGCCTTTGCTTGCTATTCTTAATGCAACAATCATGGATATTTCTGAATTGCATGAATTACAGCATTTAGTGACAGAGGATGGCTTGATACATTATATCAAAAGGCTCATTAATTACTGCGGGCTCCTCTCCATCTATTCCAATTTTGGGAAGGGTAGAACAATTGTTGAACAGGAGCTCCTATTGCATCTCTCCAGATTGCTCTGCAAGCCAGTAATTTAATGAACATGGTAGTACCAGCTGAACAGAGAGTGGGGACATTGGCAAAGCCTTGCTTTATATTAAAACATTTAAGGGCTTGTCCCACGAGCATGCGACTGCATGCGGCAAGAGTGACCTAACGTGGTCGCTGGAGCCGTACGGCCTCGTGGGGCCGATCCCACTTCGATCGCCGGAGTCGTATGGAGTTGTGCGGAGCTGGTCCCGACATTGCGCGGGGCTCCTGAAAACTGACAGTGTTCAAAAATTCCGGGCCTGCCGGCCCGCAGCCGCCTCAACACCGTACACACCGCCTCAACAGGCATATGCAGCGTCTTGATGCCGTACGTCACGAGTGAACTTCCCGCGGACTTCCCTCGAACTTCACATCACTTACTCGACCTCCGCGCGACCCCCGCTTCTGGTTTGGTCGCACTCGCCGCATGCAGTCGCATGCTCGTGGGACAGGCCCTTTAGATTCTAGTGTAGTGGTGGGATGGAGAGGGCAGAACCCTCTTAGCAACATAGAAATTAGGTGCAGGAGTAGGCCATTCGGTTCGAGCCTGCACCGCCATTTAATATCATGGCTGATCATCCAACTCAGTATCCCGTACCTGCCTTCTCTCCATACCCTCTGATCCCCTTAGCCACAAGGGCCACATCTAACTCCCTCTTAAATATAGCCAATGAATTGGCCTCAACTACCCTCTGTGGCAGAGAGTTCCAGAGATTCACCACTCTCTGTGTGAAAAAAGTTTTTCTCATCTTGGTTTTAAAGGATTTCCCCCTTATCCTTAAGCTGTGACCCCTTGTCCTGGACTTCCCCAACATCGGGAACAATCTTCCTGCATCCAGCTTGTCCAACCCCTTAAGAATTTTGTAAGTTTCTATAAGATCCCCTCTCAATCTCCTAAATTCTAGAGCGTAAACCAATGCAGACCGACTCGCGAACTTCACGGGTTTTTCTCATCATTTTTCCATTAAAAATTTCCACTGGGAAATTCCACACCGCCACCACTCTCTGTGTAAAGAAGTTCCCCCTCATATTATTTGAAGTCATGTCGTTTGAATCAACCTCTGTCTAGTCCCCCTTAACCTTACTACACTAGCTCTATTTCTGTCAGTTCTGCCAATCTCCATCTAAGCTTTGAACAGGGCCAAGTGTTATATAGCAAGCTTTCTTTACCACCCTATCAGAAATTCCACCTTCCACAGTGAGATTTCTTTGCTTCATACCATTTGAAAGGTCCTTGAAACATTTATCAGCATTAAACTCCATCTACTTCAAATTTTTCCAAATGGCCTTGTAGACTTTGGAAATCCAACCAACAAAAAATGTATCATCTGCAAGCTAATCCACCACAATCCAGATCTGATCTATCTTTCTTCATAAGATCAACAATTGGTGATCAGTCTCTTCATTGGTAGATGCAGTCATGTAACCGCGGGGTGTTATTTTTCGTGGGCTTTTGGGGTGTGTCATTTAGTTAGTCGGCGCTCCTCCCTGTAACAGGAGTTATTACTGTTAATGTAGACCAACTAGCGAACTTCACGGGTTTGTGTTCGTTTTTATTAAAAATAAAACATTTTCGAATAGGTATTATTCTGCCAACAAGCTTTCCTGTTATATCAAGCAAACAGAAAATCCACAGTGCTGTATTTGAAAGGTCCTTTATTATTTTACTTCAATTCCAACCAACAAAAAATGACAGGAACACAAACTGATATTTTTTTTCCAATTCAAAGATAAAATTTTGTGGAAATGAATGCAAAATTCTGAAGCATTCTTGGCTAAATCATAGCTTTCTGGTTGAAAATCACAAAATAATTCAGCATGTTCAGCAAGTGAAGCAGTTTGTGGTTTTTGGTAACATAAGATTGATTAGTAGGACTGGATGTTTCAATCCCTAAGGTTTTCCTACAATTGACATTTGGTATTCTTGGGGATGACCACTAGGTCATTTGCTACCAATCAGACACATCTTCAGTTGTGTACCTCAACGTCACTGGGTGTTTCGGCCTTTTATCACAAGACACCCTCAGTCAAGGCAGGCCCACCGCAGAGTGATCAGACCCGGGTGTGTGTCTTATGGTTAGCCTCTAGATGGTCACGTGGCAGCCCAGACAGCATCTTTTCTCTTCAGCCACAGCCAGTGACTGCTCCATTGGGCTTTTTTTCCTTCCATCTTCCTCTCTACTGCTGACTGTGGCAGGTTTGAGAATAAATAGAAAAGTAATGTTTACCCACTGGTATACAGCGCATTCAGAAAGTATTGAGACCCCTTCACTTTTTCCACATTTTTTACTACACAGCCTTATTTTAAAATGGATTAAATTCATTTTTTATCATCAATCTACACACGATACCCCAGATTGAAGAAGCAAAAACAGTTGTTTGCAAAGTGATTAAAAAGAAATAACTGAAATATCACATTTACATAAGTATTCAGACCCTTTGCTGTGACACTTTACTATGAACCCAATTGAGCTTCGGTTCATCCTGTTTCCATTGATTATCCTTGAGAAGTTTCTGCAACTTGATAGGAGTCCACCAGTGGTAAATTAAATTGATTGGACATGATTTGGAAAGGCACATACCTGTCTATATAAGGTCCCACAGTTGACAGTGCATGTCAGAGCAAAAACCAAGCCATGAAGACGAAGCGATTGTCCGTAGACCTCCGAGACTGGATTGTGTCGAGTCACAGATCTGGGGAAGGGTATAAAACAATTTCTGCAAAGCACAGTGGCCTCCGACATTCCTAAATGGAAGAACTTTGGAACCACCAGGACTCTTCATAGAGCTGGCCACCCGGCCAAACTGAGCAATCGGGGGAGAAAGGCCTTGGTCAGGGAGGTGACCAAAAACCCGGTGGTCACTCTGACAGAGCTCGAGAGTTCCTCTGTGGAGATGGGAGAACCTTCCAGAAGGACAACTATATCTGCAGCACTTCACCTTTATCCATCAGGCCTTTATGGTGGAGTGGCTAGACAGAAGCCACTACTCAGTAAAAGGCGCATGAGAGCCCACTTGGAGTTTGCCAAAAGGCATGAGAAGCAAGATTCTCTGGTCTGATGAAACCAAGATTAAACTCTGAATGCCAAGCGTCACGTCTGGAGGAAACCAGGCACCGCTCATCACCTGGCCAATACCATACCTATGGTGAAGCATGGTGGTGGCAGCATCATGCTGTGTGGATGTTTTTCAGCGGTAGGATCTGGGAGACTAGTCAAGATCGAGGGAAAGATGAACGGAGCAAAGTTCAGAGAGATCCTTGATGAAAACGTGCTGCAGAGCGTTCTGGACCTCAGACTGGGGCGGAGGTTCGCCTTCCAACAGGACAACGACCGTAAGCGCACAGCCATGATAACGCAGGAGTGGCTTCATGACAAATCTGTGAATACTCTTTAGTGACCCAGCCAGAGCCCAGATTGAACCCGATCGAACATCTCTGGAGGGACCTAAAAATGGCTGTGTAGCTGTTTAATGGGGAGCTATGAAAATAGCTCTCCATCAAACCCGACAGAGGTTGAGAGGATCTGCAGAGAAAACGGGAGAAATTACTCAAATACAGATGTGCCAAGCTTGTAGCATTATACCCAAGAAGTTGAGGCTGTAATCGCTGCCAAAGGTGCCTCAACAAAGTATTGAGTAAAGGGCCTGAATACTTACGTAAATGTGATATTTCAGTTATTTCTTTTCAATTACTTCTATGAGCAGTATGGTCAATGGAAACATTTATAGCAATAACTTGTAGTATTTTGTGTTTAATAAGGAAAACATGCACAATTATGTGAAAGAGGTCAAATTAAGTAAGAGTAGATGGCATGAACAAATTTCTGCTTTAAAATATATTTGGTTGACTTTTAAAGTTGGGATATCAGTGAGGACTATTAATGACCTTGTGTTTAAAAAGCATAGTTTCTGTAAAACCTTCCTTTGGCCGCACCAATATTGATCAATATGTTATAACGATAAAGGGGGGCAGTGAATGTACGACACATGCATACCCAGAAGGCTTTTTGGTGTTACACCAAAGATTGAAGGAGGAAATAAAAGCTCAAGATTGGGCGACCTACAAGAAATAGTGTGGACATGAATGGGTCATTTCTTGTTGGTAAAATTTCACGAGCTGCGTCTCAGAGGTCAGTGCTGGGGCTTCATCGTTTTAGCATTTATATAGATGACTCAGATTGAAAACATGATATAGCTGCAACGGTTGCTGATGACACAAAGACATATAAGAAAGCTAGTTGTTGCATAAGGTATACGGATAGATTGAATGAGTGGGCAAAGGCTTGACAAATGAAGTACAAGTGGAAAAAGATGAAATTGTTCATTTTGACAGGAATAAAAGAAACATTATCTGAGTGCTGAAAGATTGCAAAACTCTGATTTGCAGAGGGATGTGGGATATGTGCAATTCACCAAAGGCTGGTATAAAGGCAAGAGCAATTTGCTTTTCAACATTTATGTGACTTGTGGTATTGATGTTAGGAGCACGTCATGTGAGGTTTATCCCTCAAAATTTGGCATGCTCTTTGATACTTGCCAACAGCGACGGAACAATGCACTGTGGTGCACAAGCACATTGTCCTTCATCCTCCTCCATACCCAACTAAACCAATTTGTCAAGTTTCTTTACCAAAAATAAAGTCTCCATCTTCCTCAAGTTAGAACAAAATTTTCTGAGACATCATCATTGGTGCAGAGTCTCAGTGACACCAGGAAGTCCAGAACCAGGGGTCGCAGTTTAAGAATAAGGGGTAGGCCATTTAGGACTGAGATGAGGAAAAACATCTTCACCCAGCCAGTTGTGAATCTGTGGAATTCTCTGCCACAGAAGGTAGTGGAGGCCAATTCACTGGATTTTTTCAAGAGAGAGTTAGATGTAGCTCCAATAGGGCTAAAGGAATCACGGGATATGGGGAAAAAGCAGAAACAGGGTACTGATTTTAGATGATCAGTCATGATCAAATTGAATGGTGGTGCTTGCTTCAAGGGCCGAATGGCCTACTCCTGCACCTATTTTTCTATGTTTCTAATTGTGAAAGGCTTGGATAAAGGGTGAAGAGGATGTTTCCACTGGTGGGAGAGTCTATAGCTAGGGGTCATGGCCTCAGAATTAAAGGATATTCCTTTAGGAAGGAGATGAGGAGGGATTTCTTTAGTCGGAGGGTGGTGAACCTGTAGAATTCTTTGTCACAGAAGGCTGTGGAGCCCAAGTCAATGCATATTTTTAAGGCATAGATAGATACATTCTTGATTAGTACGGGCCAGTGGTTATATGGAGAAGGCAGGAGAATAGGGTTAGGAGGGAGAGATTGATCAGCCATGATTGGAATAACAGAGTAGAGTTGATGGGCCAAATGGCTTAATTCTGCTCCTATCACTTATAACCTTATGATAACTGGATAGGGTAGTCAAGTGTGCTTAACGTCCAGACGAGTAATTTGGGCAGAAAACTGAGGCCACTCCAATGGTGATTTGGGGTCTCACAACCCTTTTGATGATTACTCTTGGGTGAGAAGTTCATTACAGTGTGTACTTTGTGCTTGGAAAGCCATGAATACAGGAATGATTCTAAAAGGAAGGTTCTCTTGTTTCATTATCTGTTAAAGAATTCTGTTTGTATTGGTTACATCTTGATTCGGCTTGATCCATTTATTTGCTGGTTTTGCTGTTAAGCTTGCTGTGATTCTCGCTGTTAATTTTTTCTATCATCATTTTGATTGTTAATGGGATTCACATCACTGGAAAACTTGCAGGGAAAGGGAGCTCAGGTGATACATGAAATAAAGATGCAATGGAAAAATGAGGCATTTTGTCCACACTGGCTAACAGTGTTTTTATAGATTGCTATGCCTACCTCATCATAACTTAATTGCCCTAACATCCCATGAATGATTGCTCTGGAACTGCTTTAGCTACTGGAATATGCCTATAATCTGACCCTGCCCAATGTGTATCAGCACAGAATGGAATTATCATGAAAATATATCATAAAACCATAAGGCAGAGGAGCAGAATTACGCCATTTGGCCCATTGAGTTTGCTCCGCCATTCGACCATGCCAGATCTATTTTTCCGTCATGACCCTATTCTCCATCCTTCGACCCTTTGGGCACCCCCTACTAATCAAGAACCAATTAATCCACTATCTCCCTCCAGGAGATGATTGTGAACTCAAGCAGCTGAATCGGGCAAAGGAAATGAAACTTAGCAAATGAAGAGAATTATTTTGCAGAAAGAAGGCATCAAATGCAAAAAGTACACACTCTTCATTTGGTGGCGTTTTTGGAAAAGTAGGTATTGTTAACGGCATTTGTACAGACAAGGGGTAGTCTTCGTATCAACATCGTAGCCTAAAGGGAATGTTGGTTTGTACTTAATAATTATTTAGGTGGTGTCTAACTTCAGATCCACGCTGGTGGCAATTATCCAAGAAGCTGTAGGATGTATGAAAATTACAGCATTGAAAAAGGTCATTTGTCTGAATCAGATGTTGCAAGCAAACTAGTAAATAGAAGTAATTGCGTCCCCATATTTTTTTTCTAAACCTTTTGCTGTACATGCATATTTAACCCAAGTTTGAATGTTGACATAGTTTCTATCTTTTACTGTGCGCCTCACTTGCAAAGATGAAATGTTATTACTCAATCCTAATGCCCCTGTCCCACTTAGGAAACCTGAACGGAAACCTCTTTGCGCCCCATCCAAGGTTTCCGTGAGGTTCCCGGAGGTTTTTGTCAGTCTCCCTACCTGCTTCCACTACCTGCAACCTCCGGCAACCACCTGCAACCTCCGGGAACCACACTGAAACCTTGGGTGGGGCACAAATTGAATTGAATTGAATTGAATTTTATTTTTGTCATTCAAACCTTTTGGTTGCCCAAATTTTGTTGCCCTGCAGTCATACATATAATAAAAATGACAAAAACACACAATCAACACACATTTAACATCCACCACAGTGAGTTCACCAAACACCTCCTCACTGTGATGGAAGGCAAGATCTTAAATCTCTGTCTCTTCCCTCTTTGTTCTCCCTCTGCGCTGAGGCGATCCAGGCTCAAGATGTTGTGACCCCACCGGGTGATGGTAAGTCCTCCGCGAACAGGCCGGTTCAAACTCCGCGGGTGGCCTCCAGAGGTTTCCGTTCAGGTTTCCTAAGTGGGACAGGGGCATTTCAGTCCTTTGAAGGTGGGGTGTGAGTCTCCTTCCTGAATGACTGAAGTATGTCTGGTGAAAGTACTCCTCAGTGGAGTTGTATAGGGAACTGTGAGATTTAGATCCGTTGACAATGAAGCATTGGCGACATATTTTCAAGTCAGGATAATGTATTACTTGGAGGAGAAATTGTAGGTGATATGCAAATTGAAGGCAGAGTACAGCTGTTGTATACAGAGTTCATGTTTGGGAAAATGATCAAGTGCCATCAAGTGAACTCTGTACTACAATGTTGAGAATATAGAGTGTTATTGGAACTGCTCTCATCTGGATAAGAAGACAGCATTTCATTACACTTTGGATGCACCTTGTAGATAATGGAAAGATAACACGTGGAATAAATTTTGTTGGCTGAAAACAGGCAGTATGTTAACGAAGACACTTCTAGTGGAAGATGGTTGGACATTTTCTTTGGGGGTCAGATTCTGGGCACCACCATTGTTCATGGAGCCTCCATCTCCTCCTCCCTTGAGTTGATCTATTTGGACTGGATTTGCAAAGCCTTTTATCCGATCTGTCGATTGTGGAATTGGTGAAGTAGTAAGCCGCTTTCAATGTTTAGGATGCACTCGGTTCTACATTTTGTTATCACCAGGCATCTCATTTCTATTTCTGCTGCTGCTGCTTTGGGCATACTCATTTATGTTCCCCTTTGAACCAGGTTTAATAGGAATGGTAAAATGCAGGAAATGCTGATCACAAGGCCACAACTGTAGAATAACATTCTAACTGTACCCACACAGATCCAGTTATGGGATGTGGGATCTGTGGTGATGCCATGCAACACAATGAATGGTGTCTTCAGAGTGAAGATGGGAGTTTGAATTCCATACAGGCTATGTAACGAAGTCACAGACAAATTCATTGGCAAAAGGTAAATAGATAATGGAATCAGCTGTGGTGAACAGCACACATTGAATGATGATAAAGTGCCACAGTAATGTGGTCAAATGATATGTGAATATGAAATCACAAAGTATACAATAAAAATATGTACTTTTGTGTAGCGAGGAAATGATTGAATCCTGTCCAGGTTATCTGGAACAATTAATTAGCAGGTATAGGTGCATGTCAATCATCTGTAACTAGAAATGAACATTTTAATTTGTATAAATACTGGACGCAAATAAAGAAATAGAAATCCTATCCACTTTTGCAGGGGCATGTTGCTAACCACTGGACCGTTCCAAAAAGGTTTATCTTTCTCCTTAGTCCTAATGACCTATTCTCAGGGCAGCTTCATTTTCAAAACTATAACATTTATGAATGCAATAGAGTAAATCGTCTTTGGATGGGGAGATTGTGATCACTGCAGAACATTTTAGCATTAGTAGCCCCAAAGTTGAAATCAATAACGTTCAGTTTGTGATTGCTTATTACAAAAGGTATAATGAAATTATTTGAACACGGGGAAAGGGCCCTGATGTTCAATATTTCAACTCCTTCATGAAAATACTAGATGAAATATGTTCATGTCTAAAATGTTATAAAGGACTTTGTAAAGTTGCTTTGCAAAACAATATGATGACAGAGACATTGCTCCACGAGACAAAGCTATGATGCTGTCACATTTTCTTAATACTGTACAGCAATCATTTCTATAATGTTACAGGCTTATTATCATGGGTAATCTACAACTATTTTAGACATTGGTAAATCCCTAGAAGCCAAGCATTTGAAGTTGCTGCTGATATTGTCCTAATTAGACCATTAGATGCAGTTAATATTTGTGCACAATGTATATCTCACCATTTCTTAACTATAATCCTTCCAACTAATTCTTAACTTTAAATATATTACTGATGTTACTGTATACCTAACCCATGCACACTTCAGCTGTTAAAGCAGCAATGTTACCAATTAAATTACTGGATTGCCATAAAATCCTGAATGGTAAGGTATGGTGGATGGTTTGCTTACTTTCATTGGTTGGGACATGATTATAAAAGTCAGGAAGTCAAGGATACTGATTTATATGTCTTTGGTTAGGCTGCATTTGCAGTATTGCATGCAGTTCTGGTCATCTCAAAACTGGAAGGATGTGAAGACTTTGCAGTGGGTGCAGAAGATGTTTACCAGAATGCTGCTTAGAATAGAGGGTATTAACTATAAGAATTGGACAGACGGATTATTTTCACTGGAATGCTGGAAGTTGACGGGAGACCTGACAGAAGTATATAAAATTAGGAGAGGCATGGATACGGTATACAGTTACAGGTTTTTTTTCCCAGGGTGGAAATGTCAAGATGAGAGAGGAGCAAAGTTCAAAGGAGATGTGCAGTGCAAGGTTTTTTTACACAGAGGGTGCTGGGTGCCAGAAACATGCTGGCAGGGGCGATGGTGGAGGCAGATGCGATAGTGGTGTTTAAGAAGGTTTTAGGTAGATATAGGCACATAGAAATGCATAGATGGAGTGGTATGGATCATGTACAGCCAGATTAGATTTGTGTCTAGTTTCACTATGTTCACTAATGTCATTTACTGGGCCTATATGTGAACCCATCGACCAATATGGCTGACACTTAACAGCCTTCTCTATCTGTACAAGTCGGGGTGCAGAATAAATGACAATATTGTCAGTGATGTGAACAAATAAAAGGCCAGCCACAATTCCCTTCGACAGCCTTTTAGTTTGTCCCAATGGTGCTGCTCATTTACAGTTATTTAAACCATCAATCACAGAAGTGTTGGTTACAATGAACAAAGTGGACTGGCTATTTCGGTAGCTCACACCTTGTCTAAAAGACAATTATCTCTCATTAAATGCAAATCATCGTAGCCTCCAAATGCTGGAACTTTTTGCCAGTTTGTTGAGCAGGACACCTTCCGGTGTCACTTTAAAAT
The DNA here is from genome assembly GCF_028641065.1 of Leucoraja erinaceus. Taxonomy (NCBI): domain Eukaryota; kingdom Metazoa; phylum Chordata; class Chondrichthyes; order Rajiformes; family Rajidae; genus Leucoraja; species Leucoraja erinaceus. Next base: position 84,306,704 of record NC_073377.1, read on the forward strand.
GAATGTGACAGCTGACCGCATCTTGAATAAATTTAGTCTTTCATGTATTTTTTTAGTTGAGATTTTTATCGTCCCATGTGCTGTTCCAAATTCTGGAGCTAACAATTACTCATTGTACTGTACCCAGGGAGCCTTCGGCCTTACTATTTTTCTGTGGTTCATTCAGTAAAGTCATGCAACAAGGATGTCTGTGAATAATCAGGTACACTTACAACCATGGTCACTTAACTGAGGAACAGATAATTGGGAAATCTAGGAACAGTTGATTCTATAGGCAGCAAATTAAAGCAATTGCATTGTGTCTCTAGATAATATTTAGAGCGAGCATGTCATATTTTAAAGGATGGGCACAGTTTGTACTTTAAAGTTCTAACAGCAATTGGTAATTACATCCTGGGAGAAGAAATAAATGTTGATGTGAGGTTTCTTCACAGTTGCTGCTAAAGTGGAAGCATTAATGTTAATTTATTTTCAAGAATTAAACATGGCATAAAATGTAAGTTTATTTGTTGCTCCAGTCATTATATACACTGGACAAATGTTATTCCTTTAAGTGTCTGGGTCAGCAGCTGTTTGTCAATTAACATCAATAATACAAGTAAAAACAGAAAAGTGCTGGAAATACTCTGCAGCATCTGTAAGGAGAAAAAGGGATTTAACATTTAAGAACAATACCTTTCATCAGAACTAGTCTAGACTTTGTCACATTTGCATTCCAGAATTTTTGGAGCTACGATTTGTTAAATTTATTCAATTAACATTCTGATGAAAGGTTAGCAACATTAAACATTAATTCTAATTCGTGTTTCTGTGGAACATTTTGAGACATCCTGAAGCTGTGAAAGATAGAACACAAATGCAAAATTTTTCTTATGATTTAAGGTGCTTCTGTTTAAAATGTGATAGCTGCCGATGGCATTGGTGACCCGTCATTTTATTTTCCCAATCCCATAAAATTATGGACATGGCCTTGCAGCGGATTTAGATTCTGTCTTTTCACTTCTTGAAGCCAAGTTTGGAATCATACTCGACCGATAGGATGATAGTTTCACTTTGATAATTGCATGAGTTCCAGCAGAAATGGATTTCAACATTCCCCAGTGGACACACAATTCAGCAGATGCAGACACTGAATCAACAGTTGCACTCAGATAGGCTGATAGCTTTGCTGGTGTGGGAAATGCAAGGTCTCGCTGATGCAATAGAAATTGTTATCCTGAGATTAAATTTTAAAATATAAGAAGCTGGACCAATTATAAACTTTTAACTAATCAAAGTTCATCCCTCTCCAAGTTAAAATCCATGCCTTTACATTCCACTATCCCTTAGTATTAAGTTGTTTAATTCAAGAAATAGTATATAAATTCCCTATTTTGTAAAAAGGCAAGTAACTCCAACAAAATTAAGAAATTATGAATACGTTAACAAAATAATTCAGAGTAAAACTTCATTATTTAAGTTTTTAAAAAACTGCGCCCCATGTTGAAGACTTCCTCAGGCATGAGTGATTGATAGTTGGATGTTCCCGTTAGTATCACTAACACATGCACCAGCATGACTTGGCCCATCGTTCTTCAACTGTTCTGCAGTAGATCCTGGTTCTGCTGTGGAGTGATTCATGAACATCCCGCCACATGGCGATTAAAATCATTAAAATATTTTAAAATCTTTAGAGTTTTAGACATGCAGAGGTAACAAAATGATACCTGTCGAAAAATTACATATCGCCATGGTAATCCTGGCATCATCTAATCGGAAATAACCCTTTTGTCCATCCTCACTCACCCTTTCTCTGTTTTCCACGTCTGACAGTGTCCTCATTCTAAAACATTATCTAAGTTTGTCTTTCCACAGATATTACCGGTTATGCTGAGCATATCTAGAATCTTTTGTTTTCATTTCAAACATTAGTTTAGACTATAAAACACACTGACGTGGAAGTAATCAATTACACCCACTGGGAATAATTAAGTTATTATCTAAATAGAAACATTAAAAGTCCTTGTGTGCATGTTCAGTAATATTTAAATATATTTTGATTTTCATGAAGTATTTGACAAGATGCCAAGAGATTGTTGGCTTGAATTGGTTTTGAGGATGGACAGAAAATGAAGATTGAGAAAGAATGGTTGTTGGTGATTAGTGGGGTGCTGCAAAGAACCGTATTTCAGCCTCACCAATTACAAATCTACATTAAATATTTTGGTGGGGTATCTTGTTCAGATCATAATTATATTACTCAGTTATCGCTTTTCCAATGAAGTCTCACATTTTCTCTTCTTATGTAGTTCCTTGGGATTGAGGAGCATTTATCTTCATTCCAGTTCTTCGAGTTGTGGGCAGTTTAGTAAGGCCTCGGCAGGATCCACAAACTTATATAAATCTGGTGGAAAGTACTAGATGTGGTAAGTGGTGGTTTGATTGGGGTGTTCTGCTTCCAAGAGGATGCCTTACTACCAAATGAAGTGCATTCATGTTTACTGATGATACCATTCCACATTTAAAAGCACATGCACGAGGGATGCAAAGAAACTGCAGAGTAAGATGTACAGTTTCAATTTGTGGAAGAAAGTGGAGATAAATAAAATATAATGAGAATATAATCATTTTGTGGGGGTGTTAGGTGATTCTGCACAGAAAATTAATTCACAATTGTAGTAAGCAATCAGAAAATATATTGGCATGTTAACCTTTACTGCAAGAAGAGTGATCTATAGGAGTGAGGAAGTTTACAGTTATTCTAGAGGGCACATATGGAGTATTGTGTAGGGATTTAGTTTAACTAATTTAACATAAAATTGCCTTAAATGGCATGTTAATGAAGGTTGACAACAATAATTCCTGAGAGGAGCAGCATATCAATGAAATGGGACTATATCCTCTGGAGTTCAGAAGAATGAGAGATCACTGAAATATCTACTCCTGGTGCTGAGATGAATGGGGATTGATCTGACTAAGTACGTGTTGTGGTCAATGTTGAGGAGCACAGGCTCGTGATAAGGAATAGACCATCTGCTGCTGGGATTAAAAATGTTTGGAATTGTGACTTTTTGGAATTCTCTACCTTTATTTAATATATTTAACGACAGAGCATTAGAATTTTGAAGACAGAAGGAATCCATATAATTGAATAGAGCAGTAAAATGAGAATGAGCGATAATCATATTGAATTGTTCAAAGGGCTGTTTTACCCATTCCTGCTATTTCTTGAGGATCTGGAATGACAATAATGGTACAGCTGAAGTTGTAAGGGAGATAGCTAGAAATGGTCAATTACCAAAAGGTTTTGTGTAAATTGTCCGTGACTATAGTAACTTGTATTAAACAATGTTACCTTAACAAAGTTTAAAAGTACAGATAGTTTTCGTATATTACATGTTTCTGCAATGTGAATTGCATATATTGTGAGAATTAATTAGGGGACACTATTTGTATTGTGCAGTCTTAAGTGGTTAGAATCTCATTCCTATTGGGAACTGGAGAACTATTTAGAATTACTTTAGAAATTGGCAAGCCGAGAAGCTGTCTTCACGAAAAAAATGTTTCCATGTCGACTCCCCGAGGTAATCAGACACCTCTAAAGGACACAGCTGCTACTTTCACCATGGAAGTCCACTAAAATTGACAAATGATTTCCTCTATTGATAGTAGACAAAAATGCTGGAGAAACTCAGCGGGTGAGGCAGCATCTATGGAGCGAAGGAATAGGTGATGTTTCGGGTTGAGACCCTTCTTCAGTCCACCTGTTCCTGGAATTGGCCCAGCATGTCCATGGTTACTTGGGCCAGATACTGAGAGTTGAACTTGTGGGTCCTCTATTGATACTCGTGGCAATGACACTCTATTAAACAATGTAACATCCAGCCATTAGAATTTTCAGCTTGAAGTAACAGAAATAAACTTATAGCTATCAAAAATATATATACTTTTGAAAATCCTGCAGAGAAAAATAACTCTTATTGCAAGTCTGAGACACTCGAGCATCTAATCTCCTTTTCCTCATTGACACAATTTATAGTGCAATTTTCTACAGTGCAAGGTTTCTTAGCATTAGGTCAACTAATGCATTCTTACAAAACTGTACGCTTATTTTGGTACAATCAATTCTCACACAAAATTTATAATTCTACTAACTTTGTTACTACTTAAGTAGTTTAAAAAACATAAATAATTAAAATATTGTCTCAAGTAACTGATACCTTGTTATTTTTGCAACTTTTAATGGGTTTATGAATGAATAAAGAACACAGTTTGCAGCATTTAAATTTATATTTTAGTCCAAAGAATTTTCAAAAATTATTTGCAGCTATTTCTATTTGAATTAGGTAACTGTTTACTGGTAACATTTTTCCAGTTTTTCAAATAGTGATTGATAGTTGGTTTTGTTACTAATTCAGACCTGCTTATTGGTATGTTCTGTGCCGCCTCAGTTACGATTTGCTGTCGCCTCATGAACATGACATTTGAATTAATCAGATGCTAATGTGACACGTTCCTTGCATATAAATTTTAATTCCTTAGTTAAGATGGACACAGGAGCACATTAAATGTAAGGCCTTCTTACCTAGTGCCATTATAGAAATAATATGCTACCAGTCAAATACAAAAGGAAACTTCATGAATCCTTCTGACATCCCCTTGTCCAGTGGTTAGGAAAGCCCATAGTACTCATCAATGCCAATTATTATCTGTGAGTGAATGTAAAGTCACGAGGCAGGTACTACAAAGTACAATAATTCTAAGATAATTCTTAATTTCTGAAAATGCATCAAAGCCAGTGGAGCATGGGCATTGAAGTTTGGACATGGCTGTGGGATTTATTGCATTGAACCATGCTGGAATTGACCTGTTCCTGGAATTGGCCCAGCATGTCCATGGTTACTTGGGCCAGATACTCAGAGTTGAACTTGTGGGCCCTCTGCATTCCTGTACAAAGGCAGAAACCTTGCTCTGAAATAATTCTGACATACCTTGATATTTATGATCTTTTAAAATGCAACTAACAAAGTAGATAATAGAATAGCTTTGAATTAAAGTCATTAAACTAAATCAAAATCATTATAACAAAAAACTTGCTTTCCCCTTTTGCTTTCTAAGGCTGAGAAACCTCACTGTAATCAATACATTTTGTAACATAAAGGACAAATCTAAAGAATCACATGAATACTAGTCCCTGCCGTTAGACCCGATGGAGTGTCAAGTGGCAAGACATTCTGAAAGATTTGGCCCCACAGCTCATGAATCTATCAGTAAGCCTCAAGGACCCTCATGTCGAGCCTGGTTGTAATTAATTTTGTAATGCTGAATGCTAAGGGTCTCTTTTGGTGCAACCAGCCATAGCCAAAATGTTTCTGACCAAGGCGCTAAAATATTTCAGAAGGTCAGGCGTCTTGTTTTCTGAACCTAGAACCTGAGCTTTGGTTAATGTATGCTTTACACATAATAGTTCAACCAACAGGAATTCACCTGGTCCCAATAGGCAACATAAGCAAAAGGAGCCCCTGAAGCCAGCTCAGCCACTCATTTAGATTTTGACTAATCCGATCCATGGTCACCTTCCTACTCAATGCCCATCTTCCTACTCAATGCCCATAACCCTTGATTCTCCTATTGCCCATAAATCTATTTTGGCCTAGAATCTACTTAATGATTCAGCATCCACAGTCCTCTGGTACCTGCTTTAGATCTTCAAAAACAATACCTGGAGAATGGGAGATCAGATACATTTACAGTACAGAAGGAGACCATTGACATTATGCTGCTGGAACTCTTTATACTCTCCCACCCTTATCTTAACATAATCATTTCATCACATCTGGCTGATTGTTTCAATTTGCACACAATTCAAACTGCATACCAGTCTTTCAAACACAATTATATTTTATTTTGAAATTGTGAAATTTCCATTTCTGCTTTGTGTAACACAATAAAAAAAACCCCATTAATTTAAATCTCAGACATTTTGGGGGTATATAAGAATCTTGTTAAATCTAAGTTCAACATCGGGTCTCTGTGAGGCTTTGTGGACCATCAATCAATGCCCCTACCACATGCAGGGTTCTAGATTAATTGTTATCCTCAGTAAATTCCCATGAGTGTTTGGGGAGCCATGGAACTAGTGTGACTATGTGATCGATGTTCGGCATGGACTCAGTGGGCTGAAGAGCCTGTTTTCACGCTCTATCTTTAAAGGAAAAAGCAGTAGAATTGTTTTCTACCACCATCTGTAGCACCATGTCCTGACACGTCAACTCACTCTTTTAACCTTAGTTCAATGAGAAGTGTAGAACAGCATGCCGGGGGAATGGCTTCAGACCTACCTGAGCATGGGAGCATGGGTACCTGAGCATGCTATTGATAGAGTTAAGCAATTACAGGGCTGAATAAGATTAACTAGAATCATAATTTTGGATTCTCACACATGCAATCATGCATACCACTGGAAAATCAGTCATCTAACTTGGTCCTGGGCCTAACTATTTTAGCAGATTCATCAATGACCTCCACCATACTAATCACTGATCAAACCATTGCATCATAAGATCAAAACTGTGGATATTACCAATGATTACACAATGCTGAGTTCTATTCATATTTCATGATAAAATGTATCTGAATCCTTCCAACTGATTAGTTTGTTAGATACACAGATATTTGCCCTGTCCATATGTCACCTAACATGTTGCGTTGCTTCTATGTCCCATTCATAACACCTAGTTTTAGCTTGCTCTTGCCATTCAGATTGTTGAATTCTCCAACATCAACATTATGGGCATTCCTGGTGATCAAAAATGTTCCTGGACCAACCACATACATATTGTGTTAATAGATCAGATTAGAGTTTGTGTATTCTGTGAGAAGTTACTTACCTTCTGCTTTCCTCAACCATTTTTGACCATTAACATTGAACATCAAGAAAGTGATGGAGTGCTTTTTGCTTATTAACAAATATTTTCTCCTCCAACTTTTATAGATATATGAAATAAAATATAATTTCTAAAGTCTATTGAACGATATTTCCATATCATACAGAAGATCTTCAGGAGATAAAACACTGGACTGAATACTAATGTCATTATGAAATCTTAAGTGTAGGTTGCAATATTTTTTGGTTTGTATCAGTTGAGGATACGGAGCAGATGAGAAAATATGCTATTTGTCCACAGAAAAGGGCAACTAAATGGACAAACGCCTGAGGAATTGGTATTATATATCCACATCTCTTAACTGCAAGATGAATGAGCACAGCTAGAAAACTTGTTAAGTAACCTGATGAGGGCAGGCAAGATAAACAAACTGCCATAATTTCATTTCACGGACATCTGGGAACACCTTTAATGAATATCCATAAATGTAATGCAAATTTTTCATTCACTTTGATTCAATGATTATCTATTTTGTCAACAATACATATTTGGAACTCTGGGCATAATTGCATTAGTTTCTTGCAATGCCAGCATTTCACAATGAAAGGTTCTCCTTAATTTTGTTTTGTCAATTAATATGCTTCTCTATTGCTGCCTGGTTATTGTTCCAGGAAACATGGGCTCATAATTTTTTGAAGGAGACAGGTGACATTATCCAATGATCTGGATAAATGTGTCCTAAACACATAGAAAACTGAGGTATAGAGCTTGTGGAGAGGCACTTTGAGTATTAGTGATATGGGACTGGTGCAGGTGAGTAGATGCAACAGCAGTGCGTGTGTTCGCTGCAGAACTTTAGAAACAAAACTACCAATTGCATCCCCAGATATTCTTTTGCTTGCAGATGTCAGCATTAATAATTCATTTCTTCTGCGGATCATTCACAACTAAGGGAGAAGGAGTATTTTAATGGTAAGGATGATAACAAGGAACATTATCCCTCCAATTATATCCATCGCTAAACAATTTATCGTGTTACATCTCTTTTACACTCATCAAGTCACATCTTTACTCAGGAGGATTGATTGTGGAGATGCGTTTTGCAGCTGATTCATCAATGACCACAACGTTTAAGAAACATTTAATTGGTGGAGTGCAGGAGGATGAAGGGTGATCTTATCGAGGTGTACATGATCAAGAGAGGAATAGATAGGATAAATGCACAGTGTTTTACCCCGAGTAGGGGAATCGAGAACCAGAACACATAGTTTTAAGGTGAGGGTCATAAGGTCATGTGATAGGAGCAAAATTAAGCCATTTGGCCCATTAAGTCTACTCTGCCATTCAACCATGGCTGATCGATCTCTCCCTCCTAACCCCATTCTCCTGCTTTCTCCCCATAACCCCTGAGGAAAGATTTAATAGGAACTTGAGGACCAACCTTTTTACACAAAGGGTGGTAGGTGTATGGAACGAGATGCTGGAGGAGGTAGTTGAAACTGGTACTATCACAATATTTAACTAACATTTAGACAGGTGTTTGGAAAGGATAGGTTTGGAGGGATATGGGCCAAATGCAGGCAGGTTGGACTGGTATAGATTATAGATGGGGCATGTTGGTTGGCAGTTGGACTGAAGCGCCTGCTTTTGTGCTTTGTGGCTCTATGACCCTCCCATCCATTGTAAGACCAGAACTGACAGACATGAAATGCTGGAGCAACTCACGCAGTATCTCTGGTGACATTTCGGGTTGGGACCCAAATACTAGGCAGAAGAATACTAGGAGAGTGGAGGGACAGGACAAAACATGGCAGGACAGGACTGATTGCATGGGGGGGGGTGGGGGGGGGGGGGGGGGGGGGTGGGGGGGGGGGGGGGGGGGGGGGGGGGGGGGGGGGGGGGGGGGGACCCATTTACCTACCAACACTGCATTTTAAGAATACAATGCACTACCATCTTCTCAAATTAGTACTGGGCAATGTTGGCTTTGCCAATGTTGTCCACACCTCAAAATATGAATTAAAATAACATAGATTCTCAAGTATGTACGGCCTAACTCTCCTGTTGTTTCAATTTAAAGCTCATGGGGGACCTTAAAGTGCATATCAGAGCCTCTTTCTAGGTTTCAATTGGCTTTTGGTGAAAGGATTGCATGTTATTTTCCAGAATTGCCTATAAAAACAAAAAGTTAGAAATACTCAGCAGATCAGGCAATAATTGGGGAGGGACAAGCAGACTTGTTGGAGGCAATGTTGGATCTGCAGAATCTGCCACGGTTTGGACAGGAGGTGATCTGTAGACAGACAGGCAGATCGTCGGTTCCGTTTGCAGTTCTAGATGTTTTGTTGTATGCTCCCAACAAAGAGATTCAAAGTTCTCATTGATTCCCGATGTTCCTTCTTCTTTCGGAATAGTCATGGGTTCGGTGTTCCCATGAGTCAGCGAGAACATTTCAGTTTTACAAGGCAGTTTGAGGATTAGTTTTGAACCGCCGCTGTCCTGGTGATCTCGGACCATCACAGATTGGAATGTGTGACTTTTTCAGGAATCTCGTGTTGGGAATGTGAATGGCGTGGTTCACCATATGGAGCCAGATGCGTTTATATATATGATGCCAAGTATATCGCCTGGGAGGAGAGGTAGATGAGAATCTACCCTGACTTTGGAAGAGTTTTACAGGAGTAGGTTTGGCGGTATCTCTCCAGTGCTTTGAGGATCCTGCTGGTTGTAGTTCAGAGTTTAGAAGCCTACAGGAGGGCATGGGTCAAATGCCCCTTGGTGGCCTTCAATTTTGAACTAGATTTTAGGTATTAATCTTCAAATATTATTTTATCAAAGGCTCTACTGGCCCACCGGATATAGCGGTAAATTTCATCATCGACGCCTCTTTGCCGAGATATAGTCCAGACAAACCCAACACTCTCCAACATATGCTGTCGAGGATTAGTTGTACTAACTTAGAAATTCTTCGATGCATTTTCCGTTGCTAATAAGGAATCTAAATTAGTATTGGACACGCCAGGCACGCAATATTTGAGACGTCGAAACCGAGATGGCATAAGAGTACTTTATTGTAGAGTAAAATACCGAAGGATATTTTGTAAACAAAATTAACCAATCTCCTGAAAATAGATTATCATTTTAGAATTTGAAGTGTTTGGATGATGTGTCGATTGCATCGACCTTTTAAATCTCATTATAGCTGCACTATCTGTTTCACTATTTGCTAGTCAACAACTTGAAAAGTCCGTCTGAAAACGTAGAAGAAACCTCTCAAGTGAAACCGCTTCGTGCCCGATTGTTGGGAACATCATTCATTAGATAATCCTATAGTTTCCGGGATCAAGAACAACATGGATTTATCACGGAACAGTGATAACTCGGTTTGTGTCTGTTCAGATGCATTCACGAATCTTGGTGAATGTTGGATGACTACTCTTATTCAGCATAATGTAGCTCTCAATAGTTCTAATTTGCGGTGTTATTATCGTCGATGCAGCACGACGCGGGGAAAGCGGCATTTATCACATGGCAACGAGTTCCCACAGCGTATCTAATTAATACCAAAATAAATGCCAAAGAGACAAGCAATGCAGGTCCGGACGCAACCTGACACCCTACGCGCGCAAGCACTTTCAAACACAACCGATTTCTCATGGCTTATATGTGATCCAAGTGTTTGAATATTCCATCATGTGGTAATACATTTGTAAACCCGAGTGATTTTCCATTCACGTGCCTGGCTTCCAAAAGCTTTCCGAAGCCTGCACTTTGAACTGATGCCAAAATACACTAGGCAGAAAAGTCGCTCCGACAAAACCTAAACACCCTTAAAATGGCCGTGGAATAAACTTCAAACACAATTTGTGATGAATGTATATTTCGGCCGCATCGTGTTTTTGTTGCCCACCCTGCGTGTGTACTTTTGCAAGCGGTAGTGAATTTGTGGTCGGGTTTAAACCGCCGCCACCAGACTTTGCTGGAAAGCGGTAGCGTCTGTAGCTAACTCCACAAACCAGTAAAAGCAACGGTAGCGTCTGCAGCTAACTCCACAAACCAGTAAAAGCAACGGTAGCGTCTGCAGCTAACTCCACAAACCAGTAAAAGCAACGCTGCCTTTTCCCACGATTGGCTCGCCTCGTTGTGTTATTTTTGGTCGCGGCCACCCCACAGCATTCTGTGCACGGCGTGTTTGTTCACTCGCTGCCCGGGCAGTGACCACGGATCTAAACTTTGCTTCCTGTTAAAACTAGCGGGTTCATCTATTTGAATGCATCGAATTTGAATCATTTATTTGTCATTCAGACCTTTTCATCTGAACGAAATGTTGTTGACTGCAGCCATACATGTAATAATAAACAACACCCAACACAAATTAACATCCACCACAGTGGGTTCACCAAGCACCTCCTCACTGTGATGGAGGCAAAAGTCTTAGGGTTGCTGTCTAGTTCACATTGCTGATTTTTTTCTCTCGAAAGCTGGCTGGACTCTGCAAAGTGGGACTACAGCATCACGACAGTGGGATCACAGGGAAATCACGTTGGTGTCACCGGATCCTCCGATTGCTTTCCCGCTGTTACAGCCTTTTGAGCGAGACCGCGGCTGGATATTTGCGCGCATTAGTAGGCTGTACTATAGTGTTGTGGAGTATAGGTCGATAGCAACGGAACTCTCCAAGGTTTCAGACATTTCCATTACGTATCCAGCACCTGCATTGACACTCAGCTCATCATCCTCACATGACCTGGAAACACGCTTTTTATATCAACCTGTGCAGTCAGGAGGAAATATTTTGGAGGATGTTAAATAAGAGCTAGACGTTAAAAAAATAATCTTGCAGACGGAACCTTTTCTGCTGTCCGTCGGCCTGATTTCACATCGCGAAAACAAGGTTGTCGACTGAGGGGGAAAAAAAGGGGTGTGGAGTTTCAGCATTTTATAAACAATCCCCAATTCTGCTCTGAGAGATAGTGCTGGTCGGAAATAACTATTTTTCCTGCGAACTGGATGAGAAAAGTGGGGCTGTGATATTCAGTGGACTAAACCCGTGCTGTGATCTAACTCGCCCCGGTCATTAAGCAGCGATCTGGCGCCCGATCCTGGCGGAAGAGAACGAGATTGTACCCAAAAGAGAAGCTGGTGACCGGGGTTAAAAGTGTGCAGCCTGCCCATCTGAACTTTAATGTGAATTCGGTACATCACATACCGCTGGCGGACTGGACTCAAGCTGAAGGCGCTGATGTTCATCGGATGGAAAACTTACTGTGACCGGCTGGTGCCAACGCGCCGGGTGTAGTGCGAGTTCGGCACGTTTCAAATAACCGGCTGTGTCTCCACTACGGACTGTCTCCGTTTGGACTCGTGCGAAGACTGTGAAAACAGTTCCGCAGAGAATTAAGTGATCATCTTTGATACACTGTATAAACATGGCCCCTGGTGGGAATTGATTCATTTAATCATATTACACCGGTCTTGCAGATCCGAATCGCTGCCAGCGCGATTGGTGGACACGTTCCCCTGGGACTAAGAGTGAAAGTTAAAAGGACAACTGGGATCTCAGGTGCTGACCGCCGGGGCAGCGGTGCTTTCACCCCACGTACGCTCATTGTACGCGCCGCCTGTATTCGTGCCCGACACTTGTTTAAACCTGTCAGGCGAAATAATTCAAGGAAACAAAATCCGTACCGTTTCACTCTCGGCGCCCCCCACGCCTCCCCGTGCAGGGATCTCCGGCATCTGTGGCAGCAATAGGTGGCCGGTTGCAACAAGGTCTACCTGTAAATCCCAGCCCCCTCTGCTGGACTTGCCAGGAAGCCGGGAGCGCGCACGTGACACTTTCGTCTCGTTTCCAAGGAGGAGAAATTACGGGAGAGGGAGAGAGGAAACAAAAAAAAAGTCTCACTGTTGCAATTGTTCTGCATTCATTCGGTGGCGACCCGGAGCACCATCTGCAAGCGCTTTTTGTCACCTACCTCTGAGCCTGACGACAACATTTGAACCTCACCCCCTGGAGCAGTCTCTCTCTCTCCCTGGACTTGAGTCACGCTAGCTGGAGCAAGGAGGCGCGCTCCCGCCGGCGCGTGACTGCAGGGCGCGCGTGCCCGGTGGGCTCAGCTCAGCAGAAGGCAAGTCGGCGGCCGCGCGCACAGCGAGAGCGCGCTCGCGCCGCCGGCCGCGGGGCCGCGCAACAGGTGTTCGCGGGTGGAGGCGCGCGGCCCGGAGCCGGTCCCGGGAGCCGGGCGCTCGCTCACGCGACTGCGGCTCGGACAGCGAGACTGTGGGCGCTCGCTCCCGCGATCCAGCCCCGCTCCCGCTCCCGCCTCCCCATCCCAGCGCCCACTGAGGATGGCGGGCTGTGGACTAAACGAAGACCTCTTCTTCTCCTCCTCCTCCTCCTCCTCCTCGTTTCTCTTCAGCTACATCAAAGAGAGCCCATTCACTCAGCAGGTAAGCGGAAAGATAGCGGGGCGACCGCCAGTGCTCGGTGGGCGCGCGTTATCCACTTAACGCTGCTGCCTCTTGGGTTCATCCCCTTGCACGGGGACGCGAAGGGGGGAAATTGTCACATTGTAAAAAGGGTGAGTACAAGCCGAGTTCACCGGCATCCTGTGTGGTAAAATGAACTTGTCAGTGCAAATACTCATCATGTGTGTATTGCCACGGATATTTCCCCCCAAACAATACTGGGAACGTGTGCGAAGCGGAATGTCATTGATGTAAATAATGCATAGAGAGTGTATGTTACCGTAACCACGTAACCGAGTACTGTGGAAAGTGCATCGCGGAGGCTGGCAGGTGACAGTTCTGTTTCAGCAATTAAATGGGCTGGCTTCAGTTTGGAGTGATTTCATGTTTTAAAAAAAACGTGGAAAGGCTTTTTCCAGAAGTGGCCGGGTTAGTAACTCGGAGTAGATCGGTGCAAAAGTGCTGCTGTTCTAATGGAAAAGGAGAGGCAGCCGAGAGTCACCGTCTCCAGGAGACTAGAGAGCAAACTTCCCGTTACCAGTCTAATGTTACTGATTAGCCACCGATCAAGAAGCAGGGCAGGTTAATAATGCATTAATACATTAAACATAAGAGCCGGTATCTGTAGGGCAAAATAACCGTATTGACTCGGACAAATATTCGCTTCTCTACTCAATTTCAAGCAACCTGCATCTCCTCAACGCGAGCGAGGAATTATACCCCAACCGGGCTAATAAATCACGTTATTCTATTTGGCTTGCCTTGCTGTCTGTATAAAAATAGCATGACACCAGTAAAATATCCATTATTTGGCGCTTTAACTAAAGGTTGAAATGTTAATGCAAAGTTCCCAGGCAGCAGCTAGGTTACTGCGAGTGGTGCTCTCGAGAGGAGAGCCGGGGTTTTAAGCATCTGATCATTTCACACTCGGGCAAACCGCTGCCTGATGTAACCAGGTAGCGTTGTCTCTCCGTGGACGGTTATTGTCCTAATTACATACCACTAAGGGATCTGGTGTACTGATAAACCTGGGGAATTTTCAAGCCGAGATCAGAGCATTGACACAGAAAGGTGGTGGTTGATTGGCAATGTGGGGGTGGGGAATTCCCAGGCACTGGTGGTTAATTTAGGTTAAAATTTAGGGCACTGCCGCCGTTCCAATAGCGTCGGAAGTCCAATAAAAGCACCTTTACTTTAAACCGCTTTATATTTTCGAAGTACTGAAGTATTTTATGCACACGCACGGTTTATCTGAAACCGTTTGGCTGTTATTAATTTTGGATCTTCTCGGCAGCGGATAGCGCTGTAATTAAAAGATTGACTTCTCGCACACTGTCAATCGAGCAAAAACTTTGATAAACTCACTCACCAAGGCTAACACTTTTGCCTGAAGGGCTTCGTCATCTAATCATTTTCACGCTTCGTGATAGCGATCAAACGTTGTTTCAGTCGAGTTGAAATCAAATGGTTTAAATATTTGATTGGCGCACACACAGCGTTTTGTGGAAGACAACGCGGTGTGTAGGGACGTGAAATGTCAAGTGTTATTGCAAGGACTTCGATGCGGAAAAAAATTGAAGATGATGTTCCGGTGTAATTCACAGATGATGGCAGGGTGTAAATTCGGGTTGAGAATCACCAGCTCAAGTCCAACGAAGGTCGAGGAGTTTGGATTTTCTTTTATTGTAAGACAGTAGGCGGAGAACTGACAGTGACAACACTATGAAGGCCAGCTCAGTATGAAAGGCTGATTCTTACTGCTTACGCACTATTGATAGTATGCAACATTTGCTTTTAAAACATGGACTGCATTAACCTCGTAATATAGTTGGTGATCACACTCGGACGTTCGCGCCAGGTTAGAAGAAGATTCAATACATTTCAACCCAAAATCAACATCCAGAAAATGAAATATCTCAAGGATATGGCCAATCTTCCCCGACTTGTTACCAAACAGAAGGTCCTCCCTATTGTACGTAACTATTTCAGTTCTAACACAATATTTCTTAAAATAGTATTGTTTTATACCTTAGCAGACTTTCTGAGTTTAAGAATTGACTTCGTCTATGACTCTCAAGGCCTGTTGATCTGGTTTAGAAATTCATGCGATTAACATGGTTGTGGGTAAAAGAGATGAACCCGTCTGCTTTGCTCCCCTGTGTTGCTGATGTTTTAAAAATGCCTAAGCTTTTACTTACTTTGACAGGTAGATGGCTAACATAACCCGTCTCTGTACAATAGCTTAATGACCCATTCTTTGAAAGACTATATTAGAGTATGCAGTTATTAATTGGATACTCTCACTGTTCAACTGTAAGATCAATCATGAGATACATTTCTACCAAAATGTATGCCTATTTTGTGACTGTGTTTCTCTGCATATTCAAAGTTTAATGATGCACCATGTGTTTTTCATATACTTTTCATTCATGAGGTGTCAATGAACACAGTAGTTGGTACAGTATTTACCACAGTTGCTTTTCATTTGGGTTCAGGCCTCATACTTGGACTTGAGCGTAAAGTAGAATCAGAGAGATATACTGTACAATATGGAAACCGGCCCTTTCTTCCCGCCAAGTTAGCACTGTCCACAAACCACACGTTTACATCAATCCTATGTACATTCATCCCATTATCAATGTTCCTCAGATTCAACTACTCACCTGCATACTAGGACCAATTTACAGTGGGCAAGTAACCTGCTGACCCACATGATTTTTGGGACAAGGGAGGAAATCAAAGCACTCAGGGAAAATCTGCAAACTCCACATAGACAGCTCCTGATGCCATAATTGAACATGGGTATTGATGTTATGAGGCAGTGGCTCTACCAGCTGTGCTATAGTGTCACCCTCGGATGACATTCCAATGTAGAAGTGAATGAAGACAGCAATGTTGGGAAGGTTTTTTCAAAAATGGGTTCAATTGAGTTGCTAACTTTCTTCAGGCGGAATGAAGAGGAATGTGTGTCTCTTTCTTGAAGCGGAATGGAGGAATTCTAAACAACAACATTCTAAGCAACATTTATTCTTCAAACTAGATGTGGACATTTTAACTATTGGAATGACGGACACGACCAGATCTTGTCTGTATCACTTTTATTCATTATTCTATATTATGATGAGACATTCAGCAGCAAATTTGATAACTACTTGGGAGGAAAATATTTCCAAGGCTATGGAGAGATGGCAGGGAAGTTGGATTGGATTGGAGAAGAATCTTGTACATAACCAGCTAGGATTTAGAGGATCAATCATTTCCGTTCATGCAACAAGCTATCTGACACTCTTCTCTGGTTATAACATAGACTTCATTTCAGAGATATTTCATTGGTTGTTGTTTGCCCTTTCTGGCATATTAGCTGGTATTGTTATCAGTTCTCCCTTGCCAATCTGATCATATTTAGAGAATCATCAACAAATGGCACTTTCCACACCATCATCTTTCATAGTGCATAAAGGTCTGTCTTTGGTACCATCCTATTATATATCCGTGTGGAATTCCTCTATAATATTTCGCCTTCCATCACAGCGATGAATGTGGAGGAGTCACTGTGGTGGATGTTTACGTTAAAATGTATTTTGTGTGTCTTGTTTTTTATTGGTATGACTGTATGGCAAATCAAATTCCTCATATGTTGCAAAACATACTTGGCTAATAAAGTATGATTATGATTATCATATCACTCAAAAGCATGGTTTCAACGTCACATGCACGTGGATGGGACTGACTTGTTGCCCAACATCCAGAAATGGATGAGCAAAACATCCCTCAAATTACATATAATTTTCAATTTACATCCATGATATTTGACCCCTTAGCTACTCATTGCACACCTGTTTCTGAAATTAAAAAATAAACTAAACCAGATAATCCACTTCCTCCTGAATGATTATCACCAGAGTGCCTCAAGGCTATGTGCTCAATCACCTGCTATACTCAAAGGTTCAAAGGTTCAAAGGTTCAAATTTATTTGTCACAGGCACCATAAGGTGCAGTGAAATTAATTTACCATGCAGCGATACAATTAGAAAATACATAATACACAATATAATTCAACACTGACATCCACCACAGCATTCTTCACTGTGGTGGAAGGCATTACAGTTCAGACAGTCCTCCTCCCCCTCCTCCCTTGTTCGGGGCCCTGACCCTCCTTAGTCGCCGCTACAGACGGCCCGATGTTCAAGCCCTCTGGTCGGGATGGTCGGAACGCTGATGTCAGGACAGGTCGAGCACACCCCGTGGCCCGTAGCTCCCAAATCGGCCACCTCCTTACCGGTGACCGCGGTTTCAAGATGTTGTAGGCTGCAGGTTGTCGGTGGGAGCTCTGTCTATACCCATGACTATACTCTGTCTATACCCATGACTGTGCAGCCAGACACAGCTCCAAATTTGCCAATGATATCACAGTTGTTGGATGAACAACGGGTAATGAGGAGGCGGAGTACAGGAGGGAGATTGATAATCTGATTGAATGGTGCTAGAACAATAACCTTGCTCCAAACATCTGCCAGTCAAAGGAACTGCTTGCTGGCTTCAGGAATGGTAAGTCAAGAAGTCATGAACCTGCCTTCATCAACAGGACAGTGGTGTTATTGCTGTAGTATGTAAGAATCTTATAGTGCTACTGCCGGTTAATACGACAACTAAAGACACAAAAAACTGCTGATGTTGGAATCTTGAACAATAAACAACAAAGTGTTGGAGGAACTTGGATAAAGTGCTGGAGGGCAAACTTCCCTCCACAGATACTGCCTGACCCACTGGCCTCTCTCATTTTGCTCTCATGAAACCTGAAGTCATCTGTACCCTAATTCACTTTTATGCTAAATCCCATTTATTCTTCATTTGCCCGCTTGCTTACACATTAATTTCCAGTTAAGTACTGGCTCAACTTTAAAATTTTTATCCCTCCATAATCTTGCTCCTTCTAGATTGTGAAATCTCTTCTAACTGTGATATTTGTGCTTTTCAATTTCTGGAGTTAGACTCATCCTTACATTTATTCTCTCCACCATTGGCTATTATGGCTTCTGTGCCAAGTTCTTACATTCTGGAATTTCCTTGCAAAATCCTTTTCTGTGCAAAGTACTTATGATAAAGAGTCATTATATATCATAACAAGTAATTTAATTTGTATAGACACAGAGACCATCGAGATGAATACTGCAGGCTCCGAATCGTAAGTTAAAACAAAAAAAAACATCTTGGCTGCCCGCATGTGGAAAACCTGACATGGATTATGGATCTACATCCCCCTTCTTGGGCATTTGCCCAAAAGGCAAACATAAAGGATGCCAAAGCAATATTTATATAAAGCTATAAAAAATAACTATCATCTACAGTAAAGCAATGGAGGATATACTACAAGTAGTATAAGTAACATCGGTTATAGTTAATTAGAGTCTAAGATCTGCATCTAGACATAATCCCCGTATCTAGCCACAGGCTTGCTGACCCGTCCTGCATGCATACGGTACAGGCCTTCAGCCGTCCACCTCACAGGAGATGTCGCCACAGGCACGGCCTCCATCGGGAGTTTCTCAACAGACGACGACTAAAGCACCACAGGTTTCGCAGGGGATTTGTCGACAGGCTTTACAGGGGTCTTCTTCATCAGCACCAGCACCATTGGCAGTCCTTTTGCAGGTACAGAAACAAAGTTCTGATCACCATCTGCTGTCACATGTCCCTCATTCTGTTATCTAGAGAAAAATGTCACACGTTCGATGAGTGGATTAGCTTGAGGGTCACACAACTGTCGAAACTTTCTCTTGAGACACTCCAGGTCATCCGGCGACTCAGCCGGGGTCATGATCGGCGCCCGACCGTCGGCAGGTTGATGAGTTATTGCCTCAGCATACACAAACTGTTGTGCTCATTCGTAAGCTTCATTTCCTGTGAGGAGAAGGAGCATGCTTGCACGAACCATTGACGGCTTGTCATGAGAAGTTGCAGCAATGAACAAATCATACTGTTGCTCAAAGGTACGCCACTGCTGTCTGATTCTGCTATCGAAAATGAGTGGGCCAGGTTTTCTGAAAGCTTCAGCCATGTCTAAGACTATGAAAAGCCTTGTAAATAACAACCAAAGTCAAACTGAAATCCCACTGCTGACACCATGTGCAAAGTACTTATGATACAGAGTCATTATATATCATAACAAATATAATTTGTGTACGTACAGAGACCATCAAGATGAGTACTGTGGGCTCCAAATCGTAAGTTAAAACAAAAAAAAAGTCACGGCTGCCCACATGGTGGTGGTGTGGAAAACGTGACATGGATTATGGATCAGGTCATCAGCAGCAAAACCAGACATGGATCAAATCAGCAATACTGTTTGATCTACACTTTCCATCTCTCTATCTCTCTCTCTCATTTGTCGTTTGGGATGATCCTCATTTCTCGACCAAGTCTTTGGTCATAGGCCTAAAAGATTATTCTGTGGCTTAATGTTAATTGTATTTAGTTAGATAATATTCCTGTGAAGCAAACTTGGCACTGTACAAAGGAAGTTACTGTTATTGATGTTGTTGGGACATCCTAAGGTAAAGATGCTATATGTTAGAGTTCTTTTTTATCAAATGAAAGTTGAAACTATAAAATGTCACTTCTGTACTTGCAATTAAATCCCATGTGAGACTTTGGTATTTTTATAGTGTTATAAAATTATTTTTGAAGGGATTCTTTCTACACATTAAATTTCTAATCCTTTAATTATCTTAATATCTTGGGACTTATTTGGCTACGTTAAAATCATTACATAAATTAAATTTGTTGTTTAAATCATTCTGTGACATTATATTTTAGGTTTAATTTAGGACTTTTAATCTATTAGTTTGATGTGCAAAAATTCAAGCAATTTTGTAAATACTCTTATCTAATGTTTTTGTACTAAACAGTTTTCATCATCCATATATAGTAATTGTCAATTTATTAAAACAGCCTTTTCAAATCATTGAAATATACTGAGACAGGTGGCACTGCGAAGATCTCGTGCATAGAGTTGTAGTATAGTGTTACAAGATCAAGATTTCCAGAGAGCCTATTGAATGGAGATCACGAAGTGAACATAAATTTGGGGTGAGAGATAATCCAAATCCTTTGCGCATTTTCTAATGTCTGGTTACAAATCAGCAATGGCACAGACTTTTTCCTGGTTGCCAGCCCAGTTCCACAGCTGGATATGATGCTTAGCCAGAGAGTGCCAAGTGAAAGCAGTAGTAAGTAGATTACAAAAGTGATTGTTGGAAGTACAAAATCACATCAGGATACATCTGTGTAAAATCACTTAACACATCATGTATATTGACAGAGTGATTCTTTATAATAATTATAGTAACAATTAACATTGTACTTTTACTGAGATCTGATATGCAGCCATCAAAAATGCTTGGACCTGGTCCATGGATATCATTCATTGATCCCAGGAACTAAAAGGAAACATGGTAATTTTGCTAGTTGATGAATTTTCCTTAAATTTTTTGCTTTCGTTTGAAATATGCTGACTTATGTGGGTAAGGGAAGAATATCAGTCATGGAAATGGAATATATTATGGCCAATTGTAAATCAGATCTGCACTTTCTCCAGTGGAAAAATATCCTTTTTGAGTCTGGTGGCAGAATGCCTATAGTTCTTGAAATGCAGTTTCATCAAGACTCTATATACATTTCAACATTATCTTTAGGCCTTTCGTACGCCGTTCTTCTAAAAAATGAATCCTATACATTGTTCGCATTCTCAACGTGTTGCTGCTTTTAATAAGTTATGTATCTTCATTGCCTAGTGTCATGGTTCTCCACCTCAACTTTCTTTGAGTAGATAGTCTCCTTAATTCTCCTTGTAAATTAACCATTCTCATAGTTTATTGCATTGGGTGGGTAAGAGAATAAATGCCCAAACACATTATAAATGAAGTGTGCCAAAATGATCTTTACTTAACGTGGTGAATTTATTATTTAAAATATTTTGCATGATGATTCTTGATAAGTTTACTCTTGTGATTTGTCGTACCAATTTAATTTTTCTGTCTAATCCAATTATAATTTGAAATGTTCGGTTTATTCCATGACCAGCCTTGTACACAAATTAAATGAAATTTCAAGTTGAGATTTGTATTCACAGATCATTGTTTCTGCTTTCTAGTGCTACCAGGTTCTCAGGCTTTGATAAAATGGTATGGTGACTGCTGTATCTGATATATTTAAAACAATTGCATTCCTTCACTCGTTGACTTCATTCCTTGACTCTTGACTCTTATTATTTTATTTTACAAAATTGATTAGAGGGTAATACCTGTTATCTGAGATGGGAATGGTGGTGCTTAAATGGAGAACACTGCAGGAGATCAAGAGTTGGACATCACTGAGGAAGGCACTGCTCCTGTACTTTCTAAAAATTATGTAATAGTCCCACTCAGTTATGCTTTCATTGTTGTTTGGCAGAAGTTTTGTATATAATTAACTCCACATTTACTTTTGAACTGACTTCATCTTCTTCTTATCGAGTCCACACACAATTAGAAGTTGTTAGATGCCAGAGCTGAATACACTTCTCGGCATCTGCATGCAATGGTGTCTGTCTTGCGCTTCTTGTGCTTCTTGTGCGTGTTGGTGGAAAGATTGGTGAAAACAGGGCCACGATGTGAATGCTCTTTCCTTGACCCCAACTGACTTCATCATCTTTTCAGACAATAAGATCATAATGGTTTCCTTCATCATCCCTGGCTCCTTTACTCAGTTATCTTAAATCTAAGCCTATCTATCAATTCTCTCTACAATAGAAATAGTTTCTTTAACTCTACTCTATTAAACCCCTCATAATTTTGAATATCTCTTTTAAATCTCAAACTCTGTTCATAAGGAGAGAGCAATCTGATCATTGGTAAACAACCCATGGCTTTTGGCCCATTAAAATTAATGGAGAGAAACGCATTGGCAGTCTGCTAACAATTTCATGCAGCGCATAATCTGTGAGTGCACAGATGTAGAATCTTAACATGGCTGTCCAGTGAGTCATATTATGTGTGTTCATAGTATTTTTTCCCCCAAGTTATTTTGAAACTAATTCTTCATTTTTATTGTAATCAAATTATAAGTTAAATTACTTTATGGATTTCAGGTAGGCATCTTATCTAAATAAATTTATTTTCTACCTGGTCCAAATGCCAGTATTGGATTACCTTTTTGGGGGGATAGTTGGTTGACTCCTCCTGCTCAGTGAAACAATCACAGATATGTTGCATGCAAGCAGCGCGCCCAATGTTGTTTGCTGACTGGCAGAAAACCACTGGAAGAATTGATGACAAGGGATTTTAGGAAAGATCACAAAGATCCCATTTACCTAAATAATGATCTATATTATACGATAAAACATCAAGGTTTTCAGTAAGAAATGGTAGACACTTCCTAACCAAGGTGTCTCAAACAGGAAAACATTAGAGCATATGAGTTATTTAATCAGCAGAATTGAATACAACTAAAAAAATCACAATCTTATATAGGAACACACAATTTTGCAACAAATTTTAAAGTTACATGATGCAGTAATGTATTGGTCCATTTTGAATCTGCAAACGGCTTTGGAGCTATTTGTTCACATTGATTTTGGGGTAAATGCATTGTTACTGGGTCAGTGGTTTATGAGCTAGGATAGACATGCAATTATTTGTTTTGTCATAAAATACAATTTACTAAAATATAATTTCAGAGAAACTATAAGCATATCACTCCCATCACCAAATCCCGGTTTATCAGCTCAGCAGTAATGATAGGGTTGAATGGCTTTAATCCATTCTTGTTGGGTCTGCAACAGCCTGGCTGCTTTAGCCATCTCATCCTGCTTGACATTACCTATCCTGCACTTCAATGGCCTTTTTCATATTCTGGTTGCATGAATCTCAGTGCAGTGCTATGAATTGTTTCTATCCATTTCCACTCTAGAAATTTGCTCAAACTGCTGAGGTTTAGCTGAATTTTTCACCCATCAAAAAGCAAATCGTCCAGCGACATGTGGTGACTCACAATAAGCAACGTGCTTTTTGCTCCAAAATGCTGGATAATTAAGATAATGACAACACGTACCAATCAGATTTTATTCTAATAGTAAAATCCAGCTCAGCATTTGACTCTGCTTGTAACTTAAGGGCACTAATAAGTCAAATGTTGTTCAAGAAATACAGAAAAAGGGAGAAAAGGATATATTTTTTGGATCTTCTTGTACTATCCATAATTCATATTCACCTCTCAATTAAAATGCAGTCATGTCAAGTCTCATTTGCAATGGGCTGATGCACAAAATCTGGGCTAATACGCAGTGCAGTATTGAAGAAGTCCTGATCTGTTAGAGATGCCATATTTTGAATGAGATTTTAAGGTTAGGTTCCATCTGTTTTCTTTTGGTCATAAAAGATTGCATGGCACTATTATTTAAAAAAAAATGGCCAGTAGTGTTCCTTCCTGGCCAACATTTATGACCCAAATCGTTATTAGATTGCTGCTACATAACAACACTTCAGAAGTACTTATCTATATAATTTTAAGTCTCATCTTGACCACTTCCTGTCTGCGCTGTATATTGATTTAAGAAAAAAAACGCCACCCGTATCACTGTGATTTTTGGCCATCTTACTCACAGTCCTCCTCTGCTGAGCTGCCCCGAGGATTTTTTCCCACCGATGAAAAATAAAAAAAGTTATGAGTGTTTAAAAAACCTTGAGTTCAGCTGATTGGTCCTCTCGCCTGTCAATAATTACGATGAAGGTAACGCCCCTTCCGGGGGGGGGGGGGGGGGAGGGGGCGGCAGGACTATAAAACCCCGGATGCCTGGATGTGGGTCAGTCACTCAGCAAGATCGCGAGGGAGAGGCCACAATTGTCATTCTAAGCTGTGAATCAACTGAAATGTGAGTCTGCAATGTACTTCCAAAATAAATGATTTGTTAACCCTTAATGACAATGCCATGTTGTTTGGCCTGCTGCCCTGCCTGTGCTTGAAAGTGCAATGCTTAATTGGAAATGAAATGACAAATTCCATGAGTTGGCCTGCTGCCCTGCCTGTGCTTGAAACTGCAATGCTTTATTAGGTCCGACTGTGTTTGGAGGAATAAATGCTTTATTAGGTCCGACTGTGTTTGGAAGGAATAAATGCTTTATTAGGTCCGACTGTGTTTAGTCCAAATGTCCAGCTCATTTCGTGACATCCGCTTAGTGGACAGGTCGCGCTGATTGCGTAATTTCCTTAAAGTGCAGAGGTCACACTGATTGCGGAAGTGCCGCTGACTGTGGAAGCCCCACAGTGGAGAGGCCGCGCTCAGCCGTGTGAGTAGATTCAAGAAAGTTTACTGTCATATATATGGTGTGTGACTCAGTGTGTGTGTGTGTGTGATGTGTGTGTGTGTGTGTGTGTGTGTGTGTGTGTGTGTGTGTGTGAGTGTATGTGTGTGTGTATGTGTGTGTGTGTGAGTGGATGTGTGTGTGAGTGTGTGTGTGAGCGTATGTGTGTGAGAGTGTATATTTTTGTGAGTGTGTGTGTGTCAGTGTATGTGTGTGTCAGTGTAGGTGTGTGAGTGTAAGTGTGTGTGTGTGTGAGTGTATGTGCGTGTGTGAGTATGTGTGTATGTGAGTGTATCTGTGCGAGTGTATGTGAGTCTGTGAGTGTGTGTGTGAATGTGAGTGTGTGGGTGAGTGTATGTGTGTGTTTGTGTGAGTGAGTGTGTGTGAGTGAGTGATTGAGTGTGTGCATGTGTGTATGTGTGAGTGTGAGTGTATGTATGTTTGTGAGTGTATGTGCGTGTGTGTGAGTGAGTGTATGTGTGGAAGTGTAGTGTGTGTGTGTGAGAGAGAGGTGGAGCGTGTGTGTGTGTGTGTGTGTGTGTGTGTGTGTGTGTGTGTGTGTGTGTGTGTGTGTGTGTGTGTGTGTGTGTGTGTGTGTGTGTGTGTGTGTGTGTGTGTGTGTGTATGTGTGAGTGTGAGTGTATGTATGTTTGTGAGTGTATGTGCGTGTGTGTGAGTGAGTGTATGTGTGGAAGTGTAGTGTGTGTGTGAGAGAGAGGTGGTGTGTGTGTGTGTGTGTGTGTGTGTGTGTGTGTGTGTGTGTGTGTGTGTGTGTGTGTGTGTGTGTGTGTGTGTGTGTGTGTGTGTGTGTGTGTGTGTGTGTGTGTGTGTGTGTGTCTGTGTGTCTGTGTGTGTGTATATTGGAATTGGTGGAAAGGTGGAATATTGCGTTGGGGGACCAGCCCTCCCGTGTGAACTGGGACCCAATGGGTCCCACTTAGTCTAGTAAGGTTATAAAGCTCCAGAGATTGTAAAACGTGTTGTGTTGTACAAGTGTAAGTTCTTTTTATGTTTTCCACTTTTTTTCCTGTTATAACGTTTGACTTATTTGGGTCCTTAATTTACAACCAGATTCAAATGTTGATCTAGAATTTACATTTAAAGTAACAACATTTATTTGCTGCTTCTTGTCATTATTATCTTAATTATCTAGAAATTGGGGGCATGGAGGAGACACTTTACATATTGTGAGTCAATACATTTTTGATTAGTGAAAATTTCAGCTAAGCCTCGATCTCTTTGTCAGTTTCATGAAGCTGCTGTTTTTGCACCTTGCCAATAAAGAATAGCACAGAAAATTAAGGCTGCCACAACACCAAAAGTAATGAAGAGATTTGTATTCCTGCAATTATTCAATTTCATTGGCCCAGTAGCGAAGAATTAAAAATCTGGAATCTCATTCCTATAGATAGTAAATTATTGTTGAATAATTAGATTCAGCAATTGAAAAGTACAAATAGAAAGAATGGGAATCAATGGATTAAGCATATTCAATGTAATTTTGAAATATATATAAAGTGTTCTCCATTTTTATACAATAATGTATTTGTTGGTGGTGATTGTACTACTGTGTATCAGATAATGCCATGGAGTTTGAGTCTATTGATAATGAAAAGGGAAAATAACATAGCCATATGTTCATTTGAGCTATTATGTAAGTTAAAGTCAGGCTCTAACATGAAAACATCTATATGAAATGAATTTGGGTTATTGCAATTAAGCACCCAATGGATACAAGGAGAAAACTGGTCAGCATTTGGGACTAACGTCTCACTGGCAAATGAAGCAAGGTCAAGAAATTGTCAATGAGAGGAAATCAAAATTAATTAACCCAAAACATGCAGTTTGAAAATTTTGGAACCAAACCGTACCCATGAAATATATTAACAAGCTATGAACTGTCCATTGGATGAAAGATTATTTATAATTGACTCAGGAATAAATTCCAATTGTGTGGTTGGAATGGCATGGTGAGACTGGTACTTGTCAAATAACTTAAAGCAAATCAACTATAGGGCAAACATAGCAGGTGGGACTAATGTAGATGGGACTTGTTGGTCGATGTGGGCAAGTTAGGCCGCTGGGTTTGATTCCACACTGTATGACTATGAATATATACTTTACATTCAATATACTTATTGATACTTGGATTTCTAAGCGCAATTATGCAGTATTAAAGCAAATGGAAAATACTTAAATTGGAATGAAATTTGGCTTCATTATGTTGTGCATGTTGATGTTGGGGTTGTACTATTGTTGTTCTAAAGTAATTGTGGAATGCTTTCAAATTAAATAAATTGTGTTAACTTAGTAGTTAGTTTAATTTCCAATACGCTGGGGTATTTTAAATAATATTCAATCAGGTATGTTGGTATGTATGCAAAGACTTGTATGCACTGTACACTTTTCTTCTCTTAAAGGTTTGTGCAGGGATAGACTTACAGTATTGACCAAGCCATAAATAGAAAGTATGGCGAGGTCAGCATATGAGAGTTCACGTTTATCTCGTACATAGCAGCATTTTTATAGCAAGTATGCCTATCTGAGATTATTTGTTGGTGATCTTGAGAGGAGGCTTGGTATTATTGTTATTGGTGCTGACATCAACCATCTCTGTAGATCATTATAATGTTATTAAATTAGCTATACAGGCTCCTAAATTATTTGATTGATGTTATATGTGTCGAGATAGATTTTACTGCTCTGTTCTGCCCTCCTCTGATGCCAGAGAGGAGAAACACACCACAGCTATGCCCAGTTCACAATGCATTTTTTTCTGAATTGGGATCATCATGGGGTATTTTGATGCAGCTGAAAGATTAGTAGGTTAAACATACAAACCAATGCACTGTAAAATGTAGCTGTGAGGCGATACTCTGTTCCCTGTGATGGAGGAGATATTGAAAAAGGGGAGAGATATATATGAGATAGTCCAAGTGAATTTGTGGGCAGAGTGAAATGTAGTAGTTGAAGAATTCAACGTGTTCTGTGGAAGGGAGTAGGGGGGTTGGGGGTGCAGATAGCAGCCCCAATGCCGCCATCAGCGTGGCTGAGACAGAGTTGGACAATGCTACCAGGGTACATTTAGAACAAGGACTGTTCAATATAACCAACAAGAGGCAGGCAAAACTAGGGCTCATGCAATTGCCCATGGCTACACATTTCACCTGAATAAAGTGAGAGGAGTTAAGAGTAGTTCTCAAGGGGAGGACAGAGGGGACACGTTTTGTCAAGTGAAGGAGAGGTGAGGGGAACTGATTGAGGACGAGCTAGAGGGCCATGAGGCCTTACTGATGGGGAATCGAGGTGTAAAGGGATTGGACATCCATGGTAGATAAGGCGATGAAGGGCTAAGAATTGAAAGTTATTGAAGTGTTGATGACTGGCAAAGGAGAGGTAAGTTAAAATCAAGATATTTGGAGATGAGTTTGGTGGGGCAGGAGCAGGCAGAAACAATGGGTTTGACAGGACAGACCTGCTTGTGGATTTTGGGAAGGAATTGAAATGGGCAGTCTGGGGTTGGGGAACTGTAAGGGTGGAAGCTGTGGAGGGAAGATCACAATGAGATCGCCATTTGTCCGGGAGATGGCATCCTGATGTTTGTCGGTGGAGTTATGGTCAAGGGTTAGGTATGATCTGTACTGATTTTTATTGTTTTCCTTTCCTTTGCTAAATGGAGAAACAATCAGTTTCAATTTATCCTTTGCTTAAAAACACAGCTGAGACTAAAAACTCATTGCAAGAGTAAATAATAAGTTCCATCCAATTTGAAATATTTATAATCTAGATTTTGAAATAATTTATACTCGTGAATGTAGACCACCAATATAGTGTACTATAAACATACCAAACAATAGGAAATAAAACATTTCTTAAGATACTTTTCTGAAAGTGATAATACTAAAGTAAGTATAGTGGGGCACCTCCCAGATGGACCAGATTGATAATGCTTGCTTCTTTTTTTCCCCTGCAATTCTGAATTGTAATTCTTTGAGGTACTTGTAACAAATGCTCACGATCATTTTTGAAGATGCGCAAACATAAAGAATGGAAGAAAACTATTTGTATTTCTTTATGTCAGTTAAAGTAAATTACAACAAAAACACTTCAAAGGAATATGTTATCCACAGAATTGCTCTAATTTTACCGAGTGTATTTTTAAAATCCTCATGATCTATCCATGTGATATGCCAGATGGAAACTAGATAAGAATTAACGGAACTAAATACCACCTAATCTGTGTAATATCTCCCATTTTATGTTTATAATTAAGTTCTGGTGAAGTACTTTTTAAAAATAGGCTGACGTGTCTGAGTTAAATTCTGTCGCCTGCCATTTAGGAAGTAAATTGAATAAAAGTATAAATAATTATGTATGCAAGGCTTAAACCTACTAATATCACAATAGGCCAAATGACAAATAATTGTAATTGATCATCAATAGAAAAATAGTAAAATACTTTGAAAAATCAAATTACTATAAAGACATCATAATCTAAAAGGAAGAGGATGCTTTTATTTCCCACCAAGTTAATGCTGTATCCCCAGAAATTAATCAGCCATGGGTGGAAACATCACAAAGGCCACAGAGATCATGTAAAATTAGTTTTTTCACTGCCAACCCTTTCAAAGAAAATTATGACCTAAACAATTTGACAAGAAAACTGCACCTGCATTTAGTTAAATGTATTATGGCTAAGATAAAAAGAGTTGTAGCCATAATGTGCCAAAAGTTCACATCATGACTGACTAGTTATTGATTCAAGACGTAACAGTCTATCAGTCTGTGGTATTATAGATTTTTTGATGACACTTTGAGGAGGATGATAAAAGCTGATCTCTCATAAGATTCATTTCTAAAAGAAAAATGGTCACTCTATGAATGATGGAATGTATGTTTGTAATGCCACTTAACTGTTTTCCTACCAAATAAATTGTTGTGACCTTTTTCTATGCTGAAAGAAAAGTTTAACATTTTTATAGAAACTATAAAATAATTTATAAGCCATGAATTAATGTTGTAAAAAAAATAGAATACTTTTTCTATCAATTATATATGAGGGACAGCAGTGTATATTCTGAAAATTGTACAAGTAATCAGATACATGCTGGATCTTGTTTTCAGATATTCTAATTATAAATTCATATCACAAATATGCAATAAATATTAAACTAACCTTCTATTTATTGTATTTCTTGAAAAAGTTTAAATAGGAAATAAGTTTGACATAACTAGCTGCAGTGACACAACAATATATCTTTTTTTAATATAAACTAGGCCATGTGATGGGGAATTCATATTAACGTATAGGTGTAAGTTGTTTATTACTATCCACGATGGCAATGCTCTTTTAAATAACAAAGTACATTTAATCTAATTAACTCACAGAGAAATTTGTTTCCTGCATTTCCTCCTACTAAACAATTCTGATAGTAAAGATGGAGAGTTTTTTGAAGAAATATCAATTCCATTATCGAATGATTGAGCAAGTAGTTTAAAAGTATAAATATTTCACTATTTGTCAATGCATTTCGAATTTACCTGCGTTTTGAGCAAATTGATTTGACTGACAGGAGGTTAGAATGCGTGATTAATTTTCCACCGCAAACATGCCTAGTTTATGTTTAACAAACGAACAGCAGTTTTCTGCTGCGTAAGAATCACGGATTGCCAATCTCAGTTGCCAACTGGGCAAAGTAACACCCGTACCTTGTTTACACTTGTGTCCAGAATGATCGTAATGATCCTACTTCACAAGATGCAGAATTCTGCAGTGTTTACACTTACTGACTTCTAATCTTGGAACCTAATCCTGCAGGCATTCGAAAGAGATGGCAAATGACCAATTCTCTATTAATTTGAGACATGTTCTGTGGATCAAAGGATAATGCAGTTGTTGAACTAATACAATCTGAGACATATTCTGTAAATTTAGGAACGGGGATGATAAATATTTTTTACCAATGACATTGATTCCATTATGACATGAATGATGCTCATGTACTGACAAACAAGTGGACTAGACTTTGGGAATTTACAAGAGAGGGAACTGTGTTGTTCATCTGTTCAGAGCAAATCTCAGATTAATTTGTATAAAATGTCCCTGCATCCTGTTTCATTTTGGATATTTTCTTAAATTGTTTTCAGGTTGACAAAAGATTTGTAAAGAAATAAAATGATGGAATAATATGCAGTCTAATGTATAACTTACTGCTAAATTGTACTATCTACAACTTCCAATATCAGAACAATACAATTCTCATTTTTATGCAACCTTAGCTATTTAGCCAGTGGTGATTCTCATCCATCATACCCAATAATTCTTATTTTATTCCAAAAGTTAGTATCATCTGTTATTGGGAAACACATTTGGATATGGTAACCATCTGTAAACACATAACTTACATGAGAAAATGGTATTGAGTAGTGCAAACAGAAAGTGCATTCAATTGACCGTTTTTGTCCCCTCCAAATACATTGCTGACACAGTGAATGGGGAGAAAAATGTTGTTGATGTATACTTAGCCATGTAAGCACTCATAAAATCTATATTGATAGGGATTGAAATTGATTAGCAAATTGATTTAAATAAGAAACAGGAGATAGTCATTGATGGGAACTTTAGTGATTAAAAAGAAATTATGGGCAGGGTATCAAGGATCTGTCTGCAGACTGTTAACTCATCATATAATAGATTGACAGATATCATTACGAGTCACGTACAAGATTATAAATGACAAAATAGGAAGTGGGCCAAATAGTGTAACTAACTTCCAAAATATCTTAATCTTTATGGTAACTGAGTTAGAACATAGGAGTTGTAAATCATTGTGGGAGTAGGTGACCAATAAAAAGGGTCAATATTAAATGTAGTACTTTTTGAATGGCTAGTTATTATAAATGATTGTACTATTCTGAATGGCTTTGCAGTTGAGCGTGAAAATAGATCCTGGGAATGAAGCCCGTGAAATATTTGGAGATATGAAAGAAGTTGGGCCCATTTATTTAGGAAAACAAACCTAGTGGCAGTTTATAATTAAAATAGTAATTAGCAAATAAAGATTGAACCATGCAAATGATTTTTAATTGTGGAGGTTGAGTAAATGTCACTATACCTACCAACTGAAATGAATGATGTAAATGTGAATTGGCATGATTCATTGGCATGAATATAAACTGAAGTTAATCCCAGACCAAAACCACAAATATTGTGAAACCAGGAATGACTGATAATTTATAATTCTGAATGTTCTCTGCCATTGGACTCTACATGGAATCTACTAGTAGGACTTAGTCTTGCAGAGATCTCTGGCTTGTGAATCACAGCTTGTCTCCTGCCACAGTTTAGACCTGGGAAGGATTGGAAAACCCATGGGTCTCAACACATTTTACAGATAAAGATTGAGGAGGCAACATAAAATTATGTTGACCTCTTTTAACCTATTTCACCTAATTTAATGCTTTTACTTATTTTACCTAAGTTTGTCTTTTTCTGAACTTTATTTATTTTTAATCAGAATTGGTAATCTTTTTTATTTTATTATTTATTTTAATAATAATAGTAATTTAAAATATATTGCAGCTTTAGCAGAAAATAAATGTCCTCTATCAGCATTGATTTCTGTCATGGGTATTTTGCATGCAGGGGCCTTTGACTGCCCTGTGCCATTCATGACACTGTTACTATCTGGATATGACTTCTGGATTCCAGGGTGCAGAGGTTCAAGAAAATATGTTCTTCACATCTGCTCCAGGTAAGTTCAAGTGGGCTGAGTCTGCGAGCAGCAATTCTATCCATTATGTCATTGGGAGGGCTGGCTCCCAGGTGATTGTCAGGGATTTAGAGGACTCCAGGATCTCTTTGAGTGCAAATGAGCAGCTCTGCCTTTGAAAGGCCTCGGCAGCTGGTGAGGTTGTGCTCCCAGGCTCATCGGCTGTCAGGGTGGTTACTGATCTCTTCTAAGTTACACTTTCTCAGTCTATCCACTAAAAGTGGCTCGGGATTTCTTGGCAAAGATGTTCCCATTCTAAAACTAAGCAGAAAAACTGCTGCAGTTCCAACTCCTGATTAATAACCCAGGACGGTTGCCAGAAAGTGTCTACACATTGATGATAAGTATGGCCCGGATAAGGGTTGACTCCGATGTCCTCCAACAATCATAAACATCTTCGCTCACGTGGTCAGTTCATTGACGCACGAGTGACTGCCTTAGAGTAAGCAAAGACAAAGGAAGGAGTATTGTATAGCAGATTGAGGGTGGTAATATATGATTCGCATTATGGCTTAAAGAATGTTTAAAAGCAGAATTGCAGCCACTTAAAAAAACTGAAAGTGGGAAATGATAACCATGAAGAGAGCAATTAACACTGTGCAGGCTGCAGGAATATTTGAATTTCAGACTTGACTTGGATTTGTAAATTTCCATTTATCCCTGTTATATAGTTCCTGCTTAATAAATGCATGTAATTCTGGAACCCAATGATATGCCTCCAGTTATTCATATTTACAAAGCAAAATTTACTATTTGGCAAAATACAGATTTATAATTGCATTGGCAATTGAACAAAAATTGCATACTTTTAACAAATTTGGTTATTATATTTGAATGGTAGAAATTTCTCTCATTAGTAGCCAGTGAGACTATCACCAGTGATTCATTATTCCAAGAGTCCATGCAATGAAATTGATAACTGGGGGAATGGATAATTTATTTATTAATAGGTATGGGATGTCAAGCTGTGATGGAGCTATTTCACCACGCAACTGGGAAAGATAACTTTCATCAGAGCCTGAGCAGCAGAGTGGTGCAGCGGTAGAGTTGCAGCATTACAGCGCTTGTAACGCCGGAGACCCCGGTTCAATCCCGACTATAGGGGCTGTCTGTACGTAGTTTGTACTTTCACCCCGTGACCGCACAGGTTTTCTCTGAGATCTTTGGTTTCCTCCCACACTCCAAAGATGTATAGGTACGTAGGTAAATTGGCTTGGTAAATGTAAAAATTGTCCCTAGTGTGTAGGATAGTGCTAATATGCAGGGATCACTGGTCGGCATGTTTCTGCGCTGTATCTCTAAATTAAATTAAACTAAACTAAACTTATTTACCCCCATCTCCCTGCTCTCCAAGTGTGTCTTGTTAGACTGGCTTACCCTGAGTGGAAACTGATTGGTGGTGAGTCAGAGAGTGAGAAAGCCGCAAGACTGCCCTGCTAGTGGTGAACTATGTAATGCTATTAGAGGACTATGTGTGGTGAATTAACAGGTCCGTGCCCGCCCTGTGGTGTCAAAGTTCTGAGGAGAAATTCTAGTAAATGCTGGCTATTGCGTGTTTAACTGCTGGCTTGCCTTCTGAAGATCTGGTTCAATAAATATTATCGGTTAACAAAAAGTAACTGCACTCAAACGACCTTATTAAATGGGATGAGCAAGGGTATTTTCTTTTGGTTTGTTTTTTCCTTATTTTATTTTGTTCTAATTTCGGTATTGGTTTATTGATTTATGATTGTCGTGTGTACCAAGATACTGTGAAAAAATGTTGATTGCGTTCTATCCAATTGGATCACACTATCCATGAGTACAATTTGATGAAGCTTATAAATATGTTTTGACTCCATGCTTTCCCTAAAAGGTATTTTTTATCCACACTGTTCCCCAAGGCAGATGGTAAAAAGCTTGTTGAATAGTTTTAGCTCATCAAGTATCTACACAACATTTCCGATATTTGAATAACTGTCAAGCTACATTTGAGAGTTACTCTGGCATTTCGATAGAAAGCTCAACCAATCTTACAGTAAGTGTTCATTTGTACTTGCCTTGGCTTCTCTCTCAAATACTAGATGATTGACAAGCCTTTACATATTGTTGTCAGGCTAGAGATATAATTCAAACAAGATGGGCTTTTAAGCAGCTTCACACAGAAATTCTATCTTGGAGGACGGGGGAAGTCTGTCACAGAACCTGCAGGGTTGGTGTCAGAGTGCAGTTTATGGATGATTGGATGGGATAATTGGGATTAGAGCAACCATCAAGATTGGAGTAGACATGCTGGCTAGAAGCGTGGGATAGCGGAGTCAGGGATAGCATCTGAGGGAAGGTGT
Organism: Leucoraja erinaceus; assembly: GCF_028641065.1. Lineage (NCBI taxonomy): Eukaryota > Metazoa > Chordata > Chondrichthyes > Rajiformes > Rajidae > Leucoraja > Leucoraja erinaceus. The sequence continues at coordinate 84,341,473 of NC_073377.1, forward strand.
AGTTAAATGAGGAGACAGTGCCAATGGTCAAGGCTAGATTGGGAACACATGCATCAGAGAGAGGGTATTTGGAAATTGAAACATTGGCAGTGGGAAGCAGAGTACTGAGTTATGAAAATCAAGATGTTAGAGGACAACTAAACTTCTTCAGTGTTCCCTGACAAAGGAAAACTTATGAACGACTATTTTAATTTATGAAATGGAGATCAGTCAGAAGCATTTAACTGACCTTCTGTTTGTCCAACACAGAGGACAAAGCTCCCAGGATTTGCTTATTAGTTTACCCTCTTTGTCAGATTATAAAATCAATGAGGTTGCGTATTGTCTATCTGTTCATTTTTTTAATGCAAAGTTTGTTCATATCAGGCATGTTATTATTGTATGTACAAAGCATCGCATTTTATTAATTCTTGAATTTGTATTGGAAGTCCTATCATTTTGCCTGTTACAAAATCTACATTTATGACAAATAAATGAAAATATGAAGTATTAAAGTCATTTAGTGCCAGCATGTCAGATGCAGTGCTGCTTCACCATTTGTGCATTTTACATTGTAATGAATTACACTAATCCTGCATTGAAGGAGCCAGATGAGGAATAAACCTTAAACTGATATTTTGTCTCTATACATTATAAATTGATATTTGGAGTTTGCTTAATCATACATTTTAATCAATAGCTTCAATCTGTAAAATGTATATCTCGGCTTGAAATTTTCCACCTTTTAGACAGGTGTGAATCTTGTTTAAATTCACATTGCAAGTCCCAGAGATCAGGGTTAATTGTACCACCTGGATCACACTAACTCATTATGACAGAGCATGAAAGATGGAGGTTTAAGATCATAAGGGAAACAATCTCTGTAATTGGACCATAAGGCCTGTTTTGCAAGAAAATAGCGATGGCAGCAAAGCCCACAATGAATTAAGCCAAGCATGATTTAGTTGCAAATATATTGCTTAACATCACAATTAGTTGACAAGATACAATATTCAATTCTGCAGAAAATAGGGATCCTGTTTGAAACATCCATAATAATTTAATTTTATAAAATGATGAAACAGTAATTTAACATAGTTTCAGGTTCCCTGGTGGGTATATATATCACTTTGTTACTGAGGTAAAATACGTATTCTTTAACAATGGGTGTTTAAATAATCAGCAAAACAGCAAAAGCAATTGAATTCCCAAAGTAAACATGAGTACATTGCTTGGTCGTTCTTTTTTTACAAAAAAAAGTGAAATGTTAAAGATTAGAGAGTGATTAAAACAATATTTCCTGAATTATAAATATATTCAGTAAAGAAAATGAAAAATTATTTTAAGTACAGAGGTTTGCCATTTTGAAGCTACAGTACCAAATAATAAATTAAGATTTAAATATGGTTCAAAGACCATGTGAATAGTGCCAGATATTAATAGGAGGTATCCTGATGGTACTGAGAGACAAAATTAATAAATTAGTATTGTCCAAGCAACACTCAACCTGAGATTTCAGCAATATTTTGTTTGACAACGAAAGGGGTGAACTTTTAAGCACTTGTAAATATTAATATTAAGAAGAGCACATGCATGAGGGTATGGCCCAATTTACTGAGATTCATCATTTAAGTTTTGTTTGTGATTCTTAACAAGATAAACAACAATGTACAGATTTTAGAACATCTGTGATAATTTATAATTGATGTTTCCTATGTTGGATATAAGCTTTGTAGGTGCACTTAAATCAAAACTTCATATTTCCCAGTGGACTTCAGAAAGAGCTATTTTTTTTTTTAATTCCAGTTCAGTGAAATGCCTTTCAGGGAATCAGTGCAAGCCACACTGCAATGTTCTATTAACTATTGTAAGTCTCCAAGCAATTTCTGGTTGGTTTCTGAAGCTTTTCATTTTCTAAATAGCATGATGGGCATCTATCCTTTTGAGGAAGATTGTTTCTTTCAAAATGGATAAGTCATGCTCCATGATTAAAAACAACAAAACACTTGAAGATCTCATAAAGGGAAAACAACACCCTGGCTACTGTTTGCTTTCATTCATAGATGTTTTAACATCATTACATAATATGCACTTTTATCTCTCCACCATTCATGCAATTGCAGTGGGCTAATTAAACTTAATTTGTTATTCAAGGAAACTACTTGGTTATTGAGAAGATTATTTTCATATATTTTAACCTTTAGTTCAGAGTGATTCTTTTTCCACTTTTTGAAACAGTATTCTCTCCAGATGTTTTGTGTCTCAATTAATGAGGAAATACTTGGTTTCCAAAACCATATACCTTACAACTCAGGACTGTAGCTTTTATAGCATTGTCAGGACCACTGTAGAATGTGAAGACCTTAGCCACCACCACCACCCGCCCCACATTTCTAAGGGCTTTGAAATTGTGCAAAATAAACATAGGATGACAATATTTCATTATGGCTATTGTATATATTTTCAAAACTTTAGCATCCATACTTGATTTGTTAATGTACATCAGCATAAATACCTGTATACACATTTATAATAGAAATATATTGTAACTGTATCCTCTTGTTCATGGTTTTTGGGTACCTCCATTTTACACTTCCAGCTTCTCTTTGTTCAGCATTGAAACATCTAGTTAGATATCTTCCGTAAATTGGCACATGTTCTGCAATTTAAAAAATAAAATATATCACAACGTTTGAAGATTTCTGCCTATTAACGTTGTGCTAGGTTAGACCTGTTGCAAATATTGTGATCCCATTAAACAGAAGATAAATTGTGTGCAGAAAGAAAGGGAAGTACACTTTTTTTGTTCAATAATTTTTTTAAGTATCTGTATTTTAGTTTTTTAATATTTTGTGAATGTTATTTTTTATTTTTACGACATTTTTTTGTCTGCTGATTTTGAATGTTTGTGACATTCACAAATATTCAATAACAAGACAAACGTGGCAGCATACAAATGGGTAGCAAGGCTTCAGCATGTATCAACACTGCTCTGAGTGTCCAGGCAGCCTTCAGCATTGGGAGAGGGTCTCTGCTGCAGTGTGCTCCGCTGGCCTTCTCTAGGGAGCTTCATTAAGCGGGTGACTGTGCCCTGGAACCATCTGAAAGAAGCAACTTAGTCCAAGGTTGATGGTCAACCATCTTGCACTCAGCAATCATCTTTCTCATTATTCTACGATAAATACTATAGCTGCAAACGTGAACAAAAAACATTGAATTGGCTTTTATATCTTTCAATTACCTGGTAATATCTTTTAGCTGCTGCTCGCTACCACCTTTCAAAGCCTAGACTTACACTTGATTGCCAAATGAATTTAACTTAGTTCTTTTGAATTTGCTTTCGCACTCTTTCTGTAGTATTTGGTTAGTTCACCGATTAAACATCTATAGATAGCACTGAGTAGTTTCTGCTCAATCGGCCTTTGTTATTAATGGAGAAAAAAAGCTGGAGGGAAAAACTTCAACATTTGATTTGCTGAAGTAAGTATTCAGTAAAGGCTCGGACACGAGAAATAGCCCTTGTGTAATATATTAGGTTAATGATGGAGTATCTTTCATCCTTTTAATTTGAAGTAAAATTCTTAATAAACATAGTTAACATTTGAAGTGATATAAACGAAAGGACGAGGGAGAATGAATCTCTAGATTTCTATGTTCCTGCAATCTCTTTAAAGTTGTTCCATTTTACTATATTGCCTCTACATTTATTCTTTCATTATATATCAAAGATTCACGGAGATATAGGGTCATGTAGCAGAGCACCAGGGCCACCCACCTCTGCGGCAACCATTGCACCCATCTATACTAATCCCATTTACTACCAACATTAGACCCATAACCATAACCACTTTATAGTGTCTTCACTGTTGGTGTTAGACTGGATTTGTGCTATTCCCTGTGATGTAAAATTTGTAATCCTTTAATAGAAGATGAACACACAATGCTGGAGTAACTCAGCGGGACAGGCAGCATCTCTGAAGAACAGGAATGGGTGATGTTTTTGGATCGAGACCCTTCTTCAGACCCTTCTTTGAAGCTTTGGTTTACATCAGCATCTGCAGTTCCTTCCTATACATTTGTAATAATTTATTCTTATGACACCACTCCTATATCTAGGAATTATTTGAATAATGTAGCTCTGCTCTCTTCACACAAACTTCCATCAGCAATCTGTGGCCTGGATAACTTTTATACTTGGAAACTTTTATACTTCGAGAGCTGCTACCTTCAGAAATATGTCTGAAGAAGGGTTTCGGCCTGAAACGTTGCCTATTTCCTTCGCTCCATAGACGCTGCTGCACCCGCTGAGTTTCTCCAGCTTTTTTGTGTACCTTCAGAAATATGTCTGGACTGAAATATTTTAGGACATTGATAGCTTGCTGATAGCTTTTGACATTCAGTCATCTCCTAAATCAAGGTGTTATCTACATACTCTGATGAACATTCTTCAGGCAACTCCACACAAATAGAAACTGATCATTTATCCTACTGTTAGACACAAAATGCTGGAATAACTCAGAGGGACAGGCAGCATCTCTGGTTAGAAGGAATAGGTGATGCTTCAGACTCAAGTCTGAAGAAGGGTCTCGACCCGAAATGTCACCCATTCTATCCAGAGATGCTGCCTTTCCCGCTGAGTTATTCCAGCATTTTGTGTCTTTTTTCGGTTTAAACCAGCATCTGTAGTTCCTTCCAACAGCATTTATTCTACTGCCCTATGTGTGGTAAATTATCACATTGTTGATAGAAACAATCCTGCTTTTTTTCCAGTCTTTGAAATGCAACCGTTTGTGGTATTACCTTGCAGAATATTTAAGCTTTTAAAGTAGTAGGGGATGAAAATTAATAAAATATGCATGCATCTTATGAAAGTTTAATTGTGGATTTCCTTTCACAAATTTCCAGAAAAATGCTGGAATGCAATTTAATAAAATTTGACAAATTCACTTATCATGAAACAATTGTCTTAATCTTATTTTCTATGAATTATAGCCATTTAATAAAACAGTGAATATACTGTTTGACATACTTGGCAGATTTTGATAGTCCCTGGAAATTGCTCAGAGCCCACGTGACATTAAAATTGGTTGAGTGAAAGCTCTGATTCTGCCTGTGGCTGTTCTTATGTTGTTGTTTCCCTGGTTGGTTGAGGTATTCACCTGGCTGATGCTTCATCAGTATATGTAAATCATCACATAAGTAGTTAGATTGGATGCCAAAGGCATTTTAACAGCTTGGAGTGTACGCTATGGAGGGCTTCTTGAGGTTCCACAAATTTAGGCCAGTATTGCACCAAACTCACAATGAATAATCTCTTAGTCAACCAAGTTCCATCTGGGTGACATATTATGCAGCAAAATATTTCCGGTCAGAACCTGGCAAGTTGTTGAAGGTGAGGAGCTTTACAATGTGACTTGTCTGTTAAAATTTGACGGGAGAATTAAATAAAGTTTCACCATCATGAGATAATGTTTCTATTTTCTGGTCTAATTTTCAGTTTATTATACGTCAGTTGTTTTGGGATGAGGGCAAGATGCCCTGTCCTAATTTTCACTTGTAAAGATGATTGTGAGCCACCATTCTGAGCTGCTGCAGTTGTTTTGATGAGGGCACTTACTGCATGCCATGCTTTTGTGTAGAGATGTGGTTGACTGTGATAGTTTTCTCATGTGCTTGCTTATTTTGGTCTTCTTTGATTGAATAATGGATTGAAAGATGCAGCATGGAAACAGGCTCTTTGGCCCCTTGATATCATGCCAACTGTCAGTCACCCTTTCACACTCGTTCTGTGTTATCCCACTTTCTCATTCACTTCCTACACCCTAGGAGCGATTTATAGAGGCCAATTTACCTACAAATCTGCACGTCTTTGGGATGTGGGAGGAAACCAGAGTACCCGGAAGAAACCCATGTACAAACTCCACATGGACAACACCTGAGGTCAGGATCAATCCCGGATCTCTGGTGCTATAAGGTAACAGCTCTACTTGCGGCAACACTGTGCTGCTATTAGGGAACACTATTTGTATTATGAGGGATTGGTTAATAGAAGTTGACGGATTGAGAAATGTTGTTAGAATAACCTAGGAGAATAACTGCGGTGTATGTCTGACATTGGTAGTGGGGAAGATGCTTGAGTCAATTATTAAAGATGTAATAGCAGCGCATTTGGAAAATAGTGACAGGATCGGTCAATGTCAGCATGGAATTATGAAGGGGAAATCATGCTTGACTTTTTTTGGAATTTTTTGAGGATGTAACAAATAGGTTGGGAGAGTGGGCAGATGCATGGCAGATGCAGTATAATGTGGATAAATGTGAAGTTATCCAATTTGGTGGCAGATTATTATCTGAATGGTGTCAGATTAGGAAAAAGGGAGGTGCAACGAGACCTGGGAGTGCTTGTACATCAGTCACTGAAAGTAAGCATGCAGGTACAGCAGGCAGTGAAAACAGCAAATGGCATGTTGGCCTTCATAACGAGAGGATTTGAGTATAGGAGCAAAGAGGTCCTACTGCAGTTGTACAGGGCCCTGGTGAAACTGCACCCGGAGTATTGTGTGCACTATTGATCTTCTAATTTGAGGGAGTGCAGCATAGGTTCACCATGTTAATTCCCGTGATGGCGGGACTGACATATGATGAAAAAATGGATTGACTAGGTTTGTATTCACTGGAATTTAGGATGAGAGGGGATATTATAGAAACATATAAAATTCTTAAGAGATTGGACAAGCTAGATGTAGGAAAATGTTCCCGATGTTGGGGGAGTCCAGTACTAGGGGTCACAGTTTAAGATTAAGGGGTAGGCCATTTAGGACTGAGATGAGGAAAAACCTTTTCACCCAGAGATATGTGAATCAGTGGAATTCTCAGCCACAGAAGGCAGTGGAGGCCAATTCACTGGATGTTTTCAAGAAATAGTTGGATATAGCGCTTAGGGCGAACGGAATCAGGGGATATGGGGAGAAAGCAGGAACGGGGTACTGATTTTGGATGATCAGCCATGAACATATTGAATGGCGGTGCTGGCTCGAAGGGCCGAATGGTCTACTCCTGCACCTATTTTCTATGTTTCTGTGTTCTATGATGTAGCTGGTACAGAATTTTGATGATGGAGTACTCAGCAATGATACTGCCGTTGAACATTGTTGTTTGACTCATTTCGCTGAAGATGTTCATTGTTTGGCACATTTGTGATAAAAAATTAATTACCACTTATCAGCTCATGCTTGATCGTTATCCAAGTCTTGCTGCATCCCTTATGATGAAAAGTAGCTGAAGATGGTTAGACCACAGACAGTGCACTGAGGAATTCCTGCAGGCATGACCTGGGGCTGGGATGAGTACATTCCCAAAAGCACAATATTTTTTTTCTTTGAACACGGTATGACTTATCTTTGGGGTATTGTACCCTTGATGCACATTAACTGCAGCTTTACCAGTGTCCCTTGATACTACACTGGGTCGAATGCTGATTTGGACTTGAAAATCTTGAACTTTTACAGGTGTACAGTGGAGAGCATATTTACTAGTTGCATCACGGCCTGATTCGGCAACTCGAACGCCCTGGAGCGAAGAAGACTGCAAAAAGTTTTGAAAACTGCCCAGTCTATCACCGGCTCTGGCCTCCCTATCATCGAAGGGATTTACCGGAATTGCTGCTTCAAAATGTCAGCCAGCATCGACCAGCAGAGACCCACACCATCCTGGCCGCGCACTCTCTTCACTCCTGCATCGGGAAGAATGTACAGGAGCCTGAAAACTGTAACATCCAGGTTCAGAACAACTTTTTCCCTTCAGCCATTCAGCTATTAAACACTACAACCTCAAATAAGCTCTGAACTACATAGACTATTATTGTTATTATTGCACTATTATTGTTTTATTTTTGTGTGTACATATGTGTGTGTGTGTGTGTGTATATGATCTATATACAGTATATATGTGCATTTGTGAATATGTGTATATATTCACACACTGAACTTTTTATTTTCCCTCGTTTCTTCAGTAGGCTCTCAGCTTATATCGTTTACAGTGTACTATGTTTACATATTCTGTTGTGCTGCAGCAAGTAAGAATGTCATTGTTCTATCTGGGACATATGACAATAAAACACTCTTGACTTTTGATGTCGAGGGTCCACCCTTTCAACTCATCTGTGAAATTCAGTTCTTTGGCTCATGTTTTGACTAAGGCTGTGATGAGGCCTTGAGCTGAGTGGTCGTGATGAAACCTAAATTACACATCGAATATGGGAGAGCAATGCCATTTGAAAGCATTGTTGACAATATTTTGTGAACGGAAGATATCTGGGTAAATTTCCATGCAGTCAGGTCAATGCCAATGCTGTAGCTATTCTGGAATAGCTTGGATAGAGTTGTGGCCAGTTCTGGACTGCTAATCTTGAATATAACAACCAGGAGGTTAATGGGCCTGTCCCACTTAGGTGATTTTTCAGCGGACTGCCTGCGACTGTCAAGTTGACGGCAGTCGCGTGAAAAACCGGCAACTGGAACAGCGAATGTCAGAGTGGAACACACACACACTCAAACACATCGCTTCCTTCACTAGCCCATTATGCAGGCGGGGGACAGGGCAAGTAGGGGGAGCGCAGTTTAAAAAATTCACATGGTGCAAAGCCACGGTGAAACAGACACACACCGCGATGAACAGGAAGGTTGGCGCTGTAAAAAGAGGGCTAAAGTACAGTGTACGGTCAGTCCTTTAAAATAAGGGGGGGGGAGAGGGAGGAAAAGGAGGGAGAATGGGGACGAAGGAGTGAAGACAAATTTTAAAAAGCCAGAGATACATGGCTATGAAGTTCGGCGAACATTAACGTTACCGGTCGGTATCCTTGGTTCAGAAAACTACTGCTTACCTTTTTTTTCCCCAACGAGCCAATGAAATTCACCAGTCAGCACCGGCTACAACCTACGAGAACTTCCGAGAACCTTTGACCTCCTGGCAACCCATTAGGATCTCCTGGCGACCCAACTACGGCTCGAGAATTCTCGCTAATCTCCATGGCGGCTTCATTCTAGTCACCGCTAATTTTTCAACATGTTGAAAAATTCACGGTGACCATAATGAGGTTGTGACTAGTTCCCAGAATGTGGGAACTCCTCACGACCATGAAGGCGACTCCCCGGCAACCACCCGCGACCATGTGGTGACTGCATAGTCTCCTGGAGTCGTCTAAAAAGTTGCCTAAGTGGGACAGGCCCATTAGGTTGCAAAGCTGTTGTTGCACCAAGTACCCTCAGTTGATACTTGACGCCTCCATTGGGCTGCTGTGGCAGACGCTTCCCGGCAGGCCGCAAAATAACCGAGGCCGGAACCCCCGCGGGTCGGAGCCCACGGCTGGTGGTGTTGGCAGAGCCCCCGGCCGAGGTCAAAGCCCACGTGGGTTGAAGCCCAAGGCCCGCCGGTGTCGGCAGAGCTTGGGGTCCGTGTGCCGTGAGTCAACGGAGCCTGGGTCGGCGGAGAGGACCTGGCCGCTATAGTGGAGAGGTCGGTGCAGCAGGCGGTGATGGCACAGCCCGACCGACAGATGAGGACGGACCATGTGGAAGTGAGCCGAGGGAAGGAACAATGGAGGACCTGGCATGGGGGGTCCGCCGTGAGGGAGGGGGTGGGGCAGAAAACAAAGGTGGATCTGGTGCGGATACTCTGTCACTTTGTCAGTGCCCTTTATGGGCGACTATTTGCATACCTTGGATATGCAAGCAAAGAATTTCACTGTGACAATAAAGTAATCATTCATTAATTTATTCATATCAAGTGGAATGAATAGAACTCTTTTGAAAGCTAGGTCTTTTCAATTAGGGCATCCCAGGAAGAAACTAAGATGGAATGTTCACTTATTTCTTCTGGAAAAACATGGTATCAGTCTTTATCACTCACACACAGTGCATTACCATTATTGTAAAGGGGATCGTTCTTAGAAATGTATTTTATTCTTTTAGCTGATTAATTCTCTATCAATATTCGTGATAAAATGAGGCAAGATGCAAAATTTTGATCCGATCTGCTTGTAAACAACCTTCCACCATCACCATCTGCTTCCTGCCACAAAGCCAATTTTCTATCCAGTCAGTTAGCTCTCCTTGGATCCCATGCAATCTAACCTTCCAGAGCAGCCTACCATGCAGAACTTTGTCAAATGCCTTGCTGAAATCCATATATACAACATCTATAAAATCTGCCCTCATCAACCTCTTGGTTACATCTTCAAAATCAGATTTGTGAGACTTGATCTCTCATGAACAAAACCGTGCTGACTATCCCTAATCAGCCCCTCACCACCTAAATGATGATGAAGTCAAGTTGGGTTATCCCTCATGTTGGTTTGGTCACTGTGCATCTGCTACTGTGTCCTTAAGGAATTTGCTCGCATTTGATGCTGTTTAAAACTGTTATCAAGCAACTGAATGGTCTTCTCATCACGAGAATGCAGACCTTGCTTCCCATCTACCTCATCGGAGATCTTTGAACTATCCGTAATCTGACCTTATTGGACCTCAACGTTATATCTTGCACTAGATGTTGTACCCTTTATCCTTTATCTGCGCACTGTGGATGGTCTGAATATATTCATGTATAATCGTTTTGACTGGATCGCATGCAAATAAATCTTTTCACTGTACCTCGGTACATGTGACAATGTTTCTGTTTATTGTCGACAGTCATCTTAAAAAAATATCAACATATTGGGGCAGATGTTTTTGCTGAAATCTGCCTGGGTATTGGGTATAAAACCATAAATGGCCTACCCTTGAGTGAAGGCTGAAGGCTTCCACTCAGCGGAAATCTGGTCCCAGAATAGCTGAGCTGCAGTGGTGCTACTCATGGAATCCACTGGTGCAGAGCCAACTTCGTCAGATCTCCCTGGTCCCAGACTGGGAAGTCGGCCACTGAGTAAGTGTCATTTACATCTAGTGCAAGTATAGTGATCTCATTAAATTGATTGGGAGAAATGGATTACTAGAAGTTGAGTTGAGCTTTTCATTTTCTTTAATTGAATTATTTCATGTTTTTAATTGTTATGCTTTTAATCGTTTAGCTTCCAATTTTTAAAAATAATTTAAAAGTTTCAAGACTTTTTTTGAAATAGGGTGAAGCTGATTTTGATAGTCAAAAACCCATGTAATCACTCAAAAAACATGACAGCTTTGGGAGCTGGTGAGATGTAGTGTAGAGCGTCACCGGCTGTCAGAGATGTCCTGTCAACATGGCCAGCCTACTCCATGTGGAGAGGCCCTGGTTTACACAGCTCCACACTGCTCTTATCTGAGGAACTGGAAGCCTGGCAGAAGCAGACAAACACGCTTTGCCGTGGTAGCGAGTCTGGGTTGAAGACTGTGCCTGAGAGCCTACTGAAGGAAAATTTGTGGTCTGAGGCAGTCAGCCAGTGATCTTAAGAGTGGAAGATCAACACTTAAAACTCTGTTACCTTTCTGTCCTGGTAATATCAGCTGGTAAATTTTGAACCTCATCCAGGTCTGTATGTTGTTCTTGTTTGTCCAGCCAAACATGATTAAATTAATAGTATTAAAAATTTGTTTTTTTTTATATGTTTAATGTATTTATTCCATTCCTCCTTTCACAGGACTTCTGTGATTGCTTCCAGACTTTGTTTCACCACCTCTCATGCTTTTTATTCTTGCTTCTGTTTCCTAGTATCAATTTCTCTTTAATTGTCCTCAATCGAAACGTAGTTTCCTGGGCATTGGGAGGGCACTATATTTATGTTCACTCAGCACAGATAGATAAAGCTGAAAGTGGCAAAAGGAAAGGTAACATTTTGTGTAGTCAAGGATTGCGTGCAAGTGACTTGTTTAATACGGATGCAAGGCAGAGAAGGAATTGAAATATAAGCTGCAGGGGAAGATGGAATAGAAAAGAGATACAATGAGCCCAAGATGCCTTCAGAAGTAATATGCAAAGAAATCAGTAGAGATTCATTTTCAGTTACTTGCATTTAATACACATATTGTTGTTGCTGTGTGTTTTAGCTTCTGACATTCAGTTCAGCTGAAATCAATGGCACTGAATTTTGGAAATGTAGTACAAGATGCAGTCTTCATAGTATACATGCAAATTCAGTGCTTGCGACCGAGGCTAACACTCTATCCCACGTCATATACAAATTGTGTACCATTCATTTCCCACTTAAAAGTTAAAAATAAAGAAAAATCAAGTTAGAGGAGGAGGTGAATGATTCAAAAGAGGAACAAGACTGAGCTATACATCAATACAGATGTAAATAATGGAGGGACCAAAGGCTCAGATGTATCCTGAATAAGGGCATGGCAGATTCACCAGAACTTGAGAGATTGGAATATGTGTGAGACACTATGGTGGTCACACGGATGTCAATATCAGACTGGAATACAAAAACTGCAGGAAATGTGTGCATAGAAAGACAAAACTACCATGTTAAAGTCTTCCCTTTTGGCCTGATGCCTGGAAAATGACAAACTGCAAGTGGAAATCAGCAATTACCTTTGGAACTATTGCGATAAGTTTGACTTTTAACCCTTCATTAAAAAATATTAAGTTCTGACTTTCATTTTAAAGGCTCATGCCTTGACGGTAGATTCGTTTTTTAGTATCTAGCATTTGTATTCTATGATTCGCACTAAAGTTTGCACCAAAGTCGTTCATTTGCCTTCTTAAATCATTGATACTCAGATTTTGGACAGCTTTCATTTTCAGAAAGGAAGTGCTGCTTGTGATGGCTGTTAATTTTAGACTTATTTCATTGACTGTAATTTCCAATTTATGCAAGACTTGATTTTACCAACTTTCAGGCCATTTAGCCCATCATATCCATGCCTTGCTTATAACAGACTGAATCCCATCTATTCTCTTTCCTTCTTCCCCTGCAGCTCTGCAACTTATTTCGCTCACCTGCCCATCAATTCCCCTTTGGTTCATTTTGCCTCTTACCTACACTAAGGGTTAATTTACTGCAGCCAATTAATCTACTGGCACAACTTATGAACAAAGGAAACGAGCGCACCTGTCAGAAATGATTGTGGCCGCAGGGAGAACACACATACTCCAGACAGACTGAACTCAAGCTCAGGATTGAACCCGGCATCTTGGGCAATGAGACTGCAGCACTGACTCCTGCAAAACGGCAGCACCTCAAACTTTTCTAATTTGACAGTTCATGACATGTACAAATTTGTTTAGTCCAATATTAATGCAAAGGCTTTCACTTAATGTTATTTGTGGATTTCATCAGGAATTTTGAAAGATACTTGAGAAGGATATATTGCAAGGCTACTGAGTAAGAGTTTTGACTGTGACTACATGTATTGCCCTTAGTAGATAAGAACATAAGGAATAGAGAAGGAATAGACAATTTGACACCTTTAGTCTATTCAGCCATTAAGTGAGATCTGATGTCTGACATACTGTAACTTTACTTTCCTGGCCATAAAACTCGCGATTTACATGTCCAAGGGTCCACGTTGGCCTTGAATGTAATTAATGACTTAGCATGCACAGTTCCCAGGGGTTGAGAATTCCAAATATTCATAATTCTCTGGGAGAAGAAATGTTGACCCTTGGTCAGGATGTGTGGATTCATTGTTGGATTCTGGATCTCCATGATGTGGATGAGTTGGAAGTTTATTTATATTATGTAGATACTTTAATGCAACAAGGGCATATTTTCTGTTGTCTACAGCCTATAATACCGACAATTATCTACTTCACCAGCTACTTACCTGTTTTATGCCACGTGTGTTCGTGTAATCAGCTAGCATACAATATTTGTGAGAAAATTATTTAAACATGGAGCAACGGCAATATAATGAACATAATAGCAATTATCTGATTTTTCTCACCAATAGTGAGAATTGTGTTCAGTTTGGTTATACAGATCACTTCCATTTATTAAGAGCCATCTCTAGTTGAAGGCTCGATGTTGAAATGTAACATTGTCTTAACTGCACTAACACAGCCTTTGGACGTTCGAAGACAGAGTCATCGAGTCATTCAGCATAGAGCAGACCTTAAATCGTCCATCCCAACCAGCATGTATGTGTGTGCAAGTCCCTTTTGCCTGTGTTTGGTCCATATTTTAATAAACATTTTCTCTCCATGTATCTGTCCAAATGTCTTTTAAGCATTGTAATTGTATTCACCTCTACAGCTTCCTCTGATGGCTATTTATACAGGTATATACCTGCTACCCTCTGTGAAAACCCTCAGATCCCTTTTAAAATCTTTAACTTTTCACTTCAAATCTATGCCCTCTTGTTTTGGACTCCCCTACCCTGGCAAATGACAATAATCTTTATGTTACCCCTCCATCTCCTACACTACAGGAAAAACTGTCCCAGCCTATCCAACCTCGTTATAACTCAAGTTCTCCAGTCCATGTAATATCCTTGTGAATCTTTTCCGTGACCTTTCCAGCTTGATTACATTCTTCCTATAGCTGGTCAACCAGAACAGTACACAATACCTGAGTGTGGTCTGACCAATGACTCATATGATTGTAACATGACATCCTAACTCCTGTATTTACTGCGCTGACTAATGTCGGTGAATGTGCCTCATGCCCTCTTCACCATTCTGTCTACCATTGTCGCCGCTTTCATGAGACTAACTGTGCCCCCCGGATCCCTCTGTTGTACATACTCTTGGGAATCCGATCATTTACTGGGTAAGTACTGCTCTGGTTTAACTGACCAAAATGCATCAACTTACACGTATCTGAGTTAAATTATGTTGACCATTCCTTGGCCCACTACCCCAGTTCATCTGTTGTAATCTTGGATAACCACTTTCTTTGACCACCACCCCATCAATTTTGGTGTCATATGCAAACTTACCTGTAATTACCATATTGTGCAAACCATGATGTAGTCAGAATCAACACCAGATTCCTGACAGAAAACTCTATTCTGACCCCGGAAATGGGAAGCAATTACCAGGTGTGAAGAAGAAAATAATTTTCTCAGTCCTTCGATACATCCACACTGAGAATTGAATACCTCTGGCCTGATTTCCCCTAGCAGAGAAGAACTCAGATAGATTTGAGGACTTGAGACCAAGCATTGTGAGCCCATAGATGCCCTGCAGAAGTGCCAGATGGAGCACAACACTTCATTACCCATCTGCCCGACCTAGCAAGTGCCTCTTACTCCAGCCATGGTAGAGTGTCTGCAGTTCCCACATTGACTTCCTCAATCACCTCAGAACCCAGTTTGGATTGGAAACATCTAACTCTCAATTCTGAGAGACTGCCATGGAGGAAGTGCAAAATAAAAAATGATATTGGGGGTGATGCTGGCTTAGGATTGTGAGCAAATATCTGTACAAAAGATAAGTTGCTGAAATTTTGTGAAAATGCTTATTCCCTTTTGGAAAGAGGACCTTGAATGAGCTGGTGATAGAACGTCATTCCTCTATTATATTTGCTAAGTTATTTGCTATTGTTATCTATGCACTGAGTTCAGCAGAGTATATGCTTCTTTATTATGCATTAAAAGTGCATACTGAGGACTAAGTTCTTTTTGCCTTGCGTCATAGATTTCTGAATATTTCTTATACATTTTTGTAGTTTCAATGTAAACATCTACGATCCAGTTAAAAATCAGAAAATGGGTATTTTTTTCATTAATGAGACTGATGAAAGAAGAGCAGCTTTGCTGGCTCCAGAATGAGCTTCTGACGTTTGTTCTTACCCAGGCACATGTAATATTGAATATCCGAGGAAACCTCCCTTTTGTAGAAAAAGAGTTAATGACTTGTGTTGTCTGCTAAAATATAACCTGCAAAAGACCTTCACTATAAGGATGGTACTGTGAATGTTTGTCAAAGTCACCACTGTGCAAACTCTAATGCTTTGGGCATATTGTAACCTACAACTTTATATTGATAAGATCACATTGCACAAATGCTTTAAACAAGTCACTGGTGCACATTGTTCATACGGCAATGGAAAATGCTAAAAGAATGCAGATCAGTGTAGAACATATCTAAAATACATTATCTATGAATCATTAACCTTTCTTGCCTCTTTACAAATTCTGACTGACCTGCTGAGTATTTGTCAAATTTTTCTTTGCTTTCATTTCATGTTTCTAGCATTGGCAGTTTGTTTTTTCTATGAACACATTTTTATTGTTTTCCCCATGGAAAACCAGTAACAGACTTAGACGGCCCTGTAATTTTTACACATTTGCAGATTTCCCCGTTCCAGAATGTTATTGATGACAACCCTATGGCCATCTGGGACCCACCCAAAAATAAAATAAAGAGATTTCAATTTTATGTGCCTCTCACATCCTCAGGATTCTCAAAGGGTTCAAAACAATGAATTACTTTTGAAAGGCATTCAGTGTTGTTGTCAAATTCAGTGCAGGAGTGTCTGAGAAATAGAAAATGATATGAATGACCAGTTAATTTGTTTATGATGGTGATCGTTGATAGATGGATGTCAGGTAAAACACTGATGGAATTCAGTGCTCCTACACGATCAGCACTCTTGGGTCTTTTCCGTCTATCAGATTGGGCAGAGAAAATCAGATTAATGTATTATATAAAAGATTCAATTTCTAATTTCAATTACTGAAATATCAGTCAAAAAAGAGCGTGAACAACAAACCTGGTTTCGGTCAAAGATGTGGGTTATATCGTACAAACATGCAGGTAAATGCTGTTTATCAGGCTGCTGTAATGATGGCTTCATTTTAAAACTGTCTCCTGTACATAGACTGCCTTCTACACAGACTATTTTAAGAAGAAACATATCTAAGGATGGCTGCAAGGCGCCTTTCTTTTTGCCATGCACATTGATCTTCAGGCATACATAATAGCAGCTGAACAAAGACTTCATAGGACTCCCATATTGCCACTAAGGTCATTATCAAACACACTGCAGGCATCTTGTAGGAGCACTTGAGATGCATTTACAGATTAGGGGCCACTTCAAGATATAACACCATCAAGGTCTCGAAGGTTATCATAATCTGCTGCGCAGTGCATTAATTTGCCATTCATTGGACCCTTTCCTGGATTTGTACCTCATTATAAGTATGATGCGTGCTGCTTCTGGCAGGTTATTGTATACTCTACACTGAGAGACGTGTTGGTAGATGAGTTTCTACATTATGCTACTGTGCAAATCTGCTGCTTGCTGCTGATGATTCACAGCCTTGAGATCACAATCACAATTACAATCACAATAATACTTTATTAGTCGAATATGTTTCGCAACATATGTTTTGCCAAGTCAGTCATACAAATAAAAAGCAACGGAACACACAAAACCCATTTAAACATAAATATCCCCCACAGTGTCTCCTCCACATTCCTCACTGTGATGGAAGGCCAAAGAAAAGTTAAAAATGCTCAGTTGTGGTTAATAGGTGTGCCCTTTATTTGCTGTACTTAGGGGGTAGGGGGGGGGGTTGAGGGGGGGGGGGGGGGGGTGTAATACATTGTCACACAATAGAGAATGTTGTTGGAGGAGAGACGAGAAATTCTGCAGCTGATTTGTACGTCTCCCGTACAGCAAGGCCTGTCAGAGACTAATCTGGGCTTCCATTGAAATAAGTTTTTTTTACTGTTATGTATACTGAGCTCAAGTGGTAAAAAAGGTGCATGCTATCCAAGCAAATCATATCAAACATGATACAATGTACTGTAGATAAGATTCTCCCATGTGTATAGGGTTCTTGATGGACTAGGTTTAATGGAAGGAAAATATGTTGCTGAGATGTCATTTATTGCAGATCTCAGCTGCCAGCGATTTGAATTCTAGGCTTTGTTGCTGAGTGAAACGATAATGCTACTCTCCAGCCATTCAGTCCCCCCCCCTGCTGCTCCACTGCCACTGGTGTAAATTTGCAGTCTGTGATTTATCCAACGCACCCTCAAACTCAGTTGTCTAAAAGCACTCAAGTTGTTGCACATGCTGGGCTGCTGGCCATCTAGAGTAAATCAAGTTGTTGTAAGGAAAAATGCATCAGACCTCTGGCTGCAGTTTACTCTCCAAACATCTGAAATGTCTGACATTGTCATGTCTTCAGTGAGTACAACTTAAGAAGAATGGCATGGGCGAATGGCTTTACACTGACCCATCCCTTTGCAATGTCGTGCTCTCAGCAAAGTTGTGAGATTACTGGCTCGTCCACCTGTTTGATTTGGTTATAACTACATGAACATGGTTTTGTCAATGTAGGGATGCTGGAAATTTGAAGTGCATGCTTTAAATTATTCTGATCTCAGATATTTAGGATCAAAAGAACATAGAGCTTTGTTACAACTTTTTGTTTTAAATCCCAAGGCTACTCTGTAAGTTTGGCATTCAGAACCTTCCTAATGACTGCAAAGGCAATAAAATAAGCCATAATGCAGTTCGGCCATGCATGTGATGATCTCCAAGTACTTTTCCAAATCGGTTTTAGAACCTCACACATCAGCAGTGTGTACCACTAAATGACTAATATGTGACGTACTGTTCTCAGTCCATGGTGCACATAAAATCTAGGAGACTTATCTGTAATTTTCCACTATATACTTTCAAGTAGTGAGTCCTCCTTACTACTTCGGAGTGCACATGTAAGTGCAGATTTGTTACATTGATAGTGTAAAGTTTCTATAGGCTTAGAATGCTATCTAGGTCACAGTGGAAATAATTCCCAGCATGTTCTGTGGCATCTGACGACCCGTGTAATGAATGAAATATTTTCTCACGCTGTTTCTCTTCTTTCGGCATTGAATGTAGCATTAAGTCATTGAACCACTTTCTTCTTCTGGAGATTATAACCTGGTAAATGAAGTGGACATCTGTACTAAACTTTCTTGTCAATTGTTTCTTGACTGTTGAGCAGAAAATGAAACTTAAAGAACAGCTATGGGCCCAGGTGTACGTAGTTCTTAACCTCTGCTGATCTGAACAGTAATTGATAAATCCAGCCCTTTTAAGATTCTACAAGAAATATCTAGTTAGGCTTACCTGGAAATCACATCGGCTTGGTTTTTAACACCTTTGGCCTATGCAAAATATGTTTCATTGCCAGGCACACATGCACACTATTAATTCATATCTCTTTCATACTTTTTGTTATATTCTAGGAGGAAGTCATTTAGCCCAACGAGTCTATGCCGATTCTCAGTGCAATCCCATTCTCCACTTATCACCCTATATCCAATCCACTCTCATGCCTAATAACAGCATCCCAGAGACAGTTTAGAGAAGCCAATTCACTTAACAGCCCGCCAAGTCATAGGGCCATGAGAGAAAACTGGAGCAGCTGGGAGAAACCCAATTTGCCACAAGGGGATGTATAAGCACCAGACAGCCAGCACAGGAGGTCAGAATCCAATCTGAATTGCTGGAGCAGAGATAACTGCATCAATTAATTGTAGTTTTTGCTAGCATGTATATTATTAGTAACATGGTTGAGATGTGCTTCCTGAACAAAACCTAACGTAAACAGGGTTTAGCAGAACCATTGTGAAGTGGGAATAGAATGGTCGTAATTTCTCAAAAGATAGTTAAGGAGTTGTGAGAATATTTGGATCGTCTTAAATCCCAAGAAGAACCTCCAGAGGAGAGTCCTTGGATTATGCAGATCATCCCAGGTGGATAAGCAGAGTCTGGTATCAGTGGCGGCTGCTGGCATGAACGCATCGAGTCCAGCAGTACATAAGCAGGACTGGGGAAGCTAAGCATCTTCTTACTCACTGCCAATGTAACCAATATGTTGGTGCAGCTACACATGTTCCTCACTGGACCTTGCCAAACCTGCTCGCCTTTGGAATGTGGAAGGAAACTGGAAAAACCCTAGAGAAAATCCATGCGGAAACCCAGAGAGAACATGAAAACCTCAATCATACAGGATTGAACCTGCTTCACTGGTGCTGTGAGGAACCAGCTTTACCAGCTGCGAAACTGCGCTGACTCTGAAAGACATGGATAGGTGATGTTTTGGGTCAGGACCATTCTTCAGATGCCTATGTGGGGCATCTTGGTTGGCTGGGAGGAGTTGGGTCAGAAGGCCTGTTCCATGCTATGAGTATCTCAGGCATGTTCCCTTGCAGTTGCCAGCCTTATTGCTTTTTGCAAATCAGCTCGCGGTTTGCTAAAGGATCAAAATGAATCAAAGGAGTTCCAGTTTACAGCGCAGAAGATCAGAGGCGGAGCAAGAGCAGCAATATGAGGCAGTGGAAAGGACAGAAGATCAGAAGTGACGTCCAGAGGAAATTTTACATGGCTGGAAAGGTTTGCTCACAGCATGGAAAGATTGGTTAGGCAGGGATGGTTTACTTTGAACATGTGAATCAGGAGTAGGAGAAATATTTTCCCCCTCAAGCCCATTCCACCATTCAATAGTAACTGATCTGATTGTCACCTCAATTTCCCATTTCTACCTACCACAGGTAATCTTTCACATCCTTGGTTATCATGTGATCTGTTGCATCCGCCAGGAACCTATTGCCTAAACAGGTGACTAAAATAAAAATCTTGATAAGTCTCAACCTGTCACGTTGGGGGAGTCCAGAACCAGGGGTCACAATTTAAAAACAAGGGGTAGGCCATTTGGGACTGAGATGAGGAAAAACCTTTTTACCCAGAGAGTTGTGATTCTGTAGAATCTGCCACAGAAGGCAATGGAGGCCAATTCACTAGAGGCTTTCAAGAGAGAGTTAGGGATGGGATGTGGAAAAAGCAGGAACGGGGTACTGATTTTAGATGATCAGCCATGATCATTTTGAATGGCGGTGCTGGCTCGAAGGGCCGAATGGCCTATTCCTGCACCTATTTTTCTATGTTTCTATCTTTAAGTCCACGGAACTAAAGCTGCACAAAGCTAGTCATAACGGCTCATTAATGACCAGCATAAATACAATGCGCCCAGTTACTTACTTTGCTGGTTAAATTTCATGAAAATATATTGTTCTCTGTATTGCAAAACTTAGATTCCTATCTCTATTACTCAGCCCTCCTTCTACACTCTGGTGACTGCAAATTCATTTTGGCTGATAAGATGATATCATTTTTGAATGGCATAATTGCTCAAAATACCTAAAGATTATGCCAATGGCCAGGAGAGGAACCAATATCCTGGCAGGCAGCATAGCTACTGCTACAAGGGAGGGTTTAAACTAGATTGGCGGGAGAGGGGTGGGGCAGGTGCGATTCCATGTAGGACCAAATCAGGTGAGAGGCTGGAAGTTGGTATGCATGGCAATGAAAGAAAGTTCAGTGGACAGAATAGGCATGGAGCATGGCAGAGAGCGAAGAAGGGCTGTAGGTTTGAATTGCAATTACCCTCATGCGAGAGGCTCGACGGGTAAGGCAGATGAACTGACGGCGTAGATAAGAACGTACGACTGTAGACATTACAGAAATCTGGTTAAAAGTGGGACAGGACTGGCAGCTTAATGTTCCAGGGTACAACTGCTACTGGAGAGAGAGAGGTGGGGTAAAAGAGGCAGGGGCTGTTGCTTTATTGATTATGGAGAAAGTCATGGCAGTAGTCTTAGATGGGGAAGCAAGTCCATTATCGGGTGAACGCGGAGAAGACACCGGTGGAGATTGGGGCACTGGGGAAGGCAGGGAAGGCACCGGCACCTGCAGAGGAATTGTTGGAGCAGCATTCGCAGAGCGTGAGGGAAGGCCAGCAGGCAGGTCCGGGTAGCGGCATGGAGGTGCTAGTTCATTAACCGGAAGGAGGTGTTGGCAGGTTCGGTGCCAGTGGTGGCTCACACCCAAAATTTCGTGAGCATTGTCCCGCTTATGGCAAATCTTGTCTCTATGGTAAAAAGAGAGGCCATTTTATTCAGTGCTGCCGCACCCGTGCCAACAGAGCCCAGACACAACAATCTCTCTATGCACTTGAACTCACACTCTCCCACGAAGCACTGACTGAAACAGCAGAAACAGCAGCACCTGCAAGAAGTCAGCTAAAACATACATTCTTGTATTCCAGACTCTGTGGCCACAGACAGTGATCCCATGACAATGCTCAGTATCAACAACACCAAGATTGCCGCCAAGAATGGATACAGGGGCCAGATGCCACAGTAGGAGGAGCCATCTTGGGGAACGGCTGCTAACCAGCAGCCGTCCGTTTAATTCTTTTTTTTTTCAGTTTTTAGTTAGTTTTGTTCGTCGTTTTTTCGGAGAAATGGACTTCTTATTGTGGGGGGAAGGAGGTAACCTTACTTCTAGGTCCCTACCTGGTCGGTGAGGCAGCTTTTTCTCTGGGCTGCCCGTCAACCCGTCCTCGTGGCCTACCAGCGGGCTTGGAGCGCCATTTCCAGGTGGGGACTGCCCAGCACCTCGGCTTCGGTGGCGGCACAGCGCTGGAGTGCCATCGCGGGCGATGCCTTGCCTGGGTCACCGCGCTGGATTGACGCGCTGGAGCTCTGGTGAGCTGGACCGCCGAGAGCAACACCTCCGGGCTGCGGGTCTGCGGAGCGGAGCAGGCGGCGCCAACATTAACATCGGGAGCCTGGGAGCTCCAACTCGGTGCGTCCTTGTCGGCTTCGGAAGCCGACAATCCCCTGCTAGGAAGCAACCGTTCCAGGTGGCCCAGCCGCTGTGAGGACTCTCCCGACACCGGGGCAAGACCACCCGGCTAGAACCGCCAGGAACATCGGGCCTCCGTTGAGGCAACAGCGGTGGCCTTAATAGGCCTGACTTTTGGGAGACCTGGGGATGGGGACTGGACTTTTGTGCCTTTTGATGATTTTTCTGTGTGTACGGTACTTTGTTAGTCTGTGTCCAAGATGGCTGTCGGAAGAAAGAGTGGACGCTGGCGCGCTTTAGCTGCCGCTGCTCTCTCTTCACATTGTGTTTTTTTAAATTTTTTGATTTTGTGTCTTTGGAGCGATTTCTATCTTTAATTTGTGTATTGATGATGTCCTTATTATTTAATTTTCTCCGACTATGTTTTTTTTCTCTTCTGTTTAATCTTTGTAAGGTGACCTTGAGATTTGAAAGGCGCCCGAAAATAAAATGTATTATCATTATGTAACGTAATTTCGCTGGCAGATCTCAAAAGAATTCACAACAATGAAACTGTTCTGAAAACAAACTCGAAATTACACCCATTTGGTGGGGGGATATTGCAAATAGTGGGTACGGTTACACTACAATGCCATCTAGCGTCTCAAGTTTACAACTTGGAATTTTTTTATCGTAAAAGGACAAATGTCACTTCTTCTGGGCAATGAGGCATGCTGTAATATGAATCTAGTTTTCTTTGGCAAAACTGTATCAGCTGCCGACCTCTCAAAATCTGCCCACATGCAAAGAATTCATTTTGGCAAATGCAACTAGACCATGCATCCTCCATGTTAACCACATTCGCGACGCCCTTCGGACGCTACCGACTTTTACGAATGCCATTTGGCATCAATTCAACCAGTGAGGTTTTCCAACGTACTATGGAACAACTCTTTGATAGCTATCCATGTTACATAATCGTAAATGACATCCTGGTCACCGGGTGCAATGCACAAGAACATGACTCAAACCTGAAACAGGTCCTGGAACATGCCAGGGAGATAAATCTCAAACTCAACCCTCTCAAATGCAGGTTTCATGTTGATGAAGTGACTTATGTGGGCCACGTGTTCACCAACAACGGACTTAAGCCAGACCGGCTTAATACCATTGCCGTCAATGAAATGCCACCACCTGCGGACGTGACTGCTCTACAACGATTCTTCGGCATGGTAAACTACCTTGGGAAATTCATCCCAAACTTCAGCAAGCTGTCAGCCCCGCTGCGACAACTGACCCACAAGGATACGCACTGGTCCTGGCACCAACACCAGCAGAGGGCATTTGAAACCCTCAAACAACTGTCTTGTGCTCCAACCCTCACATACTTTGATGCCAAATTACCCATCACCCTTACCTGTGATGCCTCCCAGTATGGACTGGGTGCCGCCTGCCTACAAGACAGAAAGGGCTCCAGACCAGTTGCCTATGCCTCCCCTACCATGGCCAACACAGAACAGCGCTACGCTCAAATCATAAAGGGGCTACTCGCAGTAACCTTTGCTTGCAAGAAATTCAAGGACTTTATCTTTGGCAATCCGATCACGGTCGAAACCAATCACAAGCCCCTGGTCAGTATCCTCAGTAAGCCGATCCACATGGCACCAGCGCATGATGATAGAACTACAGAGATATGACATCAGACTAACCTACAAACGTGGCAAGGACATGCACTTAGCTGACACCCTCTCACGGGCACCTCGGCCAACCTGCAAAAAACACTTGTCTGATGATGAGCATGAGGGGTATACGGTCATGATGGTCTCCTGCCTCCCATCTGCCGGTTTAGACATCCTAGTTCTAAAGAAGGTTGCTGCCTGCCCGATCTGCGATAGCCCGTACCAACAGAAACAACCACTCCCCTTGCACCCCATGCGGGACCTACTCTGGTCCACAGTAGCAGCCGACATCTTCGAGTGGCACGACCAGTAATACCTGGTTTTAGTTAATTCCTACTGAGGATGGTTTGAAATCGAACTGCTCAGTAGCCCAACCTCAGCCATGGTCATTCACAAACTAACTCGTCACTTCTCTGTCCACGGAGCCCACCTAAAGCTATTCTCAGACAATGGACCTCAGATCTCCAGTCAGCTCTTCAGGAATTTCGCGAAAAACTGGGACTTTCACCACATTACCAGTAGCCCAGAGCAACCGCAGTCCAACGGCCTGGCTGAGCGCGCGGTAAAATGTGCTAAGGAACTAATGGAACGCTCACCCAGGGCCGGCTCTGATGTTTATCGCGACTTACTCAACCTTCGGAATATCGTCCGCTACCCTCTCCTGGGAACTGCAGCCGAACGGCTCATATCACGGCGAACCCGCTCCACTCTGCCTATGGCCAAGCAACTACTAGAACCACACGTTCGTGCACCGTCAGTTATCCAATCCCACTCCCGACAACATGTTTATTAGTGGCCCAATAAATAAAAAACACGTTCATAATAAAGTCAAACTTTATTTCGTCAAATACACTTGAGCATTTCAACAGCCAGTTGCTGCTGGCGTCTAGCTTACTAAACTAGTACCTGAGAGAGAGCGAGAGAGAGAGTCTTTTGTATAGTACCGTAATACCAGGTGAAGGGTGGCATGCATATTTGTGTGGTGAAGGTTATAAATGGCATGAATTAATAAGGGTAAATATATACTAGCTGACTGGATAGAATATATTCGTTGTGGAAGGAAGCAGAGGGTGACGGTGGAGGGTTTTTTTTCAGATTGGAGGCCTGTAACAAGTGGTGTGCCACAAGGACCATTGCTGTTTGTGGTTTATATTAACAATTTGTATGAGAACTTGCAATGGCATGATTAGTAAATTTGCAAATGACACTAAAGTGGGTGGTATTGTAGATAGCGAAGACGGTTGTCAAAGGTTACAGCAGGATTTTAATCAGTTGGGAAATTGGGCAGGGGAGTGTTTAATGGAATTTAATACCGATAAATTTGATGTGTTGCAATCTGGGATGTCTAACCTGGGCAGGACTATCACACTAAATGGCAACACATTGTTTTTTTGCTAAAGCCACTTTTGGTGAGCATACCAGAACAATTAAAAGGAATCATTGAATATTTACAATTATATGGCAGGAAAGCTTTGAGTTATAAAAATCTTCAATAGTTGAGGCTACTGCATGGGAACTGAAGGATGCCAGGGTATTAAGAGGTAATAAATACAAGAAAATGGTATTAAACTACACTTTAAATGAGAAACATCCATCATACTGTATTAATCTTTGATCAATATAAACCATTGCACAAAAAAAAGCTAACAGGGAGAATTATTTGGATGCTTGCAGAATCTACATGGTTCAACCATGTAGAAAGATTAAAAAAGCTGTACATATTCACATAGTTGAATATTGACTGAGGGTTGGGGGTCGGGGGGGGGGGGGGGGGGGGGGGGTCGCGGGTGGGGTGGAGGGAAATAAGTTTCTTATGTACAAAAATACTCTGAGTTAAATCGAAATGGGAAAAGCAGAACAAAATAATAAGCTAAACATTGAAAGGTTATTAACAGCAAGAAGCAACTTTCTTAAAGTCGTTAACTTTAAATGTAGACTTTCTGCAGTGAATATCAATATTGGCAAGTCTTTAAAAAGGAATGGAGCTGATTTGGACAAACAAAAGATTTACAATATGTTTACGCTTATTAAAAGAGAGTATCAGTAAAGGGCACTGGAATAGCTTTTTACCTTTCACAATCAGTACAAGTTTGGGAGCTCTCTGTTTGGATGACCGTAACAAAAACAAGTTCAGAAAATAATTTCTCATTCAGTAGTTAATTCCAAAGCAATACTATTGTTAGCAGTGACTTGTTACGACCTGGAATACATTCCCTGAAATGATGGAAGCAGATTCATTGTAACGCTCAAATTAGAAATTCTGTGGATAAGGAACAGACTGCAGGATCTTGGAGAAAAATGCTCAAGATCGGATTAATTGGATAGCTTTTTCAAAAAGCCGATACCGATATGGTGGGCTAAATGACTTCTTTCTGTGCCTTTATATTATAAACTGTGTGAGAGGAAAGATAGCTCCAAACTTGAAATTCAGGAAAACTTTAGGTTCTTCATAGGTAATTGGCCAGAATCCAGCATACCAAATTAAGCAAGATGCATTGAATGTGGAGAGACATTTGGTTCATAATTCTTCTTCAGAAGTGTTGCAGAAGTCTGACGAAAGGTCTCGACACAAAACGATGCTGCCTGACCCTTTAGCACTTTCTGTTTTGATCAAGATTCCAGCTTCTGCAGTTCCTTATGTCTCTAATGCATTGAACATAAGTCACTGAGCCATTCTCTGCGAGTATTTTGCAAAGGAAACTTGGCCTGATCAGTGAAAATCAAAGTAAGATCAATAAGTTGTCCCCTTTTTTACTGCTGGTGGACAGTGAAGAAGTATTTTGCCAATATGTCACCACTCTGTTGGGAGCCTACTCTCCACGACTGTGTGTCAGCTGATAATAATAATAATAATAATAATAATAATAATAATAATAATAATAATAATAATAATATCTTTTATTGTCATTGCACGTCAGTGCAACGAGATTTAGTATGCAGCTCCAACCGATGAAAAAGAAAAGTAAAATAAATAAATAAGCTGTGTGTCGTGACCATCCGAGGGAGACAGTCCATGGGGGGTGGTGGGCACTCAGCAGGGCCGGTTCAGAGCCGCTATAGCTCTTCGAATAAAGCTGTTTCTGAGTCTGGAGGTACGGGCGTAGAAGGCCTTGTAACGTCTGCCAGAGGGAAGTATTTCGAACAGTCCGTTACAGGGGTGTGATGAGCCTTTATGGATGCTGACGGCCTTCCTGAGGCACCGTGTGTGGTATATGCCCTCCAAGGCTGGTAGCTCTGTCCCAATGATCCTCTGCGCTCTGTGGACGACGCGCTGATGGTCTGTGACCTAGGCTCTATCACTGCTTTATCAAGTAACTGGATCCCTGAGTGATGCGAAACCGAAGATTATGTGAAACGCCAAGGGACACACTCAAGGAATATTTCAAATATGTTTTGTTATCAATCCCCTGGGAGGGTTAAGCATTGTGTGATTGGTGTGTACAGAAGCCTACCATTTGGTTCCCTCAGTACATCAATGATTGACAAGTGGCGTGGAATTGGCCAGAATCCAGCCTTCCAAATTAATTCTCTTAAAGTATATAAAATGTTGCAAGGCATGTTAAACAAGCAAGATCAAACAAAAAATTATGCCATGCCACAAAAGACAATATCAGAGCAAAATACCAAAAGTTTGGTTTGAAGAGCAGCATCTTAAAAATGCAAAAAACAGAGAATGTAACAACAAAAGATTTAGTGAAGGTATTCCATATTATAGAGCCTTGGTTGTGTGCCACTAGTAGTGAAGCAAATTAACTTGGGAATGAACAAGAAGCCAGAATTTCAGAAGCACAGATATCACACTTGGGGAATGGGCCAGCAGAGGTTGCAGAGAGAGTGGGTTGTGACAGTGGAAGGATGAGAATGTTAAAATCAGAACACTGCTTCACCAGGCATCAAATTAGGTCAGGAAGCTCCATGGTGATGAATGAATGGGATGTAGTGCAATCTGGGGCACAGGCAGCGGAGATTTCTATGACTACCTGTCATGCTTGCGAACTTTATGGTTTAACAGAGTAAAAGCTCCAATCAAGCATGCACATACCTACATTAGACACGTACGTACAGTCTTAGCAAGTGAATCTTTAGCTGCACTGAGCCAGAGTTCACTCCTATGTTCTCAGACACTTGTTTCTTTTCATTAATAACCAAAGATGCAGGGTCAAATCAAGGGAGCTCCAAGTCACGCCTCATGTTTATAGAATGAGTAGGGCGGCAAGCGGTACAATGGAATAGTCAGGTGTAGAGATGTTAAACATGCAGATGCGAGTGAGGCTGGTTGCAAATACAATGGTGGAAATATCCAGCTTTGTAATGAATCAGAAACAATAGTCTAAAGATCATATTGAATCAATATGACATTATATTGCAAAGAATCTGGATCACATTTAGACAGCTGGCATGGAGAAGAATTGAGTCACTGATTTGGGAACAAGGTTTGCTAAAGGACCAAGGATATTAGTTTTGGTCTTCCCAATAGTTATCGCAATTCCAAGGCACAGCAATGCAAGAGGCTGCAGAGTGGTGATTTTAGCCCGTCTATCATGCGCTCAGTCATGTCAAACATTAAAAGCATCTACATGAGACATTATTTCAAGATGGCAGCATCTTTCATAAAGAATCTCCACCACCGGCACAAGGCCCTCATTTTGCTGCTACCATTGCACAGAAGGCACAAGAGCCCGATGAAGGTATAAAATCTGAAGTTGCACACCACCAGGTTCAGAAATAGAAACTTTCTTACAACTATCAGGTTCATGAATAGACCCGCACAACCTTAATTCTACCTCGGCACGGAACACTACGGACCACCTCTTACACTAACATGGACTTCATTTTTTTCTAATTCTGCTTTTCCTCTAGTGCCTTGTCCTTTGAACCGTTTTTTTACGCTTTCTGTCTTGCAGAATTAATGTATAATTTATGTGCTTGTGTGTTGTCTGAATGAATGTGCCTGCGGTATTGCTGCAAGCAAGATCTTCATTATACCTGTTATTCACTGTACTTGTGCATATGACAATAAACTTGACTGATTGTCAGCCAGGTCAGCCATCTATCACTTATAGACAACGGAGGGAACCAAGAGTGTCGATGAAGTTGGAGATGGGTGTTGAGGGAACTGACAATGTTTTCATATGATTTGCTGAGCGGCAGCATGTAGGGTTATGAGAGCTAAAGTTGCCATTAATTGTGAGGAGACAGGATGAGGTGCATTCGTACAGGGAATGAGACCACTGCATGCAGCAGGAGGAGACTGCAAACACAGGATGAGTGAAGACATGGAGAGAATCATAAAGAGGGCAAATCTGTTTTAAATTAATATATTGGGGACAAGGTTTCTTGAAGGTTATGAGGAAAATAGTGACAGTTGAATGGGACTTGCCAAGGAGTGTTGAACACATTAAGTTTTAGGTGAAATTCAGGAGGCATAGAAGAAATTATGCCCGAAGCTGATAAGGACCTGGATTAGTTTCAGGAGTGGGGAAACGATGCTTTGACTGAAGTAGGCAAATTACAGAAGTGGGAATAGGTATTTAAAATGATGGATAGGTTGTGAGATTTGAAGCTAAGCTCAGAGTCCAGCAGAATACTGAAGCTTCTTGTATGGAGAGTCTTTCTCAATAAGTAGCCTGGAAAGAAATGAAATTGAAAACAAGTGTGAGATGTGGAAAGATGTTGTCAAACTGGAAAGCGTAAAGAGAAGATTTATAAGGATGTTGCCAGGGCTAGAGGGTCTGAGTTATAGGGAGAGGTTGAGTATGCTGAGACTCTATTCTTTTGAGCGCCGGAGGATGA